>NW_020954597.1:193630-252114 GCF_900497805.2 Vombatus ursinus | reverse complement strand
GAGCTAGACGTCGGGACCGAGGCCGAGCTAGACGTCGGGACCGAGGCTGACGCCGAGGCGGCGAGGGCGGAGTCGGCGGCCCCGGCCACAGGGAGTGCGACGGAGCCGCTACTGAGCCCGGGACAAGTAGCCAGTTATCGGAGGTGGGTGGTGAGGCTGCCGCCGCTGCCAGCCCCCTGAGCCCCCTGAGCGCCCGCCGACTGACTGAATCTCAAAAGGGGGGGGGGGGGGGGGGGGGGGGGCGGGGGGAGGAGGGGGGTGGGGAGGGGGGGGGGGGGGGGGTGCGGCGGCGAGAGAAGAGCGCGTGCGCACTGCTTGCTGGGGCTGCCTGGGAGGCTTCCGGGGGCCGCTGGGCGGAGGAGAGCGGAAGTAGCGCGTGTCCGGCCTTCCAAGCTGTCCTGGGCCCGACCGAACTCTAGCCTTAAGGCGAGAGGAAGAAAACCGGCTTGCTGCGTGTTGATTCGTGCGCCCTCACCCCGCCCCTGCTCCCTTGGGACACGTCTCCCTGCCCATGCTAGCCGAGTCAAGCCCCCGGGCCACACCCCCCAGGCCTGGTCTCGCGACTCCTTGTTACCAGGGGCGGGGCGGAGGGAAACGGCTGGATGTGCCAAGGTCGGGGAAGTAAAATACTAAACTGCAAAATCACCGTAGAACCGAGATCAGAGTTCAAATCCATGTGACCCTGGTCAAGTCATTTAACCTCTGTCTGCCTCACTTTCCTCAGCTGTAAAAGGGGGATAACCCTGCCTCCCGGGGGTCTTGTGGGGGCCAGAGGAGATGATTGTGAAGCATTTAGCAGAGCACCTGGCACCTAGGAAGTGTGATATAGATGTTAGCTATTATTTTTTCTAAATTTTATTTATTTTTAATTTATGATATAAAACAGGCATTTCTACAACACGGAATAAAAAAAGATGACTGCACTTGAAATGCAAATCTATTATGTACAACTTGATATTCCTTTTGAACATATAATAAAGCTATCATGTTAACTCTTTTCCCTTTTTTTCCAACCCCCCCATGGCTACCATTAGACACAGATGTGTGTGTATGTAAAATCATTCTATACGCACTTTTGTTTATCTGTTGTTTCTCTGGATGCAGATAGCTTCTTCCTTCAAAGGTCCTCTGAAGTTAATTTGGGTAGTTATAATAGTCTATTATTATTACAATAGCTATCATTACTTGAAGGAGGCCACTTTAGATAGTCCCTACCTGAGGCGATAAGAACCGGAACTTGGATAATGGCTGTATGTAGGATTATATGCATGGGCTGGATGGGGTGGGGGGTGTGACCTTGAGCCACCTTCTTTAATCCTGTTTCCAAGTCTTGTCAGTTCTATGCTCAGGCTCTCTTCGATCCATCCCATTCTCTTCACTTATTGGGCCACTAAAGACCCTCATCTCCTCTTGACTAGACGGTAGTGGCAGGGGTACTAGGTAGGAAGTTCATCTCTTCCCCCTTTCCAATCCATCCTGCACAGGTCTGGCTATGTTACTCCTCTGCTCAGAAATCTTCAGTGGCTTCTTGCCTCTACCACAAAATGGCCCTTCCAGCCTAGCATTTCATGCCTTCCCCACCCCGGCTTCCAACCTCTCCCTTATTCCTCTTCACACAGTGTCCACCCAGATCGACCCACCAACTATTCCCCAAATTCAGTTCTGTGTCCAGTCTCCTGTCTATGTCTTTTCACATGCTATCTCTCCCACGCCAGGAACGCCTTCCCTCCTCACCTCGGCCTCTTCGAATCCTTGCCCTCCTTCAAAGCTCATCTCTGGCACTACCTCCTCTGGGAAGATTTTCTTGATTTTCCCACCACCCACAGATAACCAGTGCTTTCCTTCAATTCTCTTTATTTTCTTATGTGTACAATGAAAGCCAAGGGCAGCTAGGGGGGGCACTGCAGTGGATGGAGTGCCAGGCCTGGAGTCAGGAAGACTCATTTTCCTGAGTTCAAATCGGACCTCAGACACTAGCAGTGTGACCCTAGGCAGTTGCCTCAGTTTCCTCATCTGTAAAATTAGCTGGAGAAGGAAATGGCAAACCATTCCGGTATCTTTGCTAAGAAAACCCCAAATGGGGTCATGGAGAGTTAGACACAACTGAAAAATAACTGAACACGATGAAAGCATGTCAGTGAATTTCCTTGTAACGTTTTAAGTCTCTGTTCTGTTATAGCTCTGCATTTTAATAAATCAGAAATATACACAGTTTTCTTGGTTTCTTAGAAAGCATTTTAATCTGACCTTTAAAAATAATTCACACATACTCATCATGTTTAGGTTCTGTTTCTCTCCACTACTTTAAAAGAATGGCTTTTCAGTTGTATTCAGTCATGTCTGACTTTTTTTGACCTCACAGACCCAGGGACCGTAGGCCATGGCAGGATACTGGTAAAGATACTGGAATAGTTTGACCTTTCCTTCTCAGGTGGATTAAGGCAGAGGTTAAGTGACTTGTCCAGGGTCACACAGGATTTGAACTCAAGTCTTTGTGATTCCAGGGCCCAGCACTTGCTCCATTGAGCCACCAGCTGTCTCCTCTTTTCAATTGGTCAATGAATATTTATTAAGCACCTTGTATGTGCCTGGTCCAGTGCTAAGTCTGCCCTGGGGATAAAAAGAAAAGACTATCTCTGTCCTCAAGGAACAAAAACAATTATGCACAAAGGGGCCACTAGAGGAGATCTATTGGAAATGAGCAAATCCAGGAAGGTTCCGGGGGAATCTGGCAAGGCATCCTGTGCTTGAAGGAAGCTTGGAGGTAGAGAAGAGGAAGTGTGGGAAAATGCCCAGAGTCGGGAGATGAGCGTCTTGTTCAAGGCACAGCAGGCAGCCAGTGTCACTGGATGAAAGAGCAGGTAGTAGGGGAGTGAGGTGTCAGCAGATTGGAAAGGGAGGAGGGGGCAGGGCATGAAGGGCTTTGAATGCCAAACACAGCATCTTGTATTTGCTCCTGGAGGCGATAGGGAGCCACTGGAGTTGAGTGAGTAGGGGAGTGACATTGTTGGACCTTCCGTTTTAGGAAAATCACTTTGGTGACTGAATGGAGGATAGCCTGGAGTGGGGAAAACCTGGAGGTAGGCAGCCCCCCCAGCAGCTATTGCTGTCAGTCCAGATGTGAGGTGATGAGGGCCTGCACCAGGGTGGGGGCAGAGGCAGAGGAGAAAAGGGGAGTGTTCAAGAGATGTTGCAAAGGTAAAATTGAGAGACTTTGGCAACAGATTGCATGGGGTGGGGTGAGAGAATGAGGAGTTGAGGCTGATACCTACATTGTGAGCCTGGCGGTTCCCTCTACAGTAATATGGAAGTTGGGAGAAAGACAGTGAGTTTGCTTTTGGACATGTTGAACTTCAAGATATTTCTTGGGCTTTTTTCCACCTTGTCAGGGCCCCAAGACCTTTGACACTGGCATACTTGAGGGAACAAGGGAGGACTCAGTGTTGGTGAAGTCATGTTTTGCCTTGTGAAACAGTATTATGACTGTTCAAGTCTCGATGGCTGCTGGGCCTTCCTGAAAATCTTCACCACTTTGCAGCTTAACCCATTGTACTATATTCTCACCCAGGAGGTGTTAGGAGAAAACAAACACCCAGAGACCCCCACTCAGGTAACCAGGTACCCAGAGTGCCCCAAGCCAGGTCTCGCTTGGCTCTGTGTTCGGCTTTTAGAATCTGGCTGCAGGCACCTCACAGAAAGAGGGAGAAGCGGTGGTGTTCCAGGTTGGGATACTGGCAATGGCTAAGTGCTTTGTCCTGCCTTCTTGATAACTCCTTTCTTTTCCTAGAATACAGGCTTTTCCCCAAAAGGATCTATGAGGAGTAGAGAGACAGCCGTCCAATTTTAGGGGAGGAGGGAATAGAGCCAAGAAAATTCTGATCCCCCCCCCCCCAATCACCTTTTCTTTGTCAGACCGTAAGTGGCACTGTGTGCCTTTCTGATGCAGTTATAATGTAGTAATGTAGGTTATAGTCATTTCTATGCATGTCTTAGCCCTTTACTAGCCCTTACACTCCAGAAAGGGATTTTACAGCCTGTCTTCTCCAAACTTTGTATTTTCCCAGGCCTAGAAGCAGGGCTCCTTAGCACTTTGGGGGCCACTGCACATGGCTCAGCCTTGGTGCTATCCCTCCCTCAAGCATTGTCTTCCTCTCGAAGGCTGGGCAGGGATGCCCGATGGATTTGGGGCAAGAACTGAACTGCACTGGCTTGGCTCCCCCACCTCCACTTTGAGGAAGGGCCTGGACCAGTCATGGTTCATTTTCTGGACTTTGCCCCCGTGCTTTAGTTGCCTTCTCTTATTAGGGGGAAAGAATAAGTATTTATTAGGTTATCTACCATGTGGCAGGCCCTGTGCCAAGCATTTTTACAAATGTAATTTTATTTGGTCCTCCCAGCCCTGAGAGGTAGGTTCTAATATTATCTGCCCCCCCATTTTGCACAGGAGAAAACCAAGACAGAGGTAAAATGACTTGCCGAGGGTCACACTGCTAGAAAACTTCTGAGGCCACATTTGAATTCAGGTCTTCCGAACTCTAGGACTAGTGCTCTGTCCACTCTGCCACTAATTGCCTCTAGTGAGTGCCATTGGTGAGTTCCTCCTGAAGATTCCATTTTGAGGAAGGGCCCAGACTAGCCATCCTTGGTTCTCTGAACTGCACCACCATACCCTGGTGGGTATGTGCCTTCAGCCCTCCCCACCTCTTTTATGTGCTGTCTTCCCTTGTCTGACAGCCCCTCACTATATCCCCAGCACCTGGCACACGGTAAGGACTTAGTGTTTGTTGACATGACCTCTCTATTACAGAGGTGACTTGCTTACTCTGGGCTAACGCGGTGAGATGCTACTCCTTTTCATAGCTTTTGGACTCTTACAATGACCCTGAGAGGCAGGGGGTCTTATCAGCCCCATTTTACTGATGAGGAAACTGATGCTCAAAAAAGTTAACTGGCTCGATTAGGGTGGAGCTTTGAAGGAAACTTCTGGGTTCCACATCAGTATTCAGGCTTGGGCTCCTGCTCTAGGTAGCAGGTTTGAGGCATTTTCTTAGAATGTGGAACCAGTAACCATCATGTGTTTGTTTCCCACCATTGGTGCCTGAAGCAGCTATTGCTGGTACGGCCCTTTGAGTGTTTCCAGCTCTTTGCTTTGTGGAATCATCTTTCATTGGCATCTTTTGTGCTGGTCTCTTTCGTTCTGAATTTAGGATATTAGAAGGCCAGTTTGTATTACAAAATGAACTGTAGCTTATAACAAAATCAGGACTGCTTTGCCCCTAGGCCAAACACTGACTTGCTAACTATCTCCTGGACGTTTCAAACTCCCGGTCTTTCCTCTGTTTCTGTCGAGTCACTCAAGTTCACAACCTTCCAGATCTCGACTCCTCTGTTCTCAGTAATCCCACATTTATCAGTTGCTAAGTCTTGTTCATTCTACTTCCACAGCCTTTCCTACATCTATCCTCTTCTTTTCCTTCCATCCTCATCACTTCTTTCCTAGACTGTTGCAACCACCTCCTAATTAGTCTCCATGACTCCACTCTCTCCCCTTTCCAATCTATCTTCCACATAGCTGCCAACATGATATCCCCCTGCTCAGTAACCTCCAGTGGCACCCTATTTCTTTTCTTTTCTTTTTTTTAAATTTATTTATTTTGGTGAGGGCAACTGGGGTTAAGTGACTTGCCCAGAGTCACACAGCTAGTGAGTGTTATGTGTCTGAGGCCGGATTTGAACTCAGGTCCTCCTGACTCTAGGGCTGGTGCTTTATCTACTGCCCCACCTAGCTGCCCAAGCACCTTATTTCTTGTAGGATTAACTGTTAACTCTTCTGTTGATCACTGAAACCCCTTCACAACCTAGCTCCAATCTACTTTTTAAGTCTTATACATTATTCCCTTTCACACATTCTATAATCCATCCCCTCTCTCATCCCTGCCTTTGCACAGCCTATTTGTCCCCCATGCATTCCTTCCTCATGTTTGCCTCTTAGAATACCTAATTTCCTTGAAAACTCAATTCTGGTACCAACTCCTATGGGAAGACCTTCTTGATCTTTCCTCCACCAGGCCTCTCCTGATTCTCTCTCTTGCGCGCGCACACACACACACACACACACACACACACACACACACACACTCTGTCTCTCTCTCTCTGTCACACACACACACACACACACACACACACATATCCTACCCCTGCTAGTCCTTCCCTTCACTGAACTATAAGCTCTTTGAGGGGATGGTTTCATTTTTGTCTTTATACCTCCAATGCCCAGCATATAGCAAGTGCCTTTCTTTTTTACATTTATAGATATGTAAAAGAAGCAAAAGAAGCAACCAAGAAAGGAAATCTAGAAGAAGCCCTTAAACTTTTCTGTTTAGCAAAAGATATTTTTCCCAGTGACAAGGTTCTGAGCCGAATCCAGATACTACAGGAAGCCCTGGAAGAGCTGTCAGTGGAAGGAGATGATGAATTTGTTGAAGTGTGCAACAGTGGTCTGATGCTGTATCGAGAACTACACGATCGACTTTTTGAGCACCAGAAAGAAGGTGTGGCTTTTCTCTATAGCCTGTATAAAGACAGAAGGAAAGGTGGCATATTGGCAGATGATATGGGATTGGGGAAGACTATTCAGATTATTGCTTTCCTTTCTGCTATGTTTGATGCTGAACTTGTGAGGTGTGTCCTGCTGATCATGCCTACCAGCCTTATCAGCACGTGGATCAAAGAATTTGCTAAGTGGACCCCAGGAATGAGAATTGCCACCTTTCACGGTTCTAGCAAGAAGGAACGTACCAGAAATCTACACAGGATTCAGAGGAAGAATGGGGTAGCTGTTACAACGTACCAAATGTTGATTAACAATTGGCAGCAACTTTCCCAATTGGATGGAAACGAGTTTGTCTGGGACTATCTCATACTTGACGAAGCCCATAAAATTAAAAGCTCTTCTACTAAGTCATCAATTGCTGCCCGGGCTATCCCTGTGAAAAATCGCATCCTCCTGACAGGAACCCCAATTCAGAATAACTTGTACGAGCTGTGGTCCCTCTTTGATTTTGCTTGTCAGGGATCCTTGCTAGGAACATCTAAAACCTTTAAAATGGAATATGAAAATCCTATTACTAGGGCCAGGGAGAAAGATGCTACTTTAGGAGAGAAGGCCCTGGGGTTGAAAATATCTGAAAACTTAATGACACTTATAAAACCATATTTTCTCAGGAGGACTAAAGAAGATGTACAGAAGAGAAGTGCCAATAAACCCCAAAGCAATCTTCCAGAAAAGAATCCAGGTGGTGACATTGTCTGTGAAATCCCTTCCCTTTCCAGGAAAAATGAGTTAATTATTTGGGTATATTTAGTACCTTTGCAAGAAGAAATATATAGGAAATTTGTATCCCTAAACCACATCAAACAGTTGTTAGTGGAAACACGTTCACCTTTGGCTGAGCTGACTGTCTTAAAGAAGCTGTGTGATCACCCGAGGTTACTGTCAGCGCGGGCCTGCAGTTTGTTAGGTTTCAAAGAAGGCAACTTCTCTGGTGGAGATGAAAGTGAAGTCGCTCATTCAGATATCCAGATTGATCAAGTGCCTCATGAATCCCTAATGCAAGAATCGGGGAAAGTGATATTCCTTATGGCATTGCTTAAGAGATTACAAGATGAAGGACATCAGACTCTGGTGTTTTCCCAGTCCACAAAACTTCTAGACATCATAGAGCACCTTTTAAAGAAAGAGAATTTCGAGACTTTGCGTATTGATGGAACTGTTACTCCTCTTTCAGAAAGACAGAGGCGAATTGACTTATTTCAACGGAATCAGGGTGTCTCTGTTTTTCTCCTTACTTCCCAAGTAGGTGGAGTAGGTCTCACTTTAACTGCAGCAACTAGAGTGGTCATTTTTGATCCTAGCTGGAATCCTGCAACTGATGCACAAGCTGTAGATCGAGTTTACAGAATCGGGCAAAAAGAAAATGTTGTGGTTTATAGGCTGATCACCTGTGGGACAGTGGAGGAGAAAATATATAGAAGACAGGTTTTCAAGGACTCGTTAATAAGACAAACAACCGGGGATCAAAAAAACCCCATTCGATATTTTAGCAAGCAAGAATTACGAGAGCTCTTTACGATAGGGGACTTTCGGAGTTCTGCAACACAGTTGCAACTGCATTCTTTGCATGCTGGTCACAGAAAGACCGATAAGAAATTGGAGGAACATATTGCTTACCTACACACTTTGGGAATAGCAGGAATCTCTGACCACGATTTGATGTTCACACGTGATGTGTCTGTTCACGAAGAGTCTGAGGTAGGGGAATCTCAGTATGTTCAAGAAAGGGTTCAAAAGGCTCAACTCCTAGTCGAATTAGAGTCTCAGAATAACGAGCTCTTACTGACCAATGCAAGAGCTGGAGTTGAGGAAACCTGGCTGAAAGAACCTGCATCTTCCAAACCAAAGAAAAAATACTCTGAACTGAATGTTGCACGTCATCCTTCACCGCCTATAATTGTTGATCTTACACAAGAAGAGTCTGTCCATTCTGGAATGGCAAATTTAAGTATTGTTGAAGACAGTGAGGCATACTATCTCTCTGCCATGAATGTAGATGTGTCTGTAAAACAATCTGATCTTCGTTTATCAGAACACAAAATTGATGATGAATTTATAACTACTTTTTCCAATGAAGAGTGCCAGGAAATGGAAATATCAAAGACCAATAATCCTGATGATAGTCAAGTTTTACCAGATAACACTCAGGAAAGTATAAAGCAGTTAGCTCATGAAACAGCAAAAGCTGATCTTGAACCAAATCCAGATCAACTAACAAATTCAGAGATTTTGCTGGAATCTTCCATCTTGCTTATAAGTCCAGAGAAGTCTATGGAATTGGGTACTTCTCTCATTAGCGTAGTAGGGGATTTGTCAGCAGACCCAAGTGCAATGGAGAATTCTGGACCAAACGAGGACAAGTTAGGAAAAGAATCCTTAGCTTCTTCACTGCAAGATGCTGATGATTTCAATCTTTTCTTGGAAGATTCTCTAGAGAGTGGACAGAACCTTTCCAAGCAGTCTTTGGAGCCCATGGAAAGGGAGAACAGCATGTGGGATTTAGTACCTAATCCTAGGGGGCAGAGCAGCTTTGAGGATCCACAGCTTGGTCAAGAAAGCGAACTGGAGAACGAAATAGCTCCTGTGAAAACGAGATACACGATGAGGAGGATTGTTTCAGATGATGAAGATGATTTTGTGACAGAAGGAATGTTACCCCCTTTCCCAAACCCAGTACTGACACAATTTAGCTCAACTCCCAAAAGCAACAGATCCCAATCTGAATTGTTTTTATTTGAAATAGGGAGTGGTGGAAATAGTTCTGCAATTTCTAGAAGATCCCTGGCTTCACGGAGATCACTTATTAATGTGATTTTAGACCATGTTGAAGATATGGAAGAAGATGCCAGTGGGCAAAAGGGTACCGACAAGCATTTAGAAGCAGCGGCAGCAGAGTATACTCAAGAGTCTGAACACTCAGAAGAGGAACCTGCAGAAGAAACTTCACTGACCCCAAGCGAGCCCTGCTCTTTGTCTGTGTCTTGCTCAGACTTAGCGCAGAGTGCATCTGGTCAAGATTCACAAGAGACCACTGCACACAACCCCAGTTCAGCTCCCATGACAGATGAGTATGAGGCTCTTGTCAGGTGTGGAAAGGAACTGAAAGAGAGCGGGAAAATACAGGAAGCACTCAACTGTCTTCTTAAAGCCCTCGATATAAAAAGTACGGATCCTGAAGTCATGCTCCTGACTTTAAGTTTATATAAGCAACTTAATCAAACTTGAGAACATGGTTTGTTTGCTGTGCTTTACAATCCCCTGAAGGGTTATCTATGCTTACTTTTCTAATTCAGTTTCTCCTAATTTAAGATGATTGCTTTGAATAAAGGATAGCTTCTAGCATGTTTAGGATGACAAACACGTTTATGTTCCCCCCCCCCCTTTATTTTTTAGTGAACATTTATTACTCCCATCAAGACTGGGCTGGGGGATTGAGATTTTTTGCTGACTTTTGTTCTTGTCTGTTTTGCTGCTGGGACAGTCCATATGGGACAATATTGTTTTTTAAAAGGTTCTTTTAAGTTTACAAGCCAATTGACTCTGTTCTGAAAAACCTCCTCGGGGATTTGTACTCTAGTTGGAAAAATTAAAGTGAATTTAATTCAAATTAAATGTTATGTTCTCTTTGAAATTGATGCTGTTGGTAAGTGCATATGAAAGCAGCTTCTCAGCGGCATCAAAGGCTGTAATTCTAAATGGGACTGGCCACTGCTATTGCTTCACTCATTTTTGATTTGTTCAGTTTATCCTGAGGACGAAAGGAACTGACATGTAGAGCGCTGTTTACTTCTGGTAAACCTAACAATCTCAAGCTTAAAACTGGACTAAGACCTCGTATAAACAGTAGCTCTCGTTAGGAATTTTATGCCTTGGGGTTGTCTTGAGATCAGCACTTTCTGCACTTGTTCAGACCCCAGCCTCTTCTTTCCCAGAACACATCTCCTTGGACATGGGGCCATTCCAGGGTTCGTCTCTTCTACCTACTGCAGCCTATTCTGCTCACAGAAAGGCTTTGATCACAAAGCCTTCACAGTCCTCTGCCCCCATACAAAGGAGGTGGCTGGGGGAAGTGAATCTTAGAAGATACGATTGTTCCCCTTCACTCAGCAAAATCATTCAGCTTGACACCTAGCTCACTCCTCACATCCAGAAGAGCCACTCTCAGGATCAAAGTTGGAGGGAACCTCAGTTGAATTCAACAGGCTGAGTGAGGGTCAGTGACTTGTCAACCTGGGTTCACTGCAGCTAGTTAAGCATCTGAGGTAGGATTCAAATCTGGGTTGTCTTGACTCCTGAGTCTGGCACTCTGCCCACTCTACCACCCCACTCCTTGTGCTCCTCTTAGGAAGAGGCATTTTTCCATGTTGTTCTTCCCTCGCCTACTGGCTCTAGACTGTGGCTAAGAGTGAGCACTTTCATTTGCATATAGTAATTGGAATTAATATTCTAAGGTAGTCAGTCATCCCTGGGCTCAATCGTTGCGTCAGTTTCCTGGAAACATTTCTGCAAAAGGCCTATGTATATTTCTTGCATAGAACAGAATACTTAAAAGAAGATTTTTGAACTTATTTACAAGTATATGTCCCTGATATTTAGAGCGTCCACCATATACATGTCGATTTGGAATATGAATGTAGAACTGTATGTCAGGATACTTGTTTGTCCCTGTTCTCTCAGGAGGAGGGAGATATCCTCAGATCACACTCAAAGCCGTCTTGACTTCTACGTTCTTTCCCTCAACTCCAACTTTGCCCCCTCAAAACAATCTTCAGTTACCAGCCATTGCTCCCATAGAGAGGTAGCCTTTGAAAAAAGTGTAATTGCTTATTGAAGTCAGCAGGCGCACAGGTTTGGGGAGTTGCTGAGACTGCTTTACTTTAATGTCTGCTGATTGGATGGCCCTATATGAGTTACAAATACGACTGGGCTGGTGACAGCTGACAGTTACTTTTAAATGAAAGTATCTGGTACAGAAACTTGTGTTTCTGTAGCATGATGGGAGTTAAAAGGGAGAATGACTAGGGGCCTGAAGGATGGTAGCCAGAACACCGTTGACTTGGCCTGCATCTCGGGTTCTTGGCCTTTGTCCAGGCTGGGGAGATTGCTTGGACCACTAACCCCTCAGTACATTTTGCTGGCGCCATCATTTGCAGCCTGTAAAAGGCCTTTTCCTTGCCAAGTGACCAGTCTTGGGGCCCAGGGAACAGCTGAAGAAACACTTTCAGTGAGAGTGAGGAATGGGTGCAATCTCAATTTTACAAGGGAAGATGTTTGTTGGGGGTGGGATGTTAGGAAACGCTAGGTTTAAGAAAACATTTGTCAGATGTGAAGGCAGCTAAATTGCTTGGCCTGCCATGGTCCTTTTCTGTTCCCCCAGCCCACTCCTTGTGACTTTTGGGCCAGCTTTTTGGCCTCCCAACTTAATCAACACACATAGAATTAGAACCTGGATAAGAAGCCCAGCTCTGCAGTTTACTGGGTCTGTGACCTTGGGCACATTACATAACTTCTCTGAGGCTCGGTGGCCTCTAAAATGAGAGCTAGATAAGATGACCTCTAAGACCCCTTTCAACTCTAGGGCCTATTGTTGTTTTTCAGTTGTGTCTAATTCTCCATGACCCCATTTGGGGTTTTCTTGGCAAAGATACTGCAGTGATTTACCGTTTCCTTCTCCAGCTCGTTTTATAGATGAGAAAACTGAGGCCAACAGGGTGGAGTGACTTGGCCAGGGTCACACAGCAAGTACGTGTCAGAGGGCAGATTTGAACTCAGGAAGATGGAGTCTTCAGGCCCAGCCCTCTATCTACTGCAGCACCACCTAGCTGTCCCTATAGGAGTGGCTATTATGTTGCCCAGACCTACATTCTAGGCATGGGTGAAATAATTCACACTTAATGTGGTGTTCCCTTTCCCCACAAGCCCTGTGAGGTAAGTAGCAAAATCACTGTTGTTCCCATGTGCCAGATAAGCAAACAAGCTCCAAACAATGAAGCAATCTGTCTGAGTGTGAAAACAAGAGAGTTCAGAACCACAGCTCTGACTTCCACTCTCCACTCTACCACATGCTGCCTCTAACTGAAGAGAGCAGAATGTGTGGCCCATGCCGCCCCCTCCGCAGTGTCTGAATTAGGGTATAGATAAGTAAGAAGCTTGAAGGGAGGGACTGACTAGCTTGGCTTGGTATCCCCAGGACCTGGCACACAGTAGGGGCTCAGGAAATGCTTTCACTCTCTACATATCTTGAACTACATAAATGACCTCCAAGGTCACTTCCAACTCTTCAGTCTGAAATCGGCTGTGTTACCAAAGATGACTTATATACGAGCAATGGTATTAAACACACACACACACACACACACACACACACACACACCCTACACTTCCAACTTTGAAAGGTCTTGGAATTCAACCCGTCTATACAGGGATCCTCTGTCCCTCTCCTTGTAGAACTGGGAATAGGGCTCTTCTTTCCCAAGGGGTTCTGCTCTGCTGTGATGGCAAGAACCTACACAGGTCAAATAACACCCATCAAGATGTCAAGAGCTGTGGAGGCAGCTGCTGTCTGCACGTGGGGAGGAGCAGCACTGGTTCCGTACTCCCTCTCCCCCTCCCTGGCCTTTGGTCAACCTGGGAGAATGTGGTAAAGTAATCTGCTGGGAGGCAGTGAACTCGTCCCTTGGAAGACCTCAAAAAGACAATGGGTTTTGGGTAGTAGCCAACAGCACCTTCTGACGTTTCTGTTCATTCATTGGTCCTTTTAACAAATCCTTACCTCGTTGGCCTGGGAGCAGGAGGCTGCCTAGTGTGTTCATGGCACTGCCAGGCCTAGCTCTGACTTCTTTGCCAGCTTCTTCATCTTTAAAATGCCGCACACAGATGCTGTGAAAATAAGGAAGGGTTGGTCAGCACCCTTGGAAAAAAGTTACACTCTACCTATGTAAAGTACACTACTATTTTTGTGCAAGTGGACAGGTGAGATGGTTAAAAATAAGAAAATACTGCCCTTGAGTTTACGATTTAGATTGGATTCGACAAGCACTTACTAAGATTTACCAATTCTAGAGCACCTACTGTGTGCCAGGCACTGTGCTAAGTAAGCACTTTACAATTATCTCATTTGATCCTCACAACGGTCCTGGGAGGTAGGTGCTATCATCCCCATTTTACAGAGGAAGAAACTGAGGCGGAGGTGAAGTGAGTGCCACAGTGACCCCCACCGTCTCTAACATCTAAGTCCCACAACTAACAAGTGTCTGAGGCCAGATTTGAACTCAGGTCTTCCTGCCACCAGGCCCAGTGCCCTATCCACTATGCCACCTGGCTCCTAATACATGCAAAGACAGGTACTAGATCCTGAAGGTACAAAGACAAAAAACCAAAACAAAAAACAGTCCCTGTCTTCAAGGAACTTACATTCTACGCCAACATATAAACAGATAATTAAGTACAATATTCATTTGAGGAGTAAGCAAGCCCTAATAAACTAGGGGCATTAGGAAAGATGTCTTACAGGAGGCAGCATTTGAGGAGGGACAGCATCCCGGGCAGGAGTGACTGCCTGAGCAAAGGTACAGAGGTGGGAGATGGGATGGTGAGATCAGGGACTGAGGATGATTTGGGCAGGAACTTAGAGTGTGTGAAGAGATGCAACATCACGGCTGGGGATTCAAGGGTAGAGGACAACAAAGGGTTGAATAGGGCCAAGGTTGCACAGGGAGAAAAATGAGGCAGGCGTGATAGAGCGGGAGAGATGGAAGGGGGCAAGTGCCTGGAGGATGACAGAAGTTGTGGTCAGAATGGCTACATCCTGGAGGAAGGGCATGGGGAGATCTAAGGTATGAATGGCCCCTGGGCGTGAAGATCTTAAGAGCTGAGGTTTTATGAACTAGGTAGGCCTCGGGATTTGAGGAGCTGGCAATCTTTCCGAGGTAGAAGAGCAGATGTTTGCCATCGGTGACTTCCTTAAGGAAAAGGTGAATGGCTTAGGGGCTGATGAGGGCTGACTTCACTAGGATATGGATAGTCAGTCAGCAGAGGGAGCTTCTGGAAGTGGAGTGATCAACAAGGAGTCAGCCTACTTTTCCTTCTGGCCCAAAATGTTCAGGGACGTTGAGTACTGGCGGGAGATGGAGTGTCTTGCAGGGTTGCAGGGTTGGGGGCGGAGGGAGGTTTCTTTTAAGTTCGGGAAGATGGCAAAGACAAAGTGAAGTTTGTTAATAACAGAATGAGCATTTCAGAAGACACAAAGGAAGTGTGGGGGAGGGGAAAGCAGGATGTGGCTGAGGTGGATGGGGATGAAAGAGTGAGGATAAATAGAAAGGAGAAAGGAGTTTTCCCCTAGGTAGTCTAGGACGAAATCACAGAGGACAGACGTACCAGTTTACTGGGGCTCCCACACTCTGCAAGGGAGGTGCTAGTATTACAGTTGGGGAAACTGAGGCAGGCAATTAGTGAGTCAAGTGACTTGCCCAGGATCACACAGATAGGTGGTGTCTGAGGCTGCATATGAACACAGGTCTTCCTGACTCCAGGCCCAGCCCTCTGTGTACTGTGGTGACAGATGGCAGCATCACTACGTTTCTCAGACACCAGGGAAAAAGAGAGATAGGGCCACTACATTGTGCTGAGGAATTTATGCCTTTCTCGGAAGGTCTGCTGGTTTGGGGGAATGTGATGGAGCTAAACAGGGCTTCTGGGCCTAGCAGTAGGTCCAACTTTCTAAATCTTTCCTTAGTGGAAGGTTCTTAGTGAGGAAAGAAGACCTGAGGCTGTAACATTGCTGCAGTGACTCCGGGAAGCCTAGGCAGAAACAAATCTGTTCATCTCTTAACCCTCTGTCTAAGACTGAGCCGAGCTGATACCTTATTGCTACCGAAATTGTGTCAGAGCCTATTTATCTGGGAATGGCATCGGAAAATTCGCTAGAGTAGAACTGCTTTTCTCACACCTGTCCCCTCGTCTCCACTGACAGTCATCACTTCTTGCCCAGATTACTAGAATGACTTCTGAACGTGTCCCACTCCTTCCAGGTCATCTTTCACCCAGCACTAAGGTAATCTGCCTAATGCTCGCATCAGACCATGACACTCCCCAGCTCAAAACCCTTCCATGGCTCCCTAGTGCCTACACAATAAACTCCTTAGCCTGATGTGTAGGGCCTTCCACAAGTTGGCCCCAACTTACCGTTACTTGATGACCGACCTTCGTGGACTACAATCAAACTCAACTTGTCCAGTCCCTTCTTCTGTTTCCTTGCAGGAAGCTCTGCCTAATGAAATCTTTTTTTTTTCCCAAGGTCCAGCTCAGATGCCACTTCCTATTCAAAGCCTTTCCAGACCATTCCCTCCTCCCATTTCCCTAGAACTTTTGTCTGGATTGTTCCATTCTACTGCCTGTTATACCTTCCTACCCCTCGTTATATGGCAAGTTCCAGAACTAGAAAGGCCCCTAGAAATCATCTTGTCCAGTGTCCTCATTTTGCAATTGAAATAAAAGCGACTTGCCTAAGGTCACACAGGTGGTAAGTAGCAGAGCTGGGCCTGGAGCTAAGGTCCTCCCACCCCAAATCTGGTGCTTGTCTCACTAAAACCCACTTGAGGGCAGGGAGGCCCACCAGTTAAGCAGCGTGCCTGAATTCGCTTGAGAGGCACCGACAGATGATTCAGCCTGTGTCATGTGCAAACAATGCATCCAGACCCTGGCAGCTTCCAAAGTCATCTTCCTAAAGCACAGACTGGATGGTGTCAAGCCGCCCTCCCCATTTAACAAATTCCATTAGCTCCCCATCACTTCTAGGATTAAATGTAAAATCTCATCGTCATTCAAAGTACTGAAACCTGGCCCCTTCCTACCTTTCTATGCACTCTGCGATCCAGTGAATCCCAACTGCAGAATTTCCATGGGCCATCCTCCAAGCCTGGAACTCTTACTTCTGCCTCGAGGCTTCCTTCCCATCTGTTACAGGTCCCTCTTCTGCAAACTTTTCCCCAGCCCCTTTAATGCTAAGGCCCTCTCCCTGTTGATCACCTCCAGTTTAGCCTGTGTAGCTCATTAGTACATGGTTGTTTGCATGACGACTCCTCCATTAGACTGGGGGCACCTTGAGGGCAGGGACTGGCTTCTTTTTGTCCTCAGTGCTTAGCACACAGTGGGTGTTTAATCAATGCTGATTGACTTAACAGGTAGAAAGTGAGTCCTCTACCACTGGTACCTTACAATGTTAGGAGAAAGCGAGGAAGGCCTCATATTGGGTGGAATCTTTGTAGCAAATTTATGGTAAGTCGTGAATGAATAAGAGATGCAGAGGATAGAGGGATTATTTTCTGCATCATTAGAGGGATCTTCTGAATTGACAAGATCATAGATCCTGTTTCACGGGCTGCCAAGTAATTTACCTAGTGGCCTTCTCTGTACTTAGTTAGGTGGCAGGGTCTGTTGGTGAGCCCTAAAGGGGCTTTACAGAAAAATCAGGTCTTTTTATTAGGTGTCTAAGGGAGATGCTCCAGCTGGAGATATCCAAGGTAGTGGGAGGCACGGACAAGAGTAGGGTACAAGAGCAGCAGCGTGACTACCTCACAGTAGAGCTCCACAGGGAGCATAGGGCCTTGGGATTAATGGCCTTCGGGCTGTAGCAGGAAGAAAGTGACCACAATGGTCTGACATGGAGGCAACTCCTGCTGTTCCCTTCTGTTCTGGGGGCACAGCAGCTAGTCCAGCTTGGGGGCACGGTTGCTAGCTCAGATCAGAGGGCTCTTTGGGAGCAGCTCCTGGAGCGCAGCTGACTAGCCATTTCAGTGAAGGTCACAAGCAGGGAGGTGGAAGCTGCTGGACATAAAAGAGCTAGTAGAGGTTCTAGAGACAGAGCAAGACAAGAGTGGGGGAAACACCAGGAAAAAGAAGGAACGTGGCTCGGGAACAGACAGCATAATGTCCTAGGCACAAGGGCCTACCCCGAAGCTTGCCCAGCCCAGGAGAATCTGCAAGGCAGAGCTCATGCTCCACTCACCATGGAGGGGGGGGGGCGAGGGAACAAGCATTTCTATAGCTTGTTATTATAGTATATAACTATTATTTCATTAGTCCTCACAACAACCCTGGGAGATAGGTGCTGTTATTATCCCCATTTGACAGTTGAGAAAACTGAGGCATGCAAGGGTTAAGTGACTTGCCCAGGTTCATACAGCTAGAGTGTCTGAGGCTGAATTTGAACTTAGGGCTTCCAGACTCCAAGCCTAGTGCTATATGTACGGTGGCACTCCCTGGTGGCCTCTACAACCATGAGGCATTAGAGAAGAACATTTGTCCTTGAAGAATACCTTTCTTAACCATTCTGATTCCAAGCACTGATACATGGGCTGTTCAGCACCTTGAAAAGAAATCATTAGATGTCTGAAGCTCATAAAAATCAACTCATTTATCACAGTTTATTTTCTCCCTTCAACCATGATAATATGGTACCCAAATTTGGTTTTCACTGGAGGATCTGTGTACACAGGCTTGTCTAGGCCACTGACAGGCAAAGCAAATGCTGCTTCTTGGAATGGGCCTACCATAGACCCTCTGGTCATCCATCCCAAATCTCCCTGAAAAAACAAACAAACAAAAACAAAAGAAATCAATTATACACAATTAAGTTGAAGAGTAGGGCATGTACTGTATGTTTGTTATCTTCCTCAAAGAAAAATCTGAGACCAGATTTTTGACAAGATCATAGATCCTGTTTCATGGGCTGCCAAACAATTTACCTAGTGGCCTTCTCTGTACTTAGTTAGGTGGCAGGGTCTGTTGGTGAGCCCTAAAGGGGCTTTACAGAAAAATCAGGTCTTTTTATTAGGTGTTTAAGGGAGATGCTCCAGCTGGAGATATCCAAGGTAGTGGGAGGCATGGACAAGAGTAGGACTCTGGAAAGAAGATCTGGGTCACAAAAGAAAGTGGCAGTAAGGCCTGTAGCCTTAGTAAGGCCCTCTACATCAGCATCAGAAGAGACAGAAGGGCCTGTCTCCTCTTTCAGTTCAGTGGGACCCCAAGAGTGGCCACAATTCAAACACAGCTCCAGAGTAGCTATGAAGAAATGGAGAGAGGAGACTGGCATCTTTAAAGCCCCTTCCCCTCCAGTGGGCACAACCCAAAGAGGGTAGCTACTTCTTCAGGTGCTCACTGCTCACTTCCACTTCTTAGTTCTGGCTCTTCTTGGCTGAGACCTTCACCAGATGTCACCAGATGATGTGTTCATTGGCATATTGGAGCCGGGGGAATGAGAAAAAAATTGAGGGTTAGGGCTAAGGCACAGTGCTAGCTGGAAAGAGAGAGGTACCCCCTGCCGGGCTTTATCTTCACTGTACTGTGAAGCGACTTCATTGAATCTCACTCCAGACTTCAGTTTTTCCATGGCCTCCATGATTCTGCCATACTTTTCACACAGAATATGTCGGACCTACAAGACAAAAAGAGGAAACCCACAGTACTTTCTATTACTCGAAACCCTTTCTCACAGTACAAGAATCAATTGTGTGATCCTTGCTCATGAAGTGGTAACTGAAAAAGGATCTGTTGGTACCATTCCTAGCTATGGGCAACAGGTGAATTCTTAACCTGGGGTGGGGAACCTGCAGCCTCGAGGCCACATGTGGCCCTCTAGGTCCTCAAGTGCGGCCCTTTGACTGATTTGTCCTGTGCAGTTTGGCTTCGAAGGGCCACACGGCCCTGTCTTAACCAAACAAGGCACAGAAGTGATCACAGAACGCAAAACAGAACATTTTGATTACACGAAATTGTAAGGCTTTTTGCACAAATGAAAACGCATCAAGAGAAGCAGTCGAACGGGAAGAAAATCTTTGTACTGAGTATCTAGGATAAGGTTTTGGTATCTGAGATATATACACTTAACAGAAATATATAAGGCCAAAAGCCATCCCCCAAGAGCAAAGTGGTTAAAGGACTAAATATCCAAAAGAATCATAAACTATTACCAACCACATATATGAAAAGTTGTTGCAAATCACCAATAATGAGAAATGCAAATTAAAACAACCTCAAACCCTGAAAACTGGCAAAGATGACAAAAGATGGGAATGGTCAATGTTGGGAGTGTACTACCAAAAACTACTACTACTACTACTACTACTACTACTACTACTAAGACAGGTATACTACTGTGAAGTTGGGGGAACTGTGAAATGCTTATTGACTTGACTATGAATTGGCTCAACCCTTCTGGAAAGTAATCTGGTATGCTGCTAGGCAAATATTCCAAGGAGGCCAGTGATAAAAACAAGAAAAGTCCCCATGCACATCAAAAAACCGAAAGCAGGGGCAGCTAGGTGGCGCAGTGGATAGAACACCGGCCCTGGATTCAGGAGGACCTGAGTTCAAATCCGGCCTCAGAAACATAACACTTATTAGCTGTGTGACTGTGGGCAAGTCACTTAACCCCACTGCCCAGCCAAACAAACAAACAAAAACAAAAAAGAAAACCCGAAAGCAGCCCTTTCTGTGGTAGCAAAGAACTGGAAACAAAATTGATACCTGCCAACTGAGGAATGGTGAACAAATGGTCGTCCAAGGACATAATGGAATATCATTGTGCTATAAGAAATGATGAATGTGGAAAAGTATAAGAAGACTTCTACAAACTGATGCAGAGTGCAGCAAAGCCAAGAAAACAATACAAGCAAGGATACCATAACGGAAATGGAAAGAACAACAAAAACAACAAAAGGATGGAAAGTGAATGTTGCAAAACTAGGAAGGCCAAGCCTGGCCCTAAAGGACTATGAGTGTGGGGCACTATACATCCTGCACACATTTCTATGTGCTAGTTTCACTGAACTTTTCTTTCCCATTTTTTCTATTCTTTGTAATAAGGGATGGTTCTTATAAGATTTGGGGTGGTTTTCACCACATGAACTAGTTACTGGAAAGGTGAAATTTAAGTGGTTGTACTAAATTGTATTGAGTCTGGTTACTGGTAGATTTTAGCAGAAACATCTAAGACTGTCTACAAGTAACCTGGACCAGAGAAGCAGATCTTCTAAGAGAAGCCCTTCCCTTCAGAGCTGCTCTGAGAACAGGCCCATTTCAAAATGCCCAAGAGCAGATGTTTTCAGAAACCAGAAGACTGCAGGAGACATCACTGAGCCCTAAGATATAACGTGCTTATGAAATGGACATTGGAAACAGGTTACTAGGAAAGAGACCAAATGCTCACCCTTCCCTCTCATTTCTTCCCCATATGTCAACTGTCTCTATAAGGCCTACTTACCGAAGGGGACTGCCCCCGAAGGAGTTTGTCAATGCGTTGGTTATGGGTTGTCTCAAAGACTAAGGGATGAATTGTTCTAAGATTAGGCCTGATGGTTTCTGTGGCCATCATGGCAGTCTCCCCTTAAGGAAGGCTGTAGCATACTCATGGCCCAAAACATGTACAAGGTCAACATGCCCTTTCAGGGACCCCTCTTCCTGGTTTTCTTTGGTATTTTCCTGGCTAGGAAGGGGAATCATACTAGCTACTTCAGTTAAATACACCCTCCTGACCACAGGCCTCATTATTATCTTTTGGCTCTATATCAATTATTGCATTATACTTAGAGTACCAGGGTTATCTCAAAACCAATTCCGAGAGATCCATAGTAGCTTTGCAAAGATGAATTTTTTTCCTTTTCTTCAGCATTTTTTGCTCCTGTAACACCATTGCCTCAACTTTACTAATCATTATGGATTGACAGACATACCTAATTTTTTTTTTTTTTTTTTTTTGTTACCATACTCTGATTTGTCATTTTAATCAAACTAAGTGATTCACAGGAGACGCGGCTTCCCAAGAATCAAAGGGGGGAGGGGGGTCATAAAATTGAAAATTGATTTGAATTCTATTTTGAAGGCTTAATCAATCTGGTAAATCCAAACTCCTTACCGTCAGAACTTCATCCTTCCCCAACATTCCAGAAACTTGCCTAAAGCCAAGCCTTATAACCACCTTTGTATTGTCCACGTTTGTAACCTCACCTGCTCCCCACTTATCCCAAATTCAAGTTCCTTGGTAACTTTACCCACCACCCACTTAACTCAAATTCACGATTATTCAAGGCTATTATGGACCATACCCTTAATCTGGGAACCTTCGTCTAGTGACTCAAATCACATGTCTTGGCTGTGGTTAAGGGGGTTTCAGAAGGGGAGGTCCAAATAATGTAACCTCAATTGTGATCATCACAGACAGCCAATCAGAAGAAGACTCATCTATGGTGCTCAAGATTTTGCTCTGTCGGGGCAGCTAGGTGTTGCAGTGGATAGAGCACCGGCCCTGAAGTCAGGAGGACCTGAGTTCAAATCCGGCCTCAGACCAAACACTTGACACATTTACTAGCTGTGTGACCCTGGGCAAGTCACTTAACCCCAACTGCCTTAAAAAAAAAAAAAAAAATTTTTGCTCTGTCATCTTACTAATTGTTATAAAAGACCCTGTCGGCCCTCACCAATTTCTTGGTTACTTTCAGCCTAATTAATAAATTGTTCATGCTGGGGGCAGAGGGGAAAAATAAGAGATGGTTCTCTGGGAGAGAATACTTTGGGAAATGTAGGTGATCTAAAAACAAGAGAAAAATGACCTGTTGAGTCAGACCAGAGTCTTACTCTCTACAGCAGGAAAATTCACTCAAACTCTGACCTAACTGGAGGAAAAGGATACTTTGCTGTGTGGAGGCCTCCTCAGTTCCTTTGGGGGTGGGGGTGGGGGTGGGCTGGGAGCAGTACAGTGAGAACCAAGTGCCCTAAATTGGGAAAGAACAGAACGAGCACTTCTATAGCACCTACTATGTGCCAGGCACTGCGCTAAACACTTTACAAATATGACCTCAATGGATCCCCAAGACAACCCTAGAAGATTGGTGCTATTGTTACCCCCACTTTACAGTTGAAGAAACTGAGACAGAGGATAAGTGACTTGCTCAGGGTCACACAGCTAGGAAGTGTCTGAGACTAGATTTGAACTCGGGTCTTCCCGACTCCAGGCCTGGTGCTCTGCACACTGTGGCACCCCCGGCTGCCTCTAATTCCAAGACGCAAGTTTCTAGGCAGGTCAAGAAAAGCCACTGACAAGAGGAAGAGACCTTGCCTACAAGGTTAGGACTATACCCCCTGCCTTCTGACCCTAAAGGAGCTCAGCCTCTTGACATTCTCCCATTTTCCCCTTCTGCTGTTCCATCTCGACTTTTTTTTCCCCATCAGACAGCACATAGACAAAGGCCACTCACCCAGGGGAAAGTCTGTCAACTTTGTCAAAGTGAACACACACTAGGCTTCGCTAGCTGTCGTTTTCCTGAAACAGCGCCTTCCTGTCTGGAAGCCAGGTCCTGTCCTCCCGAGGTTTTCTATTGTGTCTGCTTCCGTTCCTCTCCCCTGCCCTTCTGGGCACCATCCCTTCTAATAAATAAGACAAAGAGAGGGAGGAAAAGCAGGCCAGCAAAACTACCCAAGTCAGCCGCTAAGCCACTGGAGAAGGCCGTCTGCTCAGGCACGCGAGTCAGGCCCATTTCCTTCTTTCCATGTGCCTCCTGCTTTTTGGGTCCTGGTGACCTCATCTGACCTCAGTTCCCATCAATCTGCCCACATGTCTCTCATCCTTTCTTTTTGAAAATACATTTTGACTGATATTATTTGGTTTTTCTATGACCATCATGTTCTCCAGTATCAGAGGGCTATCCTGTATACCAAATAACATTTTTTAAAGACAAAAAAGGGGGGAAAAAATCAGCAGCAGAACTGATCAATAAAGCAAAAGAGTCTAAAAATATGGACAGTGCACTACACTTGCCCCACCACTGCAAAGGGGCTGGATGGGAGGGTCCTCTCACATGTTGGCTTTGGAACTAGGCTTGTTCTCTGTGATTTTGCAACATCCGCTTTCAGGGTTTTTTGGTGATTGTTTGGTGACTGGCATTGTTGTGGACATTGTGTAGAACATCTTCTTGGCTTTGCTCGCTTCCCTCTGCATCAGTTCATAGAGATCTTTCCTTCCACACTTCTCTTTATCACACGCGTCATTTCTTACAGTACAGTAAAATTCCATTACCAACTGATGGGTATCAACTCTATTTTCAATTCTTTGCTATCACAAAAAGTGCTGCTATAAACATTTCGTGTACATGGGGATTTTCTGTCTCACCATGTTGGGGTATATGCCTAGAAGATGGCTCTCTCGATAAAAGGGCATGGGAAACGTTATTCACTTTCTTAGCATGATTCTAGATTTCATTCCAGAAGGGCTAGACTACTTCTCAACTCCATCAACAATGCATCTGTCTTCACGATGAAAGCTCAATAGATTTAAAATGTTGATGATGCATAGGGTTTCTTAAGCCCTAATAAAACACTTCAGAAGACAAAGATGAGATCATTGTAACTCACCTTTACTGCATTTCCACCACCTTTGGGACCCTGAGCCTTCTTATCTGCACCCTCACTCGCAGAAGCTGCTCCCCCTTTTACCAAAGAGAAAAGATCATGTCATGCTATTTCGCATCAAGTTATGCAAGTGTGCAGACATCAGAACCAGCAAGCAAAAAGTGACAGGGGCGCACACGGCCTTAAACACTGCCGCCGTTAGGGTAGTTTCAGCTGAGCTCCTTATCTTTGCTGCAATCTAGGGGGAATGGTGGTACGTACTCAGAAGCGACAGCGACAGAAAACTAAGAAGCCTCAATCCCATTTTTTAAAAGTAGGTCTTCTTTTCCTGAAATCAGAACTGTCCTAGAAAATCAGCGTCGCCATGTCTCTACTCCATCTGCTTCTCCCTATCTTCCAACTCCAAACAAAACAGGATCAACTTCATTAATACAGTGCACAGAGTTAGATCAACGCGCGCACGCATCCTCTCTTATGGGACAGAAAATCCATAGCTCAACAGTCTAGGGAAGTAAGCTTCACAGGATGCCACTATCAAGAACCAAGTATACCAGACAGAAGAGGCCAGGACAACTGAAAATACTACACAAAAGAGTTTTTAAGTCAGCAGTTTCTGGAAGGCAAAGTAGAGATTTGATTCAAATCACTAGTCAGGAAGATTTTTTTTTCTCTACAAAATAATAAAAAGAACTAGTACTTATAGTTTGCGAAGTGTTTTAACAAATCTGATCTCATTTGGTCCTCACAACTAACCCTGGGAGGCTGGTGCTCTTATTACCCCTACTTGACAGGCCCAAGTTCTGACTCCAGGCCCAATGTTCTCTTCACTGCCTTCCTGCACCACCTAGTGGCCTCAACAAAAGAGTCAGATTCTTCACAACTTCAATATTGGATGGAAGATTCATTTTTTAAAAAATGTTTTACTGATGCCTTGTTTTTTCTGGATACTCCCTTCAAATGCACACACCCAAACTCACATCCACAAAATGAACCTTCTTTGGAAAAATCAACCAACACAGGGACTGGGATTATCAACGTATGCAATGCTTTTATCCACGGAAAGGAGAACAGGAATTCTTTTTATAAAATTCTTCTGAAGTCATGAGAGTCACTTCTAATACGCCAAGTGAACATGAGCATTTGACACTGAGATTCTTAGAACTAAAATATGGTTAGGTACGTTTTTCTGCCAAAATAAATGTGTAGTTTAAAAAGATGAACGTGCAAAATTTACGTATTTTTTATTACAAATGCAGTCACTATCCACAAATACTAATAATCAAGTAAACCTACAAAATAATAGATAAAATCTTACATGAAATTCTCAGCATTTAACTAAGTGGAATCTACTGCATTATTAGATACCAATATTCATTCCTACTTCCCACCAAGGTGTATTTGTACCTTTTCCAAATCAATCTGCAATTCTGCTTTGTTTACTTGAAAATACACATATAAAATATATTTAATATAATACAATAAATATATAATTTTAATTATGTATTTATATATATATAATTATATGATATTTGCTGTAAGATCCAAAAGTAATGTCTGCAAAGCTCTCCAAAAAGGTACATGCTGTTATATAATATATATTATTTACTAGCATAATACAATAAATGTATCATATGTATATTTATATATAATATAATAAATACATAATATATATATTTAAATGTGCGTATGTGTGCTCCTAGCTCAGTCACTGTATGTACAGTTTTGGTTCTGCTAATCTTATCTTGCCTCACCTCCCAGCAATACCTTCATATCTGCCTGCAATTTTCATATTTGTACTTTTCACAGAACTCTAGCATTCCATTACATTAACATGCCATAATTTATTCAACCATCTTCCCATTACTGGATTTGTATTATTGCCAGTTGTTTTCCAACAATAATAAAGCAGGTTGGAGTACCTTTGCAGAGACAAGTCCCATCTTCCTTTTCGTTATATTTTTAGGCTAAAGTCCTGGCAACAGAACCACTGGATAAATAGGAATCAGTGTTATGATTCTTTATACACGTGGCCATATTGTCCTCCAAAATCCTCCACTAGTCTACAGTCTGACCAACGGTGTATTAGAGCTTGAATATTCTTTTCAGTACTAGATTTTCTCATGTTTTGTTGGACTTACCACGCCCTGACAGTGGGGCATTAAACTCTCTCAGTATATTGATTTTTTTTTTAGCCCCCCCCCCCCCCCTTGCAAGGCTAAGGCTTTTCCATGATCGCCTTCTGGTTTCTATTCAGCTTTGTCTAGTGTCCTTAGTGCCGATCCAGCTTTTCACGATCATCCTTTCATTTCAGCAGATCTGGACCAAGTATGTTCCCTGTATATAGGATATTGTTGGAGCCTGTTTTTTAACCCTTTCTGTGACTCAGTTTCGTTTTGACGTTTGGTACGTTTACATTTAACGATGCAACTATTAGAGTTGAATTTTCTTCAGTCAGGACTGAGAAGAAATGAATGGACGCTTGCTTTCTAATTCTTGTTGTTTCTGTTATTTCAAATTTAGTGACATCCTACATCCACTTCCTATGGAGTACTGAGAACCAAGGGGGGCTTCATTCCCTTTCAGGGACTGCCCTGTCCCCACTCCACCCCCTTTCCAGTTTCCCTCAGACAACTCAACGTTCCAAGAGTTCGAATCTTTTAAGTGAAAGCAGATTCATCGTGGATGACTCCCCTCTAACCTCCATACGCCACCCTTATTCCAGCTTATTCCAGAGAGTCTGGAAGAGCCGGTGCCCACCTCTGACACCTGCACACTGAACTAGGGACGAGGCGTTTGTGCCGAACAGAACAGCCTCCCCCGCCTCCCCCGCCTCCCCCGCCTCATGACAGGCTGGGGGTGGGGGTGGGGTGCAGCGCTGGAGGATCCCCCCCCCCCACGGGGAGACAGGCTCAGGGGTGCAGAGTGCGGGGAGCCCCCCCCCTCCCCACGAAATAGGCTGGGGGTGGGGCACACGGAGCGAGGAGCGCCCCCCTTAAGCGACAGGCTGGGAAGCGGAGGGAGCTGGGAGTCTCCCCTCCTCCCATCCCGTGAAACGATAGGCGCGGAGAGAGAACAGAGAGCGTAAGAAAAGGAAGGAAGGGGCAGGGACGCAAGTGTAAGGCCGCTGAGGCCTTTGAATTTGATCATGCAACGCTCGGGAAGGACACGCACGAAGTCCCGACTCCAGGCTCCCTCAGGTATCCCTACCTTTCCCTCCTTTGCTAGAGCCGCTCTTTCCCTTGGGCGCCATCTTCCCCGTTGCCCGCTACCGCTTCCGTTACTACTTCCGGGGATCCAATTGCCGAAAACGCGGCTGAAGGTCCCGTCAGGATGTCCAATGATATGCCTGAAGAACGCAATCAGCACTTGGCGGTCACCCTAAATCGACGATAGTCAGGCAGTAGCTGAGGCAGCCACGGCGCCCGGGTCCTTCGATACCCTGACCAATGAAATAGAAGCTCGGCGGGACAGGGGCGGATTGCTCGCGAGACCGGTAGGGGCGGGGAAAATCAGGTCAGGGCCTTACGCCCCGCCTTCCAGGAGTTTCCCTTCCGGGGCGTGGAAACGTGGCTACGTCGGAGGGCTTCTCGTCGCCGGGCGGAAGCTGCGATCTATCGATTGCTCGGGTCTTAAACGTGGCTGGTGTGCTGTGAGGGCAGATCGGAGGAGATTGTTTTTCACTTGATTTTTCATGTTTCGTTTTGGTTTTCGTTGCCAACGTGATTAATATGGAAATGTGTCTTGGGTGACTTCACATGTATAATCGATAGCCTATCGTTTACCTTCTCAAGGAGGGAGGGAGAGAATTTTGAACTGAAGAAATTTTTTAGTGAATATTAAAAAAATTAAAAATTAAATTGATTGTTGGGTCTTAGAGCTAGAGCTGGAAGGGACCTCAGAGCCCATCGAGTCCAAACCCATCTGCGGAGGAGAAAACTGAGGCCCAGGGAGGGGAAGGGACATGTGAGACTGAGGCGGGATTTGCACGAGGCGTCTGTGGCTCGAGGCCCGTTCTTCGTCCTTGCGTCCGATTCCATTCACGCGGCCTGGATCAGGCACCTCGGTAGGGTGCCCGCTTCCTCTTGGGAGAGCTTTCCAGGCAGTGCTTTTGGAGGCGCAATTTGTATTTCCCGCCCCACGTTTCCTCCAGGCTCGGGGGATGCCGAGTCACTTGCCCACGGTCGCATTCCAGTCTGAGGGGCCTCACTCAAAACCCTGCTTGTGGAAATCAAGGCAGAAGCGATTTAGAATATTAACTCATTTGGGAAATCTTACAGGGAACAATGTATGTAGACATAAAGGAATACAGAGTAGGTTGTGCTAAGGGCAAAGGAGAGATCCGGATCAAGGTGTCTAGGGAGATTGGAGAGGGCAGAGAGAACAGATCCAGGAGGCGCTGATGGGCATGAGGAGGATGGGCATTCCGGGTATCGCCGATCCCGCTCTTTCCAGGCTCACTGCCTTCCGAAGCTGTCACAGCATGTGTGGGTTCCACAGAATTCCTCCTCAGATTTGGACTCAAGCTTGCCATTAACTCAGCTGACTCATTTACAACACCAAAGAGGAATTTGGGGCAGTGATTATTTAGTTATTTTTCCAAAAGATGCCTTAACAGATGTTGATTCATTAAAGCCTTCTAGGACCTGTGATTGGGGGGTGGGGGGACGGGGAAGGTTTTCCCTCTGCTCTAAGGAAGATGGAAACTCCTCTGCCACTTAGGAGACTGCCTTGCAGAATTGCTGAGGCCAAAAATAAATTTCACCAGCCTTTGATTGACTTTATTTTATTTTTCTATTTTAGAAATAATGTTCTCCTTGAATGATTCAGTCTAATTTTCATCCCCTTCATTTTTTCATTTTTTTCTTTATCATACATATCTTATGCTACATCAGACACACCTCAAAGTGAACAGCCATTCACTTTTCCAGATTAGAAATTAGCCCATAATTTTTCTTTGGTTTAAAAACTTTTACATTTTGTTCTATTTTCAATGAACTAACATTAATTTTCTCTCCCTCCCACTTCCCTTTATAGCCGTGTCTCATTGGACATCTTGAATCTGTAACCTCTCTGTCTGGAAGTAGCTAGCAGAGCTCATCGTCATTCCTCTGAAATAATGAGTGGTCACAGTATTGATCAGAACACTGAATTATTGTAGAGTTGTTAGCCTTTACTTTATTGTGGTCATTGTGTACAATTATTTTCTTGGTTCTGCTCACTGTACCTCAGTTCATACAACTCTCCTGAGGTTTCTCTGAAACCATCCCTTTCATCATTTCTTGTTGCAAAATGATATCCCATTATATTCATATACCACATTTCATTCAGTTATTCACCGATTGATGGGCACCCCCTAAGTTTCTATTTTTTTTTGCTACTACATAAAGAGTTGCTATATTTTTATACACCTGAATCCTTTTCCTCTTCTTTTGATCTCCTGAGGGTACAGGCCTAGTAGTGGTATTGCTTGTCTACTCTGTCATGTGCATCTCTTTAGTGTGGAAGGGAGTGGGCATAGTAAGTACCCTAGCCTCTGTGGGCCCAACAGCAGTCCCACGATGTTATATTATTAACTTTATCCTTTCACAAAAATTCAATTATTAAAAAGCAATTCTACAAATTCACCGTCTCTTCTGTGTGAGAGGGTGTGTTAGGTACTAGAGACATGAAGGAAATAGTCCCTGTCCTCACAGAGTTTACATTCTGTCTTGGGAAACAGCCTGCACACAGCAAAATAACTACAAAGTAGTTGGGGACAGGTACTAACACCCTATACTATACTGTATAATTCTGCACATCAGGTATGCTGTGGCAGATTTTACAAGGTACTACAGAATTCCAAATATCAAAGAGCAATATAGCTCAGTATCAGGCCCAGAGGCTGATGGGAAGTATAGCTTTCCTAGTCTGAAGGAGTGGTGGAAGGATCAGGAGAGCTGAGAGCCATGCAGAACAGATGATCTGGGAGCCCTGGAGCTCTGAGGAGAGAGAGAGAGATGGGGTACAGATATGCACCATCAGTGAGAGTTGATTTCAAGTGAAGGATGCTACCCTACAGTGACTATAATCATGAGCAAATGCAGCGTTGGCTGGTCTAGCAAAAGTGATCTGCCTGGACAGAACTTGGTGGTGCCTCACAGCATTGCGGAGAACTGGTGAATTTATCCACTCTTTGCTTCCTCTTCTCTCCTCCCTGCCTCTTTGCTTTCTAGTGTTAACAGCATCACATACCCTTCTGGAGTTTCCAAATCTTTCCTGCCTTGATTATTTGCTGTTTATACTCTTATAATTGGTTATGTCTCCAGGTAAAGGTAAGCTGATTTGGATTACATTTGGAGTGCCTGTTTTCCTATAGGGGAATGCCTTAGAATGAGAAATGCTATGGCTAGTGGAGATTTCTTTTCAGATAATAGAAAAGATAATAGAACTTAAGGACTATATCCGCTCAATGGCTAGAGAAAGAAAAAGATTTCTTCCCTAGTCTGGGAGCTCTGACTTTACTGAATTACATAAATATTCCACATAACTAGTTCCCCTGAATACCCAGGAAAAGAACAAATGTGAACCCATGAGACTAACTGTCTTGTACTTTAAAGGAAAAAAAAATGCCCCTCTGATGAACAAAGGAGGGCTTCGCTTCTCGACATTCTTTGTATCTACATCCCAAGTGTTTAGCACAGTGCCTGGCACACAGTACTTGTGGCACACAGCTTGTTGATTTATTGATTGAAAGAGTGCTGGGCTTAAAGTCATAGGAACAGAGTTTGAATCCTGGCTCATTTTAGACCAGCCTTTGATTTGGAATCTACTTAGAGCTTATTAGATTAAACATATTCTTGTAAGCAGCCTATTGTTGGATTTTGTTTTTTGATTCATTCTGTGACTCTTGCATTTTAATGGGAAAGTTTAGTCCATTCACATTTATCATTACAGTTGTTTGATTTTTAACTCATTTCGTCAAAAAGGAATACACACTTTCTTAGTCATATACTGAAAATCAGACATTTGCCTGGATTCATGAATGAAAGAATTCTTTTGCCTTGAGCGTTCATGGGATCATAGGACCGTATATTTCGAGCTGAGGAACCTGTGTCCAAAGTCACACAAGCGATAAGTAGCAGCAGGGGGGTCCTCTGATTTTGTTTCCACTGTACCACATTGTCATGAGGAATGTACTCTGTGAGCGATTATGATATAAGCTCCTCAGTACACAGATAGTGGATCAGTGGATATCACAGGATACCCTGTGAAGTGTTGACTCCATGGAGCCAGCGAGGAGGTTGTGAAGTTAACTCTCTATAGAAAAACTTCCCTTTGGAAAAAAGGAGCATGAGACATACAAAAAGAGAAGAACACTTTTACTATCAGCCAGAGGAAACATGATTGGACAATTCATAACGTAAAATTGATCAGGAAACACAAATGGCTTACATTCACTACCACGTGATCAATATCAGTTTGGGATGACGAGTACAGTGAGCACGAAGCATGCCTCATATTTGATGGACTTAGAGACTGAAAAGCAAAGGGAGCAAAATGAAGTCCAATCTCCAAAGCGGGGCAAAGTCCCGGCCAGTCAAAGGCGGTGTTACCGAGAATTTTGAGCTGGCGACTGGCACAACTCAGCCAAATAGCATGGAAGATCCTTGAGGGCAAGGATCATTTCCTTTGGGGCTTTGTAGCCCAGGGCCTAGCTTGGTACCTGACCCAGAGCAAGGATTTACGTGTTTATTGAATTGTGGAACTGAAACCAAGTTTACTATTGAATGCGATCATTTGAAAATTGCTTTGACTAAGGCAAAAGGTTGCAGTCAAATACATTTTGCCTGTTGCTCCCAAGGATTAGGACTCCAAATGAAGATAAGAATGAAAAGATTTTCCCTGCCAAACAAGCTGACACCATTAAAAGGAAAGTCACCATATGAGCTTAGAAAGTTGTTTGACCTCAGTTTCCTCATCTGTGAGACCAGGAGTTCCCATTCAGCTCTATGATCTTTGACATTGTAAACAGATGTTTTCTTCTCCTAGGCTGGAGTACTTTTGATGTAGCAACACGAAGCCAACATGCTCGATTGGTGGAACTGACAATTTGCCAGCTGATCACAGGGCAGTCTGTCAGATGACATGTATCTGCTTGACTTAATATCAGAAATAATACTCTCTGGGTTTTGGGGACTTAGCCATGACGACATATGTCATGGACATATGGGGTTGGAAAGGACCCACTCATCCGCCCTATTCAGGAATCCCTAAAATGACATTTCTGACAGATGTTCCCATAGCCTCTGTTTGAACCTGTCCAGAAGCTAGGAACTCACTACTCCAGGAAGTCCTTCTTTATACTGTGCAAGGCTACAACCTGCTACTACTTTTACTCACTACTCCTCATTCTGCCCTGTGGAGCTAAACCAAATGCATCTCCTCCTGCCTCTACAGAAATGTGACGGCAGTGACCATGTCCCATCTGGGCTCAAGTGCCCAGTTCCTTCAGCTGGTTCTCATGTGACAGTTCCAGAGCTGTAACTAGCAATTTTGACACCTAGAACCATCCATGGAGGGATGGGAGCAAAGACACCAGCAAACCACTGCATAGGGTTGGACTGTTCCAAGGAGGAAGATGCTCACTTGCAATACAATTGCTGAGAGGAAGTAAGCCATCGAATAGCTCCCTATCTTACCTGATAATTACCTGATAATTCTGATGAAGACATGGGAAATTCATTTTTTTCTACACTTCAGATCAGCAGTCTCTAAATCTCCATTCCCTAGGGCAAGGACCTAGTTGCCCTGCCCTAGTTATGCTGCTGCATGATTTACCACTTTCTGGTTATCGCGATCACAGTCAGAGTCAGGAGAGGGAAGTACAAAGGTCTGAGGGAGCTATCATTTGGCTGACATCAGAGTGTTGTGTAAAGAAAGCTTCTACTGCAAATCAAGAATTAATCTCATTTATGCCCACAAAGAAAAATCTAGCTAAAACAGCCTTCCTGGAATCTGGAAATAATCTCAACCCAGTTGGAATGCAATGAAGCTTAAAGTCTGTAAGCTACAAGCACCTTAAGACTTAAACCCTGGAGAAGGGATATTGGGAGTCATTTGAATTCCCCCTTTTCTACTCTCAGCTGTATTGCTGTTCCACCTCCATCCTCACCCTTATCCACTCCTCATTCTAGCACAGAAATGGGCTCCTGCCCAGAAAAACTGATTAACTACAGGATTCCCTTATATTCACCCTGGGGCACCCGATTTGTGCAGTGAGTCAGCTACAAGCCCAGTAGCTTAATGAATAAAGCATTGCCTCACTCTTAGAAGTCATTCAGCAGCATCGTGCTCATATTTTGTAAATGGTATTTACAAGAATCGTTGATCAGGAGCTCATACCTTTTAACCTTGGTTTTCAGTGTCTCATGCATTCCAGGGGTGCTAATGAGCACTCCATCGTATCCTCACGATGGCCATAGAACATGAGGATGGCCTCCAGCACATTGAATGGACCTCTTGGAAGTGAACTTAGTGGGAGGACATGGATGGGCAGGCTTGGAGGGGTTGGAGTGAGGACCCACATCTGTGAGGTCATTGATCCACTGGAGGGATGGAGTATGCACATTCTAGACCTTGTATGTGCTAAAGTCCCCTACTGAAGGCTCATGGTGGTTTGCAGCTGCCCCTGGGTTCTTGAAGGCAGTGTTAGTGGGGCCCAAACTCTGGGAGGGCCAAACAAGCTGGAAAAGACTGTGGTCTGGGTCTGACTATGGGCTATGTATCCATTGTAGACGGCCAGCATAGCTGGAGATTCAGCAGCAAAAAGCTGGCTGGAGGTGGGGGAGGGAAATGGAGTTTTTTGGTCTCAGCAACTCACAAAAGACCACCTGGGTCCAATGAGGCACAGACAGCTTGCCATCTGCACTGTACTTACACTGATCATCTCATGGTCACTTTGATTGTGCTGGGCCCCGGGAAGCTTTTGTCTGCTTGGAATTTATCACAAGCTCCTTGATTGCTGCTGGCACCATTTGCCTTGTTCCTCAAAAATAAAATAAGGTAAAAATCACACTCACACCCACATACCCACTCACACCCACACCCACACACACACCCACACACACACACACACCCCCACACCCACACACACACACCCCACACACCCCCACACCCACCCACCCACACCCACCCACCCACACACACACACACACACACACACACACCCCACACACTCTTTGGCAAACCTTTCTACATCTTGTTGATTTGGGTGTTCAAATGCGCATGCTTGGCCAAACTTTTGCCAAGACTGTCCTTGCCTCTGAGACAAAGTCCCTTTCCCAGCAGCATCTCACCACATACAGGCAAATGTAGGGAGGAGGCTGGGGCTTGGAGGTGGGCTCCTTCACCCATCCACTTGCAGACAACATGAAAGGAAGAAATAAATGCAAAGGATTTGGGGAAAGAAGAGTTTGGTGCTTCTGTCAGGCACAATGGACAACCACCCCTAAGAGACATGGACAGCAGTGGGACAATTGTGCCTTCCCTGCCCAGGACTTTTACAAACTTTTTAAATGCTCCTGTCATCTGAATCCAATGGAGAATGATCTTCTTTGCACATTAATGACATAATATTAACAGAGTGACACTTGCTCCCTGGCTTTTGGGTACCACTGTTGGGAATTCCTGGATAGACATGATATTGACCAGTAGAGGAGGTCACCCTGGTCATCCTTCCTCCACAGCAGGTTTTTATAAAGAGGAAGGGGGAGACCATGAGGGCACTGAGCATCTTGGGAAAGGAGAAGAAGTTGAGGGGAAAACCAGGCAAACAGGACACTGGGCCTTTCCCAGATTCCAGCTACTTTGGCTTAGCTCATGCCTGGAGAAAAGCAGGTTCACTAAATATGTGGTGAATGGAACAGAACTCCCTAAGATTCATAGAATCCTGGATTTCAAGCTGGCTGGGACCAGAGAGGCCCGCTAGTCCGATCCCCTCATTGGTTAGATGAGGAGTTAAGTGTCAGAGGCAGGATTCGAAGCCAGGCCCTTTGACTCCCAAGCTAGGCCTCTCTTCCCTCCACCATACTGGTGGGCCCTGGCCAATAGAATGGAAACTCCATGAGGTCAGGATCTGTATTTTGACTTTTGTCTTTCTATCTCCAGTACCTAGCACAGTGCATTATTGCACATAGTAGGCACGTAATAAATATTTATCAAGTTGGCTTGTGTTTGTCTTACCTGTTGGGATAGCTGCCTGCCTGGACCATTGCTCTTAATGAATCAAATACCATTTCCCGATAAGATTGAGGGTTCACTAAAACAGAAACATAGGCAACGAACTGAGAACCAGGACCAGAAGCCCTTGCTGCCCAGAGAATGCTTGATCCATCACCGGTGTTAAAATGGAGGAGAAGCACCTCTGAGGCCATAGCTGGCTCCTAGAATGGCCAGAGCAGGGAACTTAGGTCCTGAGAAGGGACAGGACTGGTCCAAGGTCACACAGGTAGTCTCAGGCACAGACCTGGGATTGAAGCCAAGTCTCCACAAGCCAACCCAGGGTTCTTTGCACCACACCACCTGCCTCTCACTGCCACTGAGGGGAGGGCAAATCCTACCTAACTGTGAAAACTTGAGCACATCCAACAGAAGAAGGAAATTGGAGGGCAAGCACCCTACCCATTGACTGTGAGCAGGTCTTTCCATTGACTAGTTAGTTTATAGGGGGGTAGGGTACAAATAGAACAAATAGGCTTAGAACAATGGGTACAATCATAGCAACACTGGCTTAGCATACAAGCTTGTACATATATTTCCACGACGTAGTACAAGGCCATAAACAGTTGGGTATACACGAATGCTTCCCTGAACGTGTTGACGATCAAAACTTTTGTTCAAACCACAGGAAATAAAGCCTTTGGGGTGGGAGGAATATGGTGCGTGAGCAGAGAAGTAATGAAGACCAAGTCAGTTGAGCAGGGTTGAGGGTGGGCATGGTGGTCAGTGTGCTGTACAGTCCATCCATGACTGGCAGAGTAGGAGTTGAGCCTCAGCACGCCCTGGGGCTCTAGTTGGGGAAGGGCAGGCCCTGAGGGAAGGGTGACATGGTGGCAGTCCCTGAGGACAGTGACCCCACCATAGGGCAATGGGGGCTGGAGAGGACCACTACACAAGGTTCACCAAGGAGAGGAAGCATGGCCCAACCGCTCCCCGAGATGTGGACATACCGGGGTCATCCTCTACTAGTTCTGGTTTTTTGCATGAGGCAAAAGACCTCGGTTTAGGCCCCAGCTCTACCACTAATTAGCTGCCCGCACCTATCTAATCCTCTCTGATTTCCTCCTCTATAAAATGGGGGGAAGGGGTAATCCTACTTGCACTAACTTACCTCCCAGGGGTGCTATGAGGGTTATCTAATGAGATAATGGATGCAAGCCCCAATCCCCAAAGAAATGGCAGGTGTTGCAGTGACTGTTGCTAATAATGGAAGAGGGCATCAGCATGGCGTTAACCCAACCCCTTCATTTCCCAGAGGAGGCGAAGGCCTCACATGAGGAAGAAGCAGCATTCTAAGCCAGGGTCCCTGACTCCTAGCCCAGGATGTTGGAGGAAATGTTGGCTCCAAGGACATTGGAGGGCTCTACTCACACCAGTACATTTGTGTTCCTTGAGTGCCCACAAGTTGGGGCAAGGACACAGGCAGTCACATGGTTTGAGCTTGGGGCTGCACAAAGAGGGAAGCCATGGTAAATTTGCCAAATCTGCCCAGGTCAGAGGCCACACACAGCTACTCAGATGGCCAGGGTGTCCTAGGGGTACTCTGCACTGGGTCAGGAATCACTGGCCTCACCCTCATCAAGCCACAAATATCTGTGTCGTGTGCCTGCTATGTGGCGGGCACCCTCATCTACCAAGCCAGCCCTCTGTCTTCCAGAATTGATTCTGCTCCCTCCCCCTTGTCTGGAGTGAAGGTAGGCAGGCCTGGCATCTCCCTAGAACAGAGGGACGGTGAGGGCCTTTATAGGGGAGGAGGCTCGGCTTTCCTTCAGTGACAGCACAGTGCTCTTGGTGGAAAGTGAGGCCCTATAGGTGTGGGATCCAGTGGGAGCTGTTCTGTTACCACATGGGATCCCATCAGACAAGTGATGTGGCCTGGTCATCTGCCATGGAACAGCAGGAAGGCCGCAACTCCCAAGAAGCCATTTAGGACTCGGAACAATTTTCCGTGGGGAAGGTGATGGACCCTGGATCTAGGTCATTGTCCGGCTGATGCTTCTTGCCCTTGTCTTCTTGTTTCTTCCCTAGCTACATGCCTAACCGCCCTTTCCCCATTTCACTATTAGTCATCATCAACCAGAACCAGATCTGGTCATAACTAGGGCAAGGCAGCTGGAGCTTTGTGCTAGGATGCCAGAATCTCCAGGGTGCTGACAGCATGTGTAGTGCCTTAGCAGTGTGGAAACAAGAGAGCATAATACCTAATTAGCAAAAATACTTGACTAAAATAGGAATGCTCCCCTTAGATTGGCATTATGTTGTTTTAGTATTCCTCTCCCTAATTTTTCCCCGAGCAACATCTCCTTTGCCTTTTTTTTTTTAAATATCACAATAGAAACTGGATTGTGTTGGGCAAGTTGAATGGATTTCTTATCCTCACTTAGACGGTGTCCTTCCACCTCTATTCTTTTAATTTTGTGTAAATGAAAGTGGATGCAGCATTGGCAGGGACTTCCAGTGTGCTCACTGGATTTCGGCACAGACCCTTGCTGTCCCTTGCTGTCACTGGGGACAAACATTTGAAATGGGAGAGAGCCAGCCTACAGAGGTGCTCTGAATGGACCAATGATTGCCACTTTGGACAAGTTTGGTACTTCCAAAGTGACCCAAATGGAACTGACCCTATTTGGCTGTCTTAGCCAAAGCCAAAATATAGAGATTTGTTTGGACTGATCACCCTGATCTCCGTATAGAAAAGCAATCCGAAAAAGATTGGACATTGAAGGAAAGGATAACAACATCCACATTTTGCATGACTGAACCCACCAACTCTATTGGGGAGAATTCATGTGGTGGCCAAAAAGTCCTGGCATCTCCACACTAAAGAGGCGAGCCTCACCACCTACCACTCACGGCCAGCCTGGTAGGCCTCATCCATGTGGCCTTACACCAGATTAGCTCCATGACAAGAAATGAGCATAGTGGGAGAAGAGCTAACTCAGGCCATCCATGAGTTTCCAACATGGGGCCTGTGCCCTTGGTCAAAAGACAGAAACACTAGGGGGGTCATCAGTGGTCAATAATGATAGAACTGCAAGAATCGAACCTTAAATGTTGGAAGTTCATCGAAATTCTTGCTAGTTTGAGCTCAAGATGAAGAAGACTGGAGACGTTCCCCCCCCCGAAGTCCAGATAGTCCAGGTTCTGAGTTAATGTCGTGTCACCATCAATGTATTGTCTGCCATTTCGATCTTTCTCAGAAGTCTTTCCCGGCTTCCCTTCTCCAAAGCCACTGTGCAGGTGCTTAGGTACCAGGCACGTTGGTGCCGTCTTGGTCCCCAGCAAACTCCGTAACAACTCTGCGAGCCAGGGGATTGGTGGTCTTCAGCAGCTCTGCTGCTGACGGCCGGGAGCCCAGGCTACTCTTACTCCCTTTCTTCTGGAGCAGGGCCTTGAAGTCTTCATTTCTGCTGGCGGTTCTACTGCTGCTGCTGCTGTAGCCGCCTGTGGCAGCTGCCTCACTGGTTGGCGAGCCAGCTGGGTTCTTGGCTGAAGAATGGGAACTCAGTCTGCCGCTGGCAAAGACCTCTCCAGGCTCCTTCCAGCCAAGCAGCTTCCTTTTAGACCTAAAGAAGAGAAGTAGGGTTGGTGAGAAGTCATTGGAGAAGTGATTATTGAGGGGCTCCTTGCTGTTCCCCATATACAACATTCTTGCCCTTCCTGTGCTGTTCCCCCTGTCTGGAATGCTTGACCTCATTACCTACAGGCGGCCTTCAAGGTACCTTCTCCTGATCCTCTCAGTTACTGGTGCTCTCCTCCACCTCCAGATATTTTGTATATCCTTATCTGTGGACATGCTATATCCCCCCCTCCAATTCCCAGTAAAACGTACGCTCCCTGAGGGCAGCAACCGTGTCTTTTTTTTTGTCTTTGTGCACTTAGCACAGTATAAAGGCTCATGATGGAGACTCAGAAAATACTTGTTGAATTGAGTTGAATTGAATTGAATTGAATTGCCTCGCCTATGTGAATGGTTCTGTAAATGCCACCCTCATGGTAAGATAACTCATCTGCAGCAGCCTTGGTGACATGACCTTATATTTTTGCCCTACAAGTAGACAGGCAGGAAACAGAAGGAATCAACGGTCTTGCCTCGATCACTGGGCATACACTGTAGAGAGGACAACAGAGCTGGCTTGGATTGAGTCCTTTAGGAGCAGGGAATGCTGGAGCCAGCTCGAACCCACCTGAGCCGAGTGTTAACTGTTCATTGGGAACATTTACACCTCAGAAATCTGCACGTACTACAACCTAAGGCTTCATTGATTGTTTTGTGGATTATTTGGACTTAAGAAAGGGATGGAAAAAATGTTAATAATGCAGATTCAACACAAAAAGTGTATGGGCATACATTTTCAGGAAAGCCGGTTGTTAAACATTTACCAGGATACTCCTGGCAGGTGGTTAGGGCCCTGCTCATGCTGGGCAAAGGCAAGGAGAAGGCAGGCTCCTGATCTGTTGTGTTTTGACAAATCACCCGGGCTGTCTTTGTTGTAATGGGGCAGGTGGGCAAACAGACATGTGATTAGAGGGTCTGAGCTTTCCAGCTGCTCAGGACCTTCCAGTCCACTGTAGTCCAGCCTCTACACTTTATAAAAAGAGAAGACTGGGGCGGGGGGTGGGGTGGGGTGGGGTGGGGGAGGGAGTGACTTGCCTAGTCCGAAGCAGGTCCTCACTCCAAATTCTGTGTGTGTGTAGTACTGGTAACACTCTTTGAGTTCCTGGGTAGATTTATTTTTCACAGAAAATGTTGTGGATTGCTACTGAGTGTATCTGACTACAGACACAGGTAATCTGATTGTAGCTCACATTTCTATAGTGCTTTAAGGTTTGCAAAGCACTTATATTATTATCTTCTATAACACTGTCTTATGTTATCTTGTAATTATCTCACTTGGACCCTTATACCAACTCTGTCATGTAGGTACCATTATTATCTTCATTCTACAGATGAGCACACTGAGGCTCATAGGTGTCTGAGGCAGGATTTGAGGCCAGGGCTTCCTGACCCCAGGTCTAGTGCTCTGTCCAGACTCCACCATCTATCTCACAGATGCATGAGAACAGGTGGGAGTCATACGATGGGAGCCATTCCAGGCTGCTGGCCAAGATGTGGGCAATAAAGGAGGTATCTCACCACCCCTACCAGGTCAGTCTCCCACGTCTTGCAAAAAGCCAGTGGATCTGAAATGTGAGGCACCAGACTGGGCCCACAGTTTACTGAGTACGTGAGCTTCTGTTTGTCCTGTCTTTCTCTTTTATTCTTATCCCTGATCAGCTGTTGATAGAGATAAATGGGGTCCCAAGACTGGGCAGGGGGAGAAGGAGGCATTAATGTACAGTTCTGAGCTTTCCCCAATGTTGCTGAAATTGACCAGCTGGATGGTACTGGTTTAACCTCGGACACCAGGCTCAGATGCGGTCAGCCACAGGTATGTGGTGAGGCGGTGCCAGAGTAGGGATACCCCCTAAACATCCTCAGCTTTCCTTAAGAACTCAAGACATCTGTCATTTCCGCCCTTCCTGTGTTTATCTCCAGGAATTTATTACCATTGTTTTCTTTTTTTAAATAATATTTTATTTTTCCCCCAATTACACATAAAAACAATTTTAACATTCGTTTTTTAAAAGTTTTGAGTACCAAATATCCTTCCCTCCCTCCCTTCCCCCATCCCTGAGACAGCAAGCAGTCTGATATAGGTTATACATGTGCAATCATGGCAAACACTTCCACACTAGTCATGTTGAGCAAGAAAACTCAAACCAAGGGGCAGCTAGGTGGCGCTGTGTATAGAGCACCGGCCCTGAAGTCAGGAGGACCTGAGTTCAAATCTGGCCTGAGACCAAACACTTGACACTTACTAGCTGTGTGACCCTGGGCAAGTCACTTAACCCCAATTGCCTAAAAAAAAAAAAAAAAAAAAAAAGAAAACTCAAACCAAAAAACAAATGAAAAAAAGGAAAGTGAAAAAAATAGTTTGCTTCAGCCTGTATTCAGATGCCATCAGTTCTTTCTCTGGAGGTGTTTTCAGTGACTGTGCCCAGGATGATGTTGGTCTTTTGGGCCTGTTAGGTATAGTTGACAATAACTCCGAGATCCCTTTCCGGGGTTTCAACAAAGAGATCACAGTCTATTGTCTCAAAAATATAAGGGAAGGGTTATGTCTCCTCCATCTCCATTAATGTAATCAATACAAGGGCACTATGTAGTTTTGGAGGTATAAATGATAACTGATACCTGGGATCTCTTCACAGGGTGTGAAGTCCTTTGACTGGGTCAAGAAAGGAACAGGTGATTGGCTCATCTGCTTCCAGGGGACCTTTAAATAGTTGGAAGAAATTCAGCAGTGGAAGCCTCCATGTTCAGGAGCTGAGGATTCCTTCTCAGGGGCCTAGCTCCACCTCTGAACCTGGAGATGTCCACTTCTCACTCATGGCTCAACTTTCTGCAGCCATTTAAAACTCCAAAGAGGCAGAGGCACCATGTTTGGTTGGCCAATCAGCTGATCCCTTCGTGGCCCAATCAAAGAGATCACAGGGTACATAAACCTTCATGTTTATACCTTTCAGACTTCATTGTGCCCATACACTGGGGACATTAATTGAGGTGGTAGGTATAGAAACACCCCCCCTCCACACACACACACACACACACACACACACACACACACACACACACACACACTAAGATCATTTGGGTTCTTGGTCCCAACTGTATTTTCTGATGATTGCCCCACATTGACTCTTTTTGGACATTTCCTGCCCCACTCACACAGTTGTTTCACCTTTGCTACAATGTCCTCCCATTAACTTGACATTCCTTTAAGCTGGAAGAGCACAGTGTCATCAGCAACACAGGTTAGCACAATGTCTGGTGAACTGAATTGAATTGAATTATCCAAACTCTGTGCTTGGCGTTTAAGACTTTTCACCCGTTGGCTCCAAACCGCTTTGCTGGCCTCCCTTCCCAGTGGGCCTTCTCACTTTTCCACCCACATAGTGTCTCTTATCTCCTGCCTTTCCACTGCATAGCATCCTTCAGAGGTCAGCTCAAGGGCCACCTTCTCCATGAAGCCTTTCCTCAACCCCTCCAACTCCTAGTGCCCTTCCCCCCTCAGATTACCACGTCTTCATTTTGTAACCTGCTATCTCCCCAGAGAAAATGTAACTTTCTTGAGACCCAGGACTGTTTGATATCACCTTTGCATCCCTATTGCCCAACACAGCACCTAGCACATAGCAAGTGCTTAATAAATTCATGTTGATTGTGTTGGACAATATAGTCTATTGATTTCCTCGTGCCCTGTAGCATAACCCTGGGAAAACAGAGGCTAGGCAAACTTAAAGTTTCATTATTGTTGGGTGTGCACGCCCATGCCAGAAGAAATCATCATGGCAGACACAGAATCACAGAGAATGAGCGTTGGAAGTGACCTCAATGACCTCTAGTCCAATCCATGACAACCCAATGTGCAAGCAGTCCTCCAGTCTCTGTGGAGACCCCTATGTTAGTGGGGGGGCCTCACTAGCCCCGGAAGCGGCCCGCTCCACTTTGGGAAGTTCTTCCAGTCATCCAGTCTGAACTGGCTTTTGTCACTTCCACCTATGGCTCTTGATTCTCCTTTCTGGGGCCGAGCAGAAAACAAACTGAACAGAGTAATCTCACAAGGAAGGAATCTAGTGGGAGGGCAGGTCAGCTTAGGGGGAAGAGTCGCTGAGAAGCAAGAGCAGTGGAAAAAAAGCAGCTGTTCTGACAGCTGAAGGGAGCACATGAGACTGGCCATGTGCCTTTAAATAAAAAGTGAAGCTCTGACCTGTGTATGACCGTAAATAAGTCTGCAGTCGTGCGAGACGTCACAAAGACATCGTCATCATCTTCTGCTATGGATTCTGCCGTCTTGTCACTTGCAAAATGTTTTTCTTCAGTGCTCTGTTCCATGAAACTTCCTAAGATAAAGAGAGAAACCGAGTCAGGGAGTGGATCTAAACATCTCCTCGAATTCCTGTCTCTCAGGAGAGACTGTCTGGGATTGCTCTGGCTCTGCCCTGCCCACGATGCCCTTCTCCTAGTAGAGCCTGGGAGCTGGCCTGAGAAGATGACTTTCTAAAGTTCAGCTTGACAGGGGCGAACAACGAGGCCGACTTCCATTTCTCTGCTCGGCACTTTGGACGTCCTGACGGATGCACATGTTGTTCTCCCTCATTAGTTGTTAACTCCTGGAGAGCAGGGGCTGTTTGTGCCCTTTCTCCACAGCCCTAGCACGAAGCACAGAGGGAGAACTTCATGGATGCTTGTTGATGGACTATTGATTTCACAATCTTGGCCCTATAGATTCCAGAGTAGAGGGGCCTAAAGTAAACCTTGGCTATCTGTCTATCACTGGCTCATCCTCTGGAATGAGGACCAAGGTGGCCCCAGAGGGCCCTAAGACCTCGCTGGATTGACAGACTATCTCCGAATCGACCTGCTCACTCTGGCACCAAGACTGCTTATGAGCTGGACTGAACACAACAAAAGCACAATACTCACTGACCTGGAAGGCTTGCCTCAATTCCACTGTCAGCTGGTGGCTTAAAGAGCTCCTCCTTGGTATTCGGGGGCTGGAAGCTATCGGGGCTCAGCTGAGAGTTGACATCTTCCTCCAGGGTGATGATAGGACTAGGAGCCAGCTTTGGCTCCCCTGCACTGGCCTCCGGCTGTGGCGGATGTAGTGTGCATTTAGGCAGCACGCTAGGCTTCTTTGGCACTGGAGGGGGGACCTTGCTTCTCCTTCGCTCCACCTCCCCTCCCCTCTCTGGCAGGGAACTCATCTTAGGGTGCTCCTCTTCCAGGGTCTCTGCCACTGGGCTCTGGCCATTCGGGGTTCTGAGAGCCTTTGGTTTCCGCACGACCATATAGATATCCTGAGGAGAGGGCCTTGCCTGGCTAGTTGTATTCTCAGGAGTCAGGAGCAAGGTGGAGGAAGTTGGTAGGGGCTCCTTGGGAACCAGGTTCTGGGGCCTTTTGGCCACTGGAGGCTTTTCAGCCACTGGAGGCTTTTCAGCCACTGGAGGCTTTTCAGCCACTGGAGGCTTTACCTTTCTCTCTGGCAGGGTGAAGACTTCCAGCCCAGGCTCCTCAGCTGGATCTGGGCTCTCAACATCATCTTCTGGCTCTGATTTGCTGACTGACCGCAGTCGAACAGAGCGCAGGTCGGACTGGGTGACCACAGGCATGATCGGTTGGTTGGGGCTAGTCTTCTGGGCCAACTTTGCTCCAAAGGTTGAGTCTGAGTGATGCCGGCTCACCTTGGCTTTGCCCCGGAGGGAGATCTTCATCCCCAAAGTATCCAGGTGCGCTGGAGGGGTCAATGGTAGGTCAAATGACAGCTGGGACTTGGGGCTCTTCTCCATTGGTGATGGTGGTGGCAAGGACGACTTCCTCTCTGGCACCACTGGCCGTACCCGACCACTGCTGCTCGTGTGAGGTAAATGACCTAGCATCATGGAGGTGGTAGGAACGGTGGGTGTTGGTGTTTCAGACTGACTCGAGTACCCACTGGAAGGTGACATCAGTCCTGTTGGCCTCCCTGGGGATGACACCTCCCGAGCCTCTGCCTCAGCGGAAAATTGGGAAGGCGTGGTGGCCCTCGAGTTGGAGGGAGAAGCCAGAGACTCTGAGCTGCCCCTCACTTGCACACACTCAATCACCGTGGTCCCAGTGGCAGTGCTCGAGCTGGACAGAGACCGGTAGGGGTCGCCAGACTTCCAGTCAGTGAGATACCAGTGGTGGGAGAAGTGTGTGCCTTCCGTCTCCCTTAGACTAGGCACAGCTGGGTGACCCTGAGCATCTGTGGAGGAAAACTGATGTCCCTGGTGGTCAAGGGGAAGGCAAAGGCTTCTAGGCCTCTGATCCTTGGGCAAGCTGGGCCCAGCTTCTGGCTGAAGGACAGCCTCATCTTTGACCAGGGAGACGCTGCGCATTGGGGGCAAAGGCTTCTTTTTGGCCTTTTTGAGGGAGATGCTCTTGGACCTTCTTGGTCTGGGCTCAGCTCCAACAGAGGAAACATTGTCTGTACTGGCACTGCCTTCTGAGCTGGCACTGGGGTAGGCCAGGGTGCCAGTTTCACTGCCCTGCTGGTCCTCTCCACAGCCCCCATCCACTGAGCACACAGAGCCCGAGTCTGTCGGCACAGACAGTGACCTCTCCCGGAATCTACAGGCACTTGGGTCGGACTCTTGCCTTGAGGGCTCCCCTTCCCCTGCTTTGCTGCTGGGAAGGGGACCCCCTTTGTAGTCTTTCTCTGACTCTTGGCTTCTTGGAGTGGGGGCCTCAGGGCAGCAAGTAGAGGCATTGCTGCCTGCCTGGTCATCCTGAACAACCAAAACAGAGCCAGTCCCTTCCAAGTTCCCAGGGCTGAGGACATTTGAAGAGCCCTGAGAATTGCATGTAGAAGGAGATTTCCCATTTTCTCTGACCTGACTGCTCTCTACAGGGACAGGACTAGTCGGGCTCATGTAATTAAAGCAGCTTCCTTTCCACGGAGGAGAGAATGTCGAATCCTTTGGTCCATTGCAAGAAGAGGGGACACTATACACCATCCCCATGCCCTCCATGCTGGGTGAAGCTGGGCGAGACTCTCCTAGGTCACTGGGCGTCTTTCTCAGGGCTGGGGAAATCAGCTCTGGGGAACATATTTCGCGGCTGGCCAGTCCCCTTCCATTGGCCACTTCCGGAGCTGTGTTCCAGGACACAGACTCTTTGGCCGCACAGTGTACTTGCCCGTTGCTCCGACCTGGGAAGAGGAGAGCAACATAGAATGTTAATTCTGTCATTGCAGATAGATCCCCTGGGCCTCCGGTGCCGGAGGCCCAGTCTCTGGCAACGGACTGATGGGACTTCCAGAGATGAAGACTGGGACAGTCAGTGACTTACCCAGAGCCCCACAGTGGCTGAGTGACAGGATTCTGCCTAAAACTCTCACCCCCTGAGTTCCTCTCAAGGCCAGCCGCTTGCTTCACGATTAGGACATAGCCGAGGTCTGCTAAAAAGCCTTGGATCGACCCAAATTGTTACAAATGAGTAGATGGGCTACATTTGGGAGTCACATCCTATACAAACAGTATGGATCCCTTGCCTACCCATGGGCATTAAACCTAATCTGGGAGTTATGTCTTGGAAATTGATACCAAGGACTTCTTGCATTTTCCAAGCCAAGATAAAAGGTTTTACAATCTAGGGCCTGGGGAAGAGTGGGAAATAGACCAAATTGTTCTAAAGTCCCAAAGCGTTTCACGATCAGAGAAGAATCCCTCTTGCACTCATGCCAATGAATTAACAAACAAAGAAACGGATATCTCCAGAATAAAGAGAAAATTCAAAATGGGGAAAGACTAGCGTCCCCCTCGCTGCGGGTCTAGCCACAGACACCCAGCCCGGGCACAATGAACTCATGCTGCTTCAGTCCTAGGGAGATTCCCCCAATCTCATAATTATCTTATCACAGAAATATGGATTGACAGTCAGGTGAAAGTGATAAGGAAGCATACCTAAAATACCTCCAAGTGCAGCTGGAACCAGATGAAAATGTAATTTGGAAATATTTAACAAAATAAATAAAAAGACAGTAAAATAGATAGTGTTAATATATGGCCTGCAGGTGTACATTTCTATTTGAGTTTGACACCACTGGTGTAGACCAACCCTGTCATGTGACAGAATCGGCCACTGAGGCAGACCCAGGGATGCCAAGCTAAGGGTCACACAGGCAAAGCCAGCTGCTCTCACTCCAAAGCTAGTCCTCTTGCCATTATATGGTCATGATGCCTCTGCCACTCGCAGACGTCGTTTTTCAAATGAAGTACAAGGAAATGAGAACATCTCTGTTTAAGATCAAGTTAGCTCAATCCCCAAAAGCATTCTCACATTTGATCGAGGGGTTTTCCAGGAAGAATTGCTCATGAAAATGCCGCCAAGGGCTGACCAGCTGCTCCTAGCAGTCTGGGGGCCCTGGCCTCTGTCTTCAGGTGCATTTGCTGCTGCGGATATGAGGCCCTGCCTGCTTCCACCCGTGGCCCCTTCACGGCTCCCACTTCTCATTTGGCCATTTTCTATCACGGTCTGCTCCCTGTCATGGTCTCCCAGCCCCAGGGAGCTAAGCATGGCAAAGGGGAGACAAAGGCACTGGGGAGATCACCTGGGTCTCTCCAGGAGAGGTGAGGGAAGCCAATGATGGTCCGTCGTCGCCTCAGGGTGGACTTGGGGTTCACCGCGGTCTCTGTGTTAAACAAGGAATGTCGCAAACTGGCATGTTTATCAAACTGCTGTCCTGTAGCCAAAAGAAACACACAGAATACATCTTGGTTTCCTTCAAAAGTATAATGGAAATCAAACGGGGGCAGGGCAAAGAGATGGGAGCAGGAACGAGCATGAGCTGGCATCCGAGAAAGTGGTACCACTTTCCACTGCCATGGGCATCCCACCTCTGCTTGGAGGTTCCCACTCTGAGACAGTTCCAGTTGTTAGCAAACCCCGGGCTGCTGGTTCTGCTCTCTCCTCTCGAGTCTCCTCTTCAACTCTAGATATCTCTAAAGTGTGCGCTCAAGGCCCCTCTTCTCTGGATCTCCCCTCTTCCCAAACTGTCGATCCTCCATCCCTTGCACTGGCCTCGCTCCCCCGACCCCACCTCATGCATCCCACTGCCCTTGACTTCCTCGGCCACAACCTGGTTTCTTTCTGTGTGTTAGGTGGTCCCAGAGGGAGCTGAGATAGAGATGGCACTTTGGCCTTGCCCTGAATGCAAAATGATTCAGCTCTTTCTCTGTGAACTTCAACAGAGGAGGGGAAAAGCCATTACGGCTATGCTCTCTGGAGTGAGCCAGGCAAGGCAGCTTGACCTTCTGTCCTATAACCATTGGGGTTAGGGTTTTATTTGTGGTAACTGCGATTTAGCAAGTGACCTCTAGCTCCTGTCGCCTCAGAGTAGGACGTCCAGTGTTTGAGTCTGCGACATGCTGATGAATGCTAGGAAATGGAATGCCTGGGCCTGAGGGAAAGGGATGGTGTTCCCCTCACTTCCTGCTTCTCAGGAAGCCGGGCATCTGTTTCCTCCTCCCTCTCTCCTCTACTATGGTCATCACTACTTTCATCCTCTGCTCTTCAGGCCGTGCACCAGTTAGTCAACAAGCATTTATCAGGCACCAGTGTCAGGCACTGTGCTAAGCTCTAGGGATACAAAGAAAGGCAAAAAGACAGTCACCGGCCCTTGAGGAGCTCCCAGTCCAAAGCAAATTTGCATGCAAATAACTAGATATAAACATGTTACAGCTAGGGTAAATGTGAAGTAACCGCAAAGGGAAGGCAATGAGATTAAGGAGGACCGGGAAAGGAGGCAGGATTTTAGCTGAGTCTTGGAGGAAGCCAGGGAAACGAGGAGGAAGAGATGAGCGGGGAGAGAATTCTCTCTCCCTCTTCATGGGGGACATAGGGGACGACAGCAAATGGAGCGTTGTGTGTGAGGAACAGTAGGGTGACCAGTATTATATGATCACAGAGTGCCTGGAAGGTTATGAAGAGGAGCAGGACTGAAAGAAACGGTATTTTGGCATTAGCACTCAGCGCATTATGACAAATCCAGGACCCCCGCGCAGTAAACCAAGTATCCCAGTACTCTGGCCAGGAAACAGTGCGAGAGGGCCACGAGAACAACAGAGGCCTGAGAGCCGGACCTCACTGCCAGCGCTAAGAAGGGAAGGGGGCTGGGACCAAGAATCTGCCATTCATCCTGCCACAGCCAAGTAACTGCTATGTATGCTCACAGGGAAGTCTGGTCTCCCTCCAAAGAAAGGAACGAAGAGGTTTGAGGAATACCTCCTGACCCTCCTGGTCATCAGGAAGGATGAAACACCCATAAGAAAATGGAAGACGAAGTAAAAACAGGAGAGAGGAAGGTCTAAAGAGGCAGAGGGGAACTCAGATGTGTGTTAGGGGGTTGGAGGGCAGAAGAGGAAGGGATTCAGGCCCATGGGACACTCGGAGCCGAGAAGAGCCAAGTAGCAGTGACTCCCAGAAGAATGCCTTTGCCTGGTGTCTTACAAATCTCATTAAATGGCAAAGGGAGGGGAAGGGAGAAATTGGCTTGGACATACACCTTGCAAGCTAGATACAACAGCAAGCAGCCATGGTGAGCAGGTAAGACAATCAGTATGGATGTGGTGACAAGATTCAAGCGAAGAGCTAGCACCTTCGAAAACACACGGGCTCAGCTGTCTTCTACGCAAGCAATCAACAAGGTTTTATTGAGCACCTACTATGTGCCAGGCACTGTGCTAGGCACAGAGGATAACATAGACAGATAACAAGCAAGGTGACCCAGAGACCCTAACACAAAAAGGCAAATTTGACCTCACAGGCATCCTGAGACTTGGTGGAATGGGACCCCTAACTGGTACATATGTGGCTTGGGAAGGGAATCACTTATTCTGAAAGGCTCTGAAGGCCATTCCCAGCTTTGTCTTATTGGGAGAAAGAAGAGTCTGTCCTAAGATGGTCACTCCTCGAGGGAAGTGTTAAGACCTGGTCCTCATAACTAGGCACTTCCCAGTTCCTCCCTTTCCCTCGTGGGTATCACAGGCCTGTTGTGTTATTTTACAGGTACACCTTGGTGCAGGAAAGTCACTGAAGAGACTTAACAAGATCTACTCAGGACTGGAGCATTCTGTAGCTAGATGAAGAATTCCCCTGACACAGTCCAGGAAAGTACCTAAGGCGCTAAGCAAACTTGGGCTGCAGGAGTCTCTTTGTATAGCAGAAAAGCTGGATTCCAGCCACTTCCCAAAATAACAGCTCAAGGAGAGCTAAAGGCCACCTCCCTTTCCTCCCACCTCCCTTCGAAACACTGGTGCTCCTGTTTGTCTGAAACTGGCTCCTTTCGGGAGTTCTTTATCATCAAAAGCATTTAAATAGCTAGTTAACTGGCTCGCATTTCAGTGGACTGGCTCTTGTCCAATTCTGGGAATAGAGAAGAGGGCCCCTGGGGGCTTAAGTCCCACGGGTTCTCTTGAGCCTTTCTTAGATCGGAGAATCACAGCTGTGATATCGTTCAGCCTGAACGAGTCACCGTTAGTGAGAGGGAGATCCCCATCTGTAGCACTGACCATTAGGGGGAATCTTTCTTCCTCCCACTCCTTGTTCCTAGATCTTCCCTCAGAGGCCAAGTGGAACATGTCTAGTCTCTCTACCTCACGCAACCCTTCTGATATTTGCCAACAGTGATAACATTCCCTCCCTCGTTCCAAGCCTTCTCCTCTCTAGGCTAAACATCCTCAGTTTCTCCAACTAATGCTCCCATGGCATGCGCTCTAGGCCTTTCACCAGCCTGGTTGCCCCTCGCTGAATGCTCATCAATGGCCTTCCTAAGTGTGTCGTCCAGAACTTGGACACTATTCTATCTTTTTGGGACGTGAGGCAATCAGGGTTAAGTGACTTGTCCAGGGTCACACAGCTAGTGAGTATCGTGTCTGAGGTCGGATTTGAACTCAGGTCCCTCCTGACTCCAGGGCTTGTGCTCTATCCACTGTGCCACCTAATATAAATGCCTCCATTTAGCTTTTTTTGGGGGGGGGCTAGGCAATGGGGTTAAGTGACTTGCCCAGGGTCACACAGCTAGTAAGTGTCAAGTGTCTGATGCTGGATTTGAACTCAGGTCCTCCTGACTCCTGGACCAGTGTTCTATCCACTGTGCCACCTAGCTACCCCCCTTGGACACTATTCTACATGGGGTCTGACCATGGATTATCAGCTCCCTCAGTGTACAAATAATAGCTCGCTCCATAGAACCTGAGATCATATCCTCTTTGAAGGTTAATTTGGGGGGAGACAGTCTGGGGCAGGAAAAGGGGGGAACTGGAGGAGTGCCTCCTTATTAAGACTGAGTCTCTTGTGCCGTGTCGGTTCTATTCTTTCATTGAATTCTGTTTCCCAAGCTCCCACTGTCCAGCCACAGCCCCTGAATCATCCACCTTTACCTACGCATGGAGCTCAGCTCTCATTTCTAGTCTCCCAGCTTGGACTCCACAGCCAATTATGTCACTGTTTCTGTCTCGAGACTCCTTCACCCTCTTGATGCTCGTTTAGAACCAGAAAGCCAAGCCACCAGTACCCAGGTGCGCCTCCCAGGAATCTTGGATTCTTCCCCCCCCCGCCCCTGCCAAGTTGGCGGCCAAATCCCTGCATATCTTTCCTCTGTGATGTCTCTCCCCTCCAGTTCTTCCTCACCACTACTCTAGCCCAGGACCTCATCACCTCATTCCTGAACTACTGAAGTAGCATTCTTGCTGGGGCCTGTGTCTCTAGGTCTGCCTGACTCCCATCCATCTTGCGCACACCGCGAGATCCATCCCAGTGAGTCACTGCTTGGATCACGTCATTTCCTGGCTAAAAACTCTTCAGTGAACAATTCCCCATTGCCTACAGAATAAACAAAAGCTCTCCCTTAACTATAATCTTTGAAGCATTTCTCCCTCCCACCACCACTCCCCTACAGGTACCCGCCACTCTCACCAACTTGCACTATTCACCTTTCCCCCAAAATGCCTCGGGCTTTCCTGATACCACCCTCTCACTGGTTCAGGTCCCTCTGCCTGGAATGCCCTCCCCTCCATTTCTGCCTATTGAAATCTTAGCCATCTTTCAAGGCTCAGCTCAGACGCTCCCTTGTCCATAAGGCCTTCTCTGGTATCCCTAGCCAGAGGTGACCTGTCCCAGGCCTGAATCCTCAACACACTGATTTTTGCTCTATGTTGTTTGCTGTGTATTTTTCTTCTCTGCCCTCCTGTGCTCCAAACCATGTCTTATAAAGACCGGTAAGACTTCCCATGCCTAGCACTGGGCCATGCACACATGCTTGAAAAAGATTTGCTAAATTAGTCCATAATTCAAAGAATGATAGTGACAGTCCATCCTGCCCTAGATGTAGGCCCCAAGCAGTGATTTTGCAAGGCATTTACATATATATATAGATATAGATATAGAGGCAATATATATATATATATACATATACATATATATATAGGCAAAACTACCTCTGTAAGGGTCAGGGCATGAGTAGGCAGGAAAACAAAACTTGGGGCTGAAAAATGCATAAAGGTTCATTGAATTGAATGGAGATGTAGGTCTAAGAATGTCAGAGCTAATATTAACTGGATTTCAGAGCATCAAGTGGTTGAGAAGGATCTGTCTCTAGACAGGAGCCCCAGGGACTGAGGGCCCTGCATTGAACATATGTCCCAAGACTCCTGAAGGACAAAAGCTACCTGAAGATACCCTGTGTGAATTCACTTTCAAGAATCAACCCTTGGGGTGTTGGGCCATGGCAAGTCAATGTCCAAAGATCAAGAATCTTAATAGAAATGATAAGAATAAGCAATACTTGGCCTCAAACTCAACTAGAAAGGGTTAGTGGTTCTGCTTAAACATTAGAAGAACTGTGATCAGTGGGACAGACTATTTAAGCACATGAATGAATATGAAGGATATGAATAGGCAGTTTTCAGAAGAAATATAAATTAATAATCACTATATGAAAAAAAAGGTAAACATTAGTGGGGCCGTGGGAAGACAGGCACACTGATACACTGCTGCTGGGGCTCTGAAGTGGCCCAGCTGCTGTGGAAAGCAATTTGGAATCAGTTCTCCAAAGTCATCGAACTGTACATGCTCTCTGACCCAGCAGTGCCACTACCAGGCACATTCCACAAGGAGGCCAAAGACAGAGAGAAAAGTCCCCTACGCACAGAAATACACATGGCACCACTTTTGTGGTGGCAAAGAATTGGAAACAAAGCAGATGCCCAGTATGTGTGTATGAATTGCATATGAATATAATGGAATATTATTGTGCCCTAGGAAATTGAAGAATTTAGGGAAATTTGGAAAGGCCTGTCCAAACGCATGTATGTGTTAATTAAGGAGAGCCAATGGAACAGTTTACACAATGACCCCTAAGATGTAATGATTATATGGAAATACATCGGACCTCATAGGACTGATGGGGAAGCATCTCCCTGAGAATGAATAAAGGCAAAGGGACTGATGTTTGGTGAATGCATGGCTTCCCAATCCCGGAATCTCAGAGTGTGAAGAAGGACTCCCATGATAACACAGCTGCCATGGGCATCCCACCTCTGCTTGGAGGTTCCCACTCTGAGACAGTTCCAGTTGTTAGCAAACCCCGGGCTGCTGGTTGTGCTCTCTCCTCCCGAGTCTCCTCTTCAACTCTAGATATCCCTAAAGTGTGCGCTCAAGGCCCCTCTTCTCTGGATTCTCTCCAGCTCCTCGCTGCCCTTCCTAAACTGTGGCCCTATTTTCTAGGCGGGGCTGAACAGGGCAGAGCATAGAAGGCCAGCCGCCCACCTCCCCAGTTCCGAACGCCTTGTCTCTCGATGTAGCCACAGATGGCATCAGCCTTCTTGGCTCTCATGGAATGCTGAGCCTGGAGCCTCCGAAAGCCTCTGGCTCCTTCCCCGCTACCCTACCACCCTGTTACCTTCTGCTTTTGAAGGAGATTTCCTGGAACCCAAGTGTGTCTTTATATTCATTGAAATAAAGAAGTGCTTGCTGTATTTGGCAGGGATAGCAGCACTACTCTCAGTTTTCTGTGAATATTTCCTAATATTCACCTTCCACCAAACAAAAACAGATGAGTCGAACATAGCGCAGGAGAACCAAGGTGGGAAGTGAAAATGCCGACTGCCTCGTTCAGAATAGTGACTACATGTGCTGGAGACAAGACCGTAGTAGCAGAATGATGTGGCTCCGTGGGAGAAAACAAGGGACAATATTACATATGGCAAGATCCCGGTTTGGAGAGAAAGCCTGTAAACATCGCCTCGTCCGTCTCAGTCAAGCCGGGTTGTCTGGGTTCTCCTGAGACGGCCACGCTCTGTTTTCTCCTTGACTCCTCTATGTCACCAGCGGCCCACGGGTCCGGGCAGTCATTTGAACTGGCCCCACATTCAGGGAGAGTCACTTCACTGCTACCAAAGGCCCTTTTCCTCCGTGTCCCTGTGGCCTCACCCCAGTCCTCACCTAGCGAGTGCCCCTGACTTGGCCCTCTTTCCTCCCCACCTTCAGAATGGAGCTGTCCTCACAGCTCCACTAACCCTAGGACAGTAAGCACTAAGGGACTGAGCTTTACTTGGCCCCAGACTTGACCCGGCCACTGCCAGCCCTTTACCCTAACCCCACAGCATCACAGGATCTCAGGGTAGGAATGGGCCTCAAAAGTCATCTAGTCCACCCTACCACCCCCTCAAGCCTTCATGCTTGGCTTGAAGACCCCTAGTGAGGACTTAAATCTTGGTTAAATCCTATTGCACTTGGGGTCAAAAATCTTCTCCCCAAGTAGAGGAGAGGGGAGGCTTGGCTAGGTGCCAGGACATGTGAAAAAGAGCTTGGCTTCTTAGTGGACTGCAAACTCAAAATGAGGCCATGGTGTGATATGGAGGCCTAAAAAGCTAACTAAGAGTATTAGTTTAGGCTGCAATAAGAGGCCTGGCATCCAGGCCTAAAGAGGTTATGCCACAGTTCTGGGGGCCACATTGGAGGAAAGCCATTGACAAGCTAGTGTACGTTCAGAGGAGGGAGACCAGAGTAGTGAGGACATAATGTGGATTGAAAGGCCCGGGGACATTCAGCCTGGAAAAGATAGATGCCTTCAAGGGTCAGAGTATTTTCCCTGCTGAGCTCTGCACTCTTAGTCTCATTCTGACAGTTTCCTTCTTTTTTTTTTTCTCCCCAACTGAAAAAAGAAAGAAAGAAAGAAAGAAACTGGCTACATGTATGGACTCAGGACCCAGGGTCTGCACCTCAGGAGGAAGGCCACAGCCCTTGCTTACAAGGCCTGGCTCCACCCTGCCAGTGCCCATGGCCCAGAGACTTGGCTATCACTAAGTGGTAAATGGCCTTCTCCCAGGGCTAGAGAAGTAGGAGAGATCGGTTGCCCAATGTAGGCTTTCATGGAAAGAAAACAAACCACGGTAAGTTAGTATAACTTAGAGTTCCTTTCTCTTCGCCAAGAAGGACACAGGTATATGGCAGTGCAATCAGGCCACCGGGAAGGAAGCATAAACACCCTTCATCCCCCAGCTGTAAGAACTAAGCTGTACCATGCGGATCACTCAACCAACCACTTGAGAAGGTGCCATCCCCTCCCCTGGGGACTCAGTTGCACTCAGAAAGAATGGACTGCAGAGGGGTCCCCAGGAAACTCTACCAGAGACGTTGATGGGCACGATGCTGCCTTGGGTGGAACATGATGGATGCCACCTCTTCTCCTCCAGGGTGGGCAGAGGGAAGGGTCTGTTCCAGGTGTTTGGCTTGTCCGGAGAGGCGGGCAGGCTCAGAGAGGACTCAGGGGGCCTCACACCCTGAGTGGTGGTCTTGTCGCCGTTCCCTCTTCGGCTTGTGGGCTATTAGGAGAAAGGCCAATGGAAACAGGGTAATGGAAAGCCTGTGGGTCTGACTGGAGGAGAAAATAGTCCCCAGAGGATGTTCTTTGGGTAGTGAGTCAGGCTTCCTGGAGGAATCATTAAAGTGAAGCAAGGATAGGAGGACTGTTATGGATTCTAGCTTTACAGATGGAAGGAATCTTAGAAGACACAGAATCCAATCTCCTCATTTTACAGATGAAGAGGCCGAGGCCCAGAAAGGGTTAGTGACTTGCCCAGGGTCACATAACTAGTAAATGTCCGGGGTGGGATTTGAACCCAGGTCCTGCACAATATCCCTACTCCATCATCGTGCCTCTCAATGAGCAGGTGCCCTGTCAGAGTTCCCCCAGCCCTTGGCAGCTTAATGTGCCCTCTCCCTGGGGGCTAGCCAAGCTACAGGCCCTGATATTCAGCTCTGTCTTCAGCCCTGCGGGCAGGCACAGCCTGTAAGGCTGGGCCTAGGCCTCATCATGAACCGAGGACGGAAGGGTGGGAGCAGAAGACACACATGCCAGGGCTCTCTGCTCCTCCCTGGAGGGCCAGGAGAACAGAGGGGGCTAAGGGCTTCCGTCCATAGACTATTCCATAATTAGTGGGTCTCTGCTCTGCAGGCCTGCCTACCATGGCCCTTGCCAGTGAAAGAAAGCTGAAACTCACCATCAACACAAACTCCAGGCGCTTGGCAGACTGTGGCCTTGGGCTGATAGTGTGCTCCAGGGGGTCGTCTGGGCCTGGAGTGCGGAAGGTCTGCCCAGAAATCCTGGCCTCCGAGTACTGTTCCTCATACTCTTCTGAAAAAGACAAGGCATGAGGACAAGTAGTGCAGGAAGGTACGCCCAAGGGCCAGGGCTGCAGCCAGCGGGGGCAGTGGAAAGCACTGCACATTTGGTGCCCCTGGCTTCCAATCCCAGCCTTCTACTTCTTGGTTGTGGGACCCTTGGTCAAGAGACCACTGCCCCTCTGGGGCCTCAGTTTCTTCAGCTACAAAATGGGGGGAGGTTGGACCCCTTATAAATTTATGAGCCTCTGATCCAGTCTCTGGTCTAGACTCACTGCGTCCATTTACTCTGAAGGCAGTAGAGGCAGGAGTGGGAACCTGGGCATCATCCTGGCCTAAACATTGACTTGGCAGCTTAGGCTCCTGGTTTCCTCTGGGCTCCTCCCTGAGCTGGGGCAGGTACCATGAATGGGGCCTGGGAGAAATGGCCTGCGCATCACCCTTGGCTTGACGTAGGGGAGATTATCGTGGGGAGACAGAGACCCCGGGAGATGGACAGGGCTGTGGCATGGAAGGGAGGGGGGAATGTCACCCCCTTCTATCAGATAGTTTCCTATTCTAACTAATTAGCTTGCCTTAGTGCTAAATGGTTGTTTCTAAGCTGTGATGTGAAGTAGCTGTACAGTCGCCGGCCTCTAGGTGCAGTGCCCTGGGCATAGGCCCAGTTACCAGGCTCTAGTTATGGCTTCACCCACCAAGCAGTGAGTAAGCACTTGGCTCCATCATGGCCCATCGTGGAGGACATCCCTCTGTCTTCAGAATTTGCTTCAGCAGCTGGGCCACCCTATTCTGGCCCATCCTCTCACTTGGGAGTACCGTGGCATGATTCTACCATTATATGCCATGGGACCAGAGAACTGGCTGCTCTGGGTGCCCAGGAGACCCACAAAGGTCAGAGCTACCTTGAGAAGCCCCAGTCTGGAGAAGCCTCAGGGAGGTGGGGGAGGAAAAGGGTCATTTGAACGTGCCACATACAAAGGTCCTGGCCAGGGGCAAATGCCTGGGTGAGTTCATGGCCTGGGCTCTGAGCTTTACAGCTGGAAGAGGCCTCAGAGGTAGTTTACTCTGCTGTTGTTGTTGTTCAGTCGTGACCCTGTATGACGTTTTTTTGGCAAAGATACTGGAGTGGTCTGTCATTTCCTTCTCCAGGAAGCTGAGGCAAACAGAGGTGAAGTGACTCGCCCAGGGTCACACAGCTAGGAAGTGCCTGAGGCTGGATTTGAACTCAGGTCTTCCTGACTCCAGGCCCAGAGCTCTATCTACTGAGCCACCAAACTGCCTCATTTACTCTAGAGGAGAAAAGTGAGGACCATAAAGGAGAAAGGACTAACTCTGTCACACAGACAGTAAAGTAGCAGGGTCAGGATTTGAACCCAGGCCCACCAACTACAAATCACATGCTCTTTCTACTGTGCTTTACCTTGGGCAACACTGCCCTTGCACGGGTGTAGCCCCATCCTACTGGGGGAGGGATGGGCTTGGGCCATCCCCCAGATGAGAACAGGCCATGCCCCTTGGCAAACCTGGCTCTCCACTCTCTGTGCCAACGGGCCCTCTCACTTGTGACAGATGCCCAGATACCACCCTCTCCTCCCTTTAATAAGGCTTCATTGCACACTTACCGTGAGTAAGTCAAGTGACATTATCTATACTTTAGGAAAAACGCAGGTAGAATACCCAGTCCCTGTCAGGGAGTAACTTATGGTTTCGTTAGGGGAAGAAGACAGACACACGTGATGACCCAGGAACAATGACAAAGTGTGAGGGGGTACCGACTCTACATATATGTTTAAATGTATGGATACATATATACACAAAGATGTTTGCCTGTGTGTGTGTGTGAGTGTGTGTGTGTGTGAGTGTGTGAGTGTGTGTGTGAGTGTGTGTGTGTGTGTGTGGGAGTATGTGTGTGTATGTGTGAGTGTGTGTGTGTGAGTGTGTGTGTGTGTGGGAGTGTGTGTGTGTGTG
>NW_020954597.1:192996-193530 GCF_900497805.2 Vombatus ursinus | reverse complement strand
GTGTGTGTGTGTGTGTGTGTGTGTGTGTGTGTGTGTGTGTGTATGTAAGGAATGAAAAGCAAAGCAAGAGGGGCGAGTCACCAGAGGCTTCTTGGAGAAGGGAAGATCAGCTTGACCTGGAAGAAAGAAGAGAGGTGGATGGTCCAAGGAGACTAGAAGCAGAGAATACACACAAGAGAAAGGGAGGCGCCCCCACTGACAGGGAGGAGGAAGAAAGCAAGCCGGGCTTCCTGAGCAGGGCAGTGAGACAGCAGCAGGGCCTGAATGGAGAAGAAAAGAAAGCAAAGGGACTGTCGGAAGGTGTTTGGGGGCAAAGCTGGAACAAGGAAACCCAGCGGCACTTTGGGCTGGAAGTGGGCAGGGGTCACGTCGCCTCCTGCCCTGTGTCCTGGGCCTAGGGTGCCCAGAATAACAGCGCTCCGTGAGGATGGCAGTAGTGCTGTGCCTCAGAAGATGAGGATTCCAGATAGGGTTGCCATAGCAACAAGGACCCCAGAAGAGGAGGGGAGAAGGGGGGCAGCAGCAATAATGAGC
>NW_020954597.1:175488-187996 GCF_900497805.2 Vombatus ursinus | reverse complement strand
CCTCCACCAGTCCTTCACTGAGGGCCTGGCCAGACTCAGCCCCAGAAGAGAAGGAGCAAAATACTGCCAATTCTGCAGCCTGCTGGAAGATGAGCTGCGCATAGCAGCTGCTGACCCCGCCTCTCAACAACAGGCGGCAGGGGCCCGGAGCTCCAGAACTCTTGGCCTGGCTGCTGAAATCCAAACATGGCCTGCAGCCCTGGCTGCCTCCACTTTCTCCCTCCTGGGGGCCCTCCCCCCGGAGCCCCTCCCTTCGCAGCGGTACCTTGCAGCAAGCTCTGGAGGTTAAGCTGAGCTTCCTGATGTAGCTCCTCCACACCTGGGGGCCGGCTGGAGGAGAGGAACACATTCACTGGCTGTTGCCATGACGACTTGGGGTGGGTAGCAGTTTTCTTATTCTCCAGACCCAAGGTGGAGGCAGCTAGGAAAGAAGAGCACCAGGTGAGCCTTGGACGGGAGCCGAGGACGGGAGCTGAGGACGGGAGGAGGCCACGTGCCGAGCAAGGTGCCGCCGTCACCTGGAATGCTTCGGGAGGCTCCGGCATTTGACCCGAAACCTCCCCAGAATGCAGGGCAGGCCAAGTGCTTCTCAGCAGGCCCTGGGGAGGCCTGGCCTGGCCTGGCCTGCCTCTTCACCCCGAACAGCCAAAGAGAGAGGACCCTCTCCTCAGCATGCCCTGCCCCGTTTAGCACCCTCATTGTGACCGGGAGAGGAGACCCATCCTTTTTTCCTCCTCTCATCCATCCATTCTCTCGTTATGAGCCACAACTAGGAATTCTGCCACCCAGAACAAGTACCAAACGTCGGGCCTGGGAAAAGTGAAACAAAACAGAACCTCAGTTGGGGTGAGCAGAGGGAGACAGAAGTCCCACGACATTAGCTAGCAAGCAGTGAGGCCACTTCGAGGGCCCCCTCAAGCTTCCCCTCTGGTAGTTTCCTGTTTCCACCAGTCAGTCTTGATAACTAGGGTATACATTTTACATTCCTACGTGCTGAAGGAGTGCAGATGTTGCCAAAGAGCCCTCTAAATTCAGCAGCTCTGGGGTGAAGGCCCAGTTGCCCCACCCTAGTTATGGTTCTGTTTGAAGTCCTTCATTTGGGCACCAATACATTTAGTCCCCACAATGAGCCAAGCCATGAGCTGGGCATGGAGAGTGATGCCTCTCACAAAGCTAACAACCCAGCAGGTACAGAAATAACCCTCATTTCAACTGGAACATGCTAAATGGGTTCGAGAAGTGGCCACAAAGTACTTGGGGCATTTTGGCAGGGGATGGGTGGGAGGAAGAAGCTACTTTTGACTAGAAGGCCAGCACCTCCACCCATGCCTTACTCACTGTAAGTGCTGCAAAATAGCCCACCATGGCAGAGAGGCCAAGTAGGCTATGTCCAGATAGCCCAGTCAGGCCTTGGGAGGGTGGCTACATATAACATCAATGTCTTGGACTTCCGGATAAAAATGTGGTTCTCGTAAACAAAGATCTGCTCATTATTACCTTGCATACAGGAAACATTTCCATAGTGACAAGTACATTTATTATAAACATGAACACAGAGTAACCCATTCCTAGAAACACACAACAGAGGCCAGATGATGTCATGAAAAGAACTTAGAATCAGAGTCATGGAATCATGAAATCATAATCTGAGAACTGTAAGGGACCTTTTGAACATCTCCCACCTGAAGAAATTCACCACCTGCCAAGGCAGCCCCCTTCCCTAGAGGTGTTCAAGCAAACTCTGGGATCTTGAAGAAGGGATTCTGCCTGAGGTTTGGCTTGGCGTCAATGGCGCTAAAGTCCCTGCCCACTCGGAGTTTCTGGGATTCTCTGTTCAGCTCTATCCTTCTATGTAGTCACTGATTCATCCATCTGTTCATTCATTTGTCCATGCATTTATTCATCCATTCAACAAATACTGAGTATCGGGGCAGCTAGATGGTGCAGTAGATAGAGCACCGGCCCTGAAGTCAGGAGGACCTGAGTTCAAATCTGGCCTCAGACCAAACACTTGACACTTACTAGCTGTGTGACCCTGGGCAAGTCACTTAACACCAATTGCCTAAAAAAAAACAAAACAAAAAAAAAACCCCACAAAAACAAAAAAACAACAAAACAACAACAACCCCCCCCAAACCCCCAAATACTGAGTATCTATTACCAATAAAGTTCCACATGAAGCTCTAGGTTTTATAAAAATGGTATGTCCTTGGAAAGGCATGCTTCTAACTTCCAGCTAACACAACAGTGGGAAAGGCCAGAGAGGAGTCAGCTCTCCTACAAACGGGCACTAGATTGAGAAATGATCAAGAAATTCAAAGAAAAACATCAGTAAGCTCTTTCAACAAGACTGAGATGATACACAAAGAGAGCCTAGACATGGAGGATGGCTCAGGGGAGTGGGCCTACCGCAGAGGCCTTCAAAGGAAGCCCTCAGTAGCACTCTGACTAGGGTGAGCCTGGCTGAGGTAGGGGAAATGGGGCTTAAAGGAGCACCCCTGAGCAGGGACAGCCAACTGCAGAGATCTGACCAAGGACACTGAAGCCTGCCTGTGCTCTGAGCAAAGATACATCACGCGAAGGGGAAGCCAGTGGAAAGACATTGAAGTCAGGACAAACAGGATCCATCCCAGGTCTGAACTGTCCAAGAGTGCTGAAGGGGAACCAGCCTAGCTCTGGCCAGAGTCTCACATTAGAAACTGAGGATGGAGATATTGGTAATCACAAGAAGATACTGGACATTATGAAGAAATTTTATGGGACAAGAGATAGCCATGAGGTGAACACTGAAGAAGAAAGTAACTATACCACAAATACAAGCAGTGTCTCCAGGGGAAAAAAAAAACTGGGTTGGCCACAAGGATTACAAGAATACTTGGGAAAAAATTAAGCAAGAGATTTAAAAAAAAAAAAAAAAAGAAAATGATAGGTGAAATAAGAGCTCTGTAGGAAAGAATTAGAAAGAGAACAAAGAACTGAGAACAGAAGGAAGAAAGACTTATGCAAGTAAAAGAGTCCCTGAAAGTTAGAATGAATCAAAGACAACTCAATGACTCTATGAGACAACTAGAAATTTTAGACAAAAAATCAAAGATTGAAAAAATAGAAGAAAATTTAAGGTATATACTATCAAACACACCTGACCCGGAAAATAGGTCAAGGAGTGACAATTTAAGAATCATAAGACTCCCCAAAAACCATGACCAAAAAGCAAAAGAATACCATATTTCACAAAATCATAAATGAAAACTGCCCAACTTTATTAGAACCAGAGAGCAAAGGGGAAATAGAAAGAACACAGCAGTCACCTCCTGAAAGGAACCCCCAGATGAAAATTCCCAGGAATGTCAAAGCCAAAGGTCATAGCTTTCTGGTGAAAAGAAAAAAAAATACTATTAGCAGCTAGAAAGAAACAATTTAAATACCAAGGAACCTGTCAATATCACATGACTCAGCAGCCACGACTTAAAGGAGAGAAGATCTTGGAACATGATATTTCAAAAGCAAAAAAGATAAAGGTTTACAACCAAGAGCAACTTACCTGCATAGCCTGCAAGATCGAGTACAGTCCAAGAGGTGAAAAAGGATTTTAATGGAATAAAAGACTTTAAAACATTTCTGCTAAGAAGACCAGAGATGAATAGAAAGTTTGAATTATAAACATAGGGGTTAAGAGAAACCTAGAAAGGCAAATACATTTAAATAACTGGAAGGGTCTAAACCAGAGGTAAAAAGGGTGTAAAACACCCTTTACAGCAATGAGGACAGACCCAAAGAATTGTACAAAAAGGAATTGCTCATAGGAGGCAGTGTGAGGTAGTGGATAGTGAGCCAGCCTTAGAGGCAGGAAGTCCTGCCTCGGACACATATTGGCTATGTGACCCTGGGCAAGTCACTTAAGTTTTCTGTGCTCTGGTCAACTCTCTAAGAATCTAAGTTTCAGGGGGCAGTCAGTCAATAACTCTCTAACCAGATTAAAATGTAATTGGGAAATGTTAAACAAAATCAATAAACACACCACACAATATAGATAATGTTCATTTGTTGTTTTCTAAGTCAATGTGCAGGCAGTTTCTATTTGAGTTAGACACCATTGTCTAAATGGTAATATTGGTAAATGTTGTCATTTTGTTTTGTTTTGGCTAGGCAATAGGTAAAATGGTAATATGTCTAAATGCTTATATTTTTACAAAGAGAAGAGACAAGTCTTTCAAAAATTCTTATGCCTTCAAGGGTCACAGAAGAACTTAAATAAGATAAACAGAGGGACTGCGGGTGGTTTTGCTCATTTTTAATGGTTCTAAGATAGAAAAGAAAGGGGAAGAAAAATGGAGTACACGGGGGATGAAATCAGGAAGAAGGCTTTATGAGAAGAGCGTACAAATAGGGAGGAAGGGGTGGGGAGAGTGGGTATTACATGAACCTCACTCTTATCAGAACTGAACAAAAGGGGTTTGAACATACAGACACAAAACGTTTGGTTTAACTCCACAGGGATCAGGGAGGAAGAGGGAAAGGGGAGAGAGGGGCTTGAGAGGAAGGTAGAGCCACAAGGCAACCAAACTTCAACTTTAGAATGTAGGAATAAGTGGATCGAAAACCAAGAGCTAGCATTATGTAGAATGGAGAAACATGAGAGGCCTTTCCAATAAGATCAGGGGTAAAAAATAAACCAAACCAAACCAACCAACCCCAAATCCCAAGCCGTCCACCATGAAATGCCATGATTTTCCCATGATTGCCCAGCTGGCAAGCGTCAGGGGTAGGACTGGAACCTGCCCAATCTGTACTGACTCCAAGTCCGCCACTCGGATAGATGTCCAGGTGATATGGTGCCAGAGGTCCTAGCAAGAGTCATAAAAAAGACAAATGGAAGGAATAAACAGTGGCCAAGAAGCAACAGAGTGGTCACTTTCAGAGACTATGTGATGGTCTAGCTGGAGAGCCCTAGAGATTCAACTCATTAATTGAAAGAATTAATAGCTTAGGAAAGTAGCAGATACCAAATAAAGCTCCCTAGATCATCAGCTTTTCTGCAAACAGCCAGCAAAACCCAACGGGAAGAGCTAGAAAAAGGATACATTCAAAAGGACGACAATGAAGGGCAGCTAGGTGGCGCTGCAGTGGATAAAGCACCGGCCCTGAAGTCAGGAGGACCTGAGTTCAAATCCGACCTCAGACACTTGACACTTACTAGCTGTGTGACCCTGGGAAAGTCACTTAACCCCATTGCCTAGCCAAAACAAAACAAAATGACGACAATATATTCAACACTTGGGGGTTTGCCTACCAAGACACACACAGAAACTATGTGAATCCAACTATAAAACACCCTTTACAGCAATGAGGACAGACCCAAAGAATTGTACAAAAAGGAATTGCTCATAGGAGGCAGTGTGAGGTAGTGGATAGTGAGCCAGCCTTAGAGGCAGGAAGTCCTGCCTCGGACACATATTGGCTGTGTGACCCTGGGCAAGTCACTTAAGTTTTCTGTGCTCTGGTCAACTCTCTAAGAATCTAAGTTTCAGAGGGCAGTCAGTCAATAAGCCTTCATTAAAAACCTACTACGTGCCAGGCACTGTGATAAGTACTGGGGATAAAAAGAAAAGTGTTGCCTTGCACCGCAGCAGCGAAATCCTGGGTCCAGTCCCTATCCCTATTAATTGCTCAATGCTTATGTTTATTAAGGGGAGGAGGAAAGCGGAAGGGAATAAATAAGCATTTATATAGCACCCACTGTGCGCCAGACACTGTACTGAATGTTTTTTACAAACATGATCTCACTTGATCTTCATAACAACCCTGGGAAGTAGGTACTATTATTGTCCCCACTTAACATTTAGTTGAGGAAACTGAGGCAGACAAAGATTAAGTGACTTGCTCAGAATCACACAGTTAATAAGTGTCTGAGGTTGGATTTGAACTCAGCTCTTCCTGACTCCAGGCCCAGGGTTCCCTCCACTGTACCACCAGCTGCCTCTTATAAGTTCAGAATAATATCCTGAGTTGAGAATAACAAATCATTTAAAAAAATCTCTTTTGAGGCAACATGGTCTTTGGCATCAAAACGTTTATTGTCTAGTAGGAGAAAGAAAACAGTGAGTCAGAAAAATGCAGAGCATGTTGAACTGTGCTCAGTTAGCAAGAGAAGTACAAATAAATAGCTGATGTCCATGTTCCCCCACACGAGGGGAAAATCACCTGCTTGGGTGGCTGGGGGCTGGGGGTGGGCAACCAGGAGAAGCTTCACGGAGAAAGAGGTATTTGAGCTTGGCCTTGAAGGATGGAGATTTGCCAAGTGGAGAGAGGGCTAGAAGACCCTGATTTCCAACAAGCGTCCAGTTCCTCGCTTGGAGGAAAGGGTCCTCTCCTTAGCACCTGTTTCTCCGGACTGATGGAAACTGAGTTAGTCTCCTAGAACATAGCTCTCTATTTCCCCTGTGCCCTTGACCTGCTAACACAGAATGGAAATGCAATTACTGCCTCGTGCTTGGGATTTCCATTTTGCACTTTTAAGGGCAGCTCCTGAATTGGGAGTCAGAGGATTTGGGAGGTCATCCCAGTTCTGCTATCAACTTGTTGTGTGACCTTCGTTAAGTCTCTTTCCTTCTGTGGGCCTCAGTTTACTCTTTGGTAAAATAAGTGAGTTGGACTAAACGGTCTCTCAGGGCCCTTTCAGCTCAGCCGTCATATGATCCAAAGTCTCTTCCTTCCTCTGGGTCTCAGTTTCCTTCTCTGTACTTTCTAGCTTTGACAGTCAATATTTCTCAAAGTAATGGGGAGTGGCTGTGCTGAGTGTCAGAGAGGAGGCTTAGTGGGGATGTGCCAGTCCCCAGAGCTCTGGCTTCAAAGGGCTACCTAGTGAGGGCAGCCTCTGGAGGAGGACTTTGGGCCTGGGGCCTAGGAAGGCTGGTGACAGGTGGTAATGCCAGAAAACTTCTCTTTGAATATTTGACTCTACTTCTCTGACTGCCTGGGTTGTGCATCCAGGCCCTCACCCATTTGCAAAGTCCTCCCTGGAGCTCAAGCAGGGAGAAGTTAGGGTTACATCAAAACAAACCAAATCGTTCAGAAGCCCCCTGAGGAATCTACTACGGTGTAGGGTGGACAGACTCTGAGGAAGGAACAAGCTGGAATGTGAAAGGGGTGTTACGGCCACTAGGTGGTGCTGTGCAACGCCAAGCTGGGAGTTAACCTGGTTAGCGAAGTGCTTTAGTTAGCTGAAGTGGGAGCACACACAGGCAGCATTCTGATCCAACCCTCATCTGCAGAGCAAGCTGTGCTCTTCCCTGAGGGTTTATATTTGTGCGACAGTATGTAGATAGTAACTGCTGGCATTCCGATAGCGATTTCAAATGAGCAAAGCACTTGGAGCCCCACCATAACTTCTCTACTACAGGTATTGTTCTTTCCATTTCCCTTGCTCAGGTCATAGCACTAGTAAGTGTCGGAGGGGAGATTTGAACTCAGGGCTCTTCTGACTCCAGATCCACTGAGTTCTTTTCAGTCCAGCTCTATTCCTGCATTTGGAGTCAGGAGAGCCTGCTTAGGTTCCAATCTCATCTCTCTGATACTGAGCAGTCGTGTGACCATTGATCAGTCACTTTGCCCCTAGAATAATCTAAGCCAATTAATTAGCCATGGTATCAATACCCCCAAAACCGTTCTTTGAGGTAGGTAGGGCAGGCATGAGGTGAAGCTACCTTCATACAATCAGTAACTGACATCTATCTCTACATAGATGTGTGTATATGTCACACATTATCTCATTTGAGATTCATAACCACCCTCAGTCAATATCACAGATATTGTCAAAATCAACGGCTAGCAATGCATTATAAATCATATATGAACTTCACTCATTACAAAGAGCAGAGCCAGTGATGGGGAGAGGCAGGCTGAGGAATATGTCCTCACATAGGCCAGGATCTTGTCAGAGGGCAGGAGAAATCCAGGTGGTTCCAGAGGGGAGTCCAGGCTCCAAGCCCAAATGCCTCCTGCCTTGGGCTCTTGATGGAGGGAGTCTATCCTCCCTGTCACACAGAGGCATTCTGGGAAGGCCCCGAGGGGATCGGGGCTGCACCAGCTAATGTACCATTTCCATTTTTTTTTTACCATTTCCATTTTCAAATGAGTTGCTATTCCGTGGCGAAGGACACTACCACTTCAAACTGTGGAATAGGGACAGTTTCTAAATGAAGGTAGTTGCCACAGGGAACCAGCTAACAAGGCTGTTAATTAACTAATAAGCATAAGCATGGGGATCCAACCAGGTTGAACTCAGCCTCATTCCGAGTCTAAAGTCACACACAGAAAAGCCTTCAGTGACTAGTGGAAAACAATTCCAGGAAACAAAGGTAGCCAGGATGGTGTGATGCAAGGACTGGAGCTGGCATTCAAGTCCCTGGATTTGAATCTCGGCTCTACCACTCACTATCTGTGTGGCCCTTTTGTGGGCTGCCTCAGTTTCCTCCTCTGTCAAATGAGTGATCTCTAAAGTCTCTTCCAGCTCTAAAGCTATGGTCCTATGGCTCCCTTCCTTCTCTCCCATGAGCCTTTCCTCTCAAATATTAGAGAAGGGGAAGGTAACCTGAGCCGAGGCTAGGAATGTGGCCGAGAGCGAAGAGATCCTTTAAAAGGAGTGGAGGCTGCACAACCATGATGCGGGATTCTGTTCAGGTCTAGGCTGGCTGTACTGCCTCTGAGGCCCTTCCTAACTCCAAGACTCCATGATCTAGTACTCAAGGAGAACGTGGCCACTGAGAGCAAAGCCCCTGGAATCTTGAAGCTGGAAGACTACTCTCCTCCCCCACCACATCCGGCCCTGGCAAGTCCACAACATTATCCCCCCCCCCCGCCAGCAGGCCACACGCTGGGCTGGGAGTGGGCGGGTGGGGGAAGGTCCCCCACAAAAATCAGCCTACCTGATCTCATGCTGCTCTGTGCCCAGACCCTAAAAGCTAGGCGTCTTCGGGCAGAGCAGCCCCAGTGGGACTGGCCCCAAACTCTGGATCCCAGCCTACCTCAGCCCCATTCTGGGGCTTTCTGTCAGTTGCACATGAAGAACAGTGGCCTGCTCCCTTCTGGCTCTCAGAGTCAACTAAAGGTGAGGCCCACCTGAATTCACATCTGCCCTCTCCTACCCAACGTCCCCCAAAGCTTGTTGTTGTCGTTTAGTCGCTGGGTGGTGCCCGACTCCTCGTGACCCCATGGACTACGCACACCAATATTGGCCATGAGGTTTGCTTGGCAAAGATACTGTAGTGGCTTGCCCTTTCTTTCCCTAGGCAAATAGAGGTGATGTGACTTGTCTAGGGTTACACAGCTAGTAAGTGTCTGAGGCCAGATTTCGAGTCAGGTCTTCCTGCTCTGGGCCCAGCGCTCTATCCACTGAGCCACCTAGCTGCCCCCAAGTTCCCCCTCAGTGTACTGCTTCCTGGCAAACACTGTGGCCTCTAGGAGAACAGGATTATGGTTCAAAGGAGGGAGGAATGGAGGCCAGAAGGGCAGGGACACCCAATGGATCCCAAACATGCGTCCCCAAGGCATGCTCCTCTCTGCCTCCAGCCTGTGTAGACCATGGGATGCTGGATGGCTCAGACAGGAAGTCTGAACTCTCTCCAGGGCTTCCAGATGCTCAGGTTACAGGGAAAAACTTGCTCCAGACAAACGGTTCAAGGCCAGGAGAAAACAGCTTCCGCCTGCTGAGAAAAGCCTGGATTCGTCTGGGGGGGAGGACGGAGGCGTCTGACCCAAGGGACTGGCCGCCTGCAGTGAGGAGGAGCCCAGGGCTTCCTGTTTGCTCAGCTAAGCCCCAGTCCCAGGCCTCTGCAGTGCATAAGAGGCCCAACCCCTCCCGGTTTGCAACCAATGTTTCAGGCCAGACCAGGTCCCAAACTGGAGGGCCAGCTCCCGCCCAAGGCCACTTTCCCTACGCCAGTTTTCCCCAAAAGGCAGAGCCAAGACAGTGGCCCAAGGCAGCTGGGCATGAAGAGAAGGGGCCTGTCCTGGCTTCATTAAGCCCTCAGAGGGAGATGCCCTGGCCACCACGCATTGAGATTCCTTCAGCCGCCAGCTGAGTTCTTCTTACTTGCCAGAAGGGGAGTCAGGGATGGGGGGACAGGTAGGGAAAGAGGGGCTGGCCGATGAAGTCCTAATGGGACACGGGGCAATTGGGGAACAGAAATATCGGTCTCAGAAAGCAAGAGTCAAGAGTGTGTGAATTCTGGCTTGGCTGATGTGTGCATGACCTTGTACAAGTTCCTTTTCTCCTCTGTCACATGGGGGGGGGCAGGGTAGGACCTTCTGACTTCTGAGGTCCTTTCTACCTCTAATTCTATGATTACAGGATGGCTGTGGCCCAAAGGGGGAAAACGTGCCTGATGAAGCCCACTGACATCTTACAGAAAAGAACTGTTTGCCCCGGCTCAGGCTGGAAGGCAAAGCCAGGTCCCCAAATGCCCTTCCTAGCCCAACCCAACCTCATAGAAAAGAGCTGATGTCTGTCAAAGTAGGAAGCCAAGTGTGCCAGGGGGAGTGGGGGGCATGCCTAGAGGACTGGAGTCCTAGGGCCTGGGGTTCAGTTGTGGGGATGGCAGCAGCAGATTGCCACAAATAACAAGGGAAGGGAGGGAAAAAAGGAAGGAAGGAAGGAAGGAAGGAAGGAAGGAAGGAAGGGAGGAAGGGAGGGAGGGAGGGAGGGAAGGAGGGAGAGAGGGAGAGAGAAAAGGAGGAAATAAACATTTATTAAGTGCCTACTATGTACCAGGCACTGTGCTAAGTGCTTTACAAATATTATCTTAATGGATCTTTACAACAACCCTGGTTTTACAGTTGAAGAAAGTAAGGCAGGCAGACAGAGGTGACTTGCCCGGGGTCATCCAGCTAGGAAGTGTCTGAGGCTGGATTTCAACTCAGGTCTTCTCGACTCCAGGCTGAACACTATCCACTGTAGGACCTCCTAGCTGCTTCTAAGGGGAGAGCTCTGGAGCCTACTGGCCTGGGCTAACAGGCCCTTCTTGGTACCTCTCCTGCTGCTCACAATTGGGCCAACTGCCTCCTAGACTGAGCCTCAGATAGCCTCCTCTCTAAAGAGAGCCGGCCCGGCCTGATATTCACACTGCCCATGAAGTGGAGGATGGAGCAGTAGATCAGTGGAGCCAGTGGTCACCCTGGAAGACGACACAGGGTGAGGAGGTGGGGGGATGGGGGGCAGGGGTTGGGTGGAACAGGAAGGAGAGTGCCTGTGGTTCCTCTTTCAAGAAATGTTTACAGAAATCTAGAAACCTGGCAGCTTCCTGTTCTTCTGGCCCCTGAATGAGCAGCCCAGGGAAGGTCTAGGTTGTCCTCAGTTTCCTCTTCTGTAAAATGAGGGAGCTGGTCTAGGTGACCTTTGAGAGCCCTTCCAGCTCTGCCAGCCTGAGACCCTCTCCTGCTCTTTCCTGTACAAGCAGCAGATGCTTTCCCTATCTAACCTTCAGGCTCTCTACTGTTCCACTCGAAGTGCCAGTCTGGTTCATTTGCTCTGCCCTTATCCACCTAATAACACTCTCTTAGCTGAAGCTCTCACCACTGGCTCAGAGATTTATCCCCAAACCAATGCTGGTTGGCACTACCCCCACCGCTGGGCCGAAGCTGGCCCAGACGGCCAGTGTCCAACTGGGACACCCCAGGGCGGCAGGACAAAATGCCAAATGCCACTGCCTCTCGTTCTGTCCACCTGTCAGCCACGCTGAAAACAAGCTCTGGCAACGTGTTCTTGGGCAGCTCACCCAAAGAGCCATTTGTTGAAAGCAGCAGTAGGTCTAGAAGCCTCCTTACAACAGAAGCAGAACTGAGCTTTTCCAATGGCTACTTCTTCTTCACCAAGGCCCAAACCAAGGAACTCTCTGAAAGGCAGAGGGCAGAAAAGAGTACCAGGGACCCTGGGTTCATAGCCCTCCATGGACACTTGCCAGCTGTGTGACCTTGACTGAGTCACTTCCCTTCCCTGGGCCCCAGCTTCCTTCTCTGTCTGATGAAGGCGCTGGCCAAGATGACTTCTGATGGCTACAATGCTGGGGGGATGGAGCTGAGTGAGGCCTGAGCAAGCAGCTGTGGCTCTCCACTGATGACAGTGGCTGCGGCTCTCCGGTGCCTCTGGGGCTCAGAGAGAGCCTCCCTCGTAAAAGCCGTGGGAGGCTGGAGCATAGGCATCATGACTCCTCTTTGTACAGGGAAAGAACATCTGCACAGGAGTCCATTTCCAACAATGCCTGGGCTGTTTAGGAGGCCTAGCAGGGTAACACCACCAGGTGAGGAGGGTCTAGAAAAGAACACGGCTGCAAAGGCAGTGAGGGACAAGAAGATAGGAAGGAATCAAAGGGTTGGAAGGAGACAGGGACAGAGACAGAGAGACACAGAGATAGAGACGGAGAGACAGAAGGACACAGAGACAGAGACAGAGAGACAGAGACAGAGAGACAGAGACAGAGAGACACTGAGACACAGAGACAGAGACAGAGAGACA
>NW_020954597.1:116689-175478 GCF_900497805.2 Vombatus ursinus | reverse complement strand
AGACACTGAGACACAGAGACAGAGACAGAGAGACAGAAAGACACAGAGACAGACAGAGAGACAGAAAGACACAGAGACAGAGAGACACAGAGACAAAAACAGAGAGAGAAACACAGAGACAGAGACACAGAGACACACAGAGACAGAGACACTGAGACACAGAGACAGAGAGACACAGAGACAGAGACAGAGAGACAGAAACACAGAAAGACACAAAGAGAGAGAGACATAGAGATAGAGACATAGAGAGAAAGAGATATAGAGGGACAGAGAGAGAGACAGAGAGAGACAGGGAGAGTGAAAGTTGTCAGCTACTCTTCAGCCTACCCAGAAGGACTCTCGAGAAAGACCCCAAGAAGAAGGTCCAACCATTTCTAAAAGTCTGACTCTCAGACTAAGTGCACACTTGCCAATCATGTTGGGAAGGATTATGTGTAGGAGGACTGGAGGAGAACTGAACTTCCTTTCCCTTGGAGGTGCAGAGGGTTTGCACCCCTTTACTTTGTGTCTGGTTTTTACTGCTGGAGTCTTTTCCTTGTTACTTCTGCTATATCATGTCTTAACCACTTTTACTGGCCTTAGGGATCTCTGAAATGTTGAGCAACAGAGCCATCTGGAGTTGGGGTGGAGCCACATTTGGAGCAGTTCTCAATCCTAAGTGCCCTGAGGAACCTGGGAGTAGCTGGTGGGAGGCAGGGAAGGAGAGAGGATCTGAGCGAGAAGTAAGTGAGAAATCTGGGACTCAAAGTGAGGCTGTGAAGTCCCAGAACCTTCGAGCTGGAAGGACCTCAGGGAGCATCTAGCCCAAATCTCTTACTTTCCGCAAAGGTAAACTGAGGTCCCGAGAAAGGAAATGATTTGTCTAAGGCCACGAAGGCAGCGAGCAGAAGAACGAGGACTTGCATTCAGGTCTCCTGACTCTAACCCTTCCTATGGTACCACCCTGGGGCTGGGTCAACTGTAGAGTAGGATGCTGGGCAGGAAAGGGAAAACACGGCACCAGGTATTGTGGAGCTGAAGTTAGGAAGCTCTGAGTTCAGATTCCCCTGACATTTGGCAGTTGTGTGACCATGGCAAAGTCATTTTAACCTCTCTGAGCCTCAGTTTCCTCACCTATTGAATGGGATAATAATCCCTGTAGCGTCTACCTCACTGGGGTGATATGAAGCTCAAATGAATGTACAAAAAGTGATTTGCAAACTTCAAAGCGCATGTCAGTTATTATTATTATCATCATCATAGAAGTAAAGAAGGGAGTAATTCTGGATATATACATACATATACATACACATATATATACATACACACATACACTCCTATAGTTTCTACTGTTTGTGGTGTGTGTATAGATGGTAGAAAACCATGTGGAGGTCACAGTGGGTCACCAGCCAAACATGAGTCAGCAAGAAAAAGCTGCTACTTAACAAGCAGGCCAGGATATTGGGGTTCACCAAACAGGAAGCAAGAAGCCCCCTGACTATATCTAGGCTGCTCAGCCTCAAGCACTCTCTCCAGTTCTGGGTTAAGGAGATTTCCAAGAGTCAGAGCCTGGAGGGCACCAGCCTCCCAATGAGGGTGGCTGGGGGTCGTTTAGAACAGCTGCAGGAGGGCTGGACTCAGGGCCCCAAACAGGAAAGAACCCTTCCCTCAGGCCTCCAGGTGGTCACAAAGTGGAATGAGGATAGTGGGTACCAGGGGAGGCTGGTGAACACGGGCAGTGGCTGGGCAGTGACTGACGTAAGGGGTGGAGATGGGGATCCTCACATGCAAGTGGTGCATGTGAGACAGCTATGGATGGTAGAAGTGAGGGACTCCAGGCATAGCTTTGGGAAGGAAAAAGGGCCCAAATTTGAACTTTCGGGGATATTTTGTCCTTAACTAGGGGCAGGGAACTCCTGTTGTGCCAGGACCCATGACCTCATTTAAGTTAAAAGCTATCTGAGGGGCAGCTAGGTGGATGGAGTGCTGGGCCTGGAGTCAGGGGGACCTGAATTCAAATTTGACCTCAGACACTTATTAACTGTGTGATCCTGGGCAAGTCACTTAACCCTATCGCCTTCCCCCCAAAAAACCCCCAAAACAAAGCCTTCTATCTGGGTGAACAGATCCCTTACAAGCACAGGAGGTGTCAGAGCCATTGGCCCTCCCCTTTGCCAGTTACCAAACACTTAGGGTTTGGTTACCTCATTTGAGCCTGGGGCTGCACCAGGGAGGAAGCACAAAGGGTTCTTACTCACTCCCCCACCCACCCACAGCTAGGTGTGGCAACTCCTTCCACCCATCTCCATGGAGATCCAAACCCACCCAGGATTGAGGGTGAAAGCTGCTTAAGGGGGGGGGGGGGGGGGGGGCGGGGCGGGGAAGGAAATGGTTCTCCCAGTGCTCACAACACACTTTAATCTGCATCCCTGACACTTTCTTAAGTCTACACAATGCAGTGTTTACTGTAGTTTTTGCTGATTTCCCCCGTGAAAACTGAACAATTAGCTCCTCCCCCCCCCCCCCAGCCTCTGCTAGCCCAGCCGACTCCAACACAGCCCTGTCTCTAAGGCTCGGAAGTGACTTTGCCAAGGCCTCACAATTAATGTCAGAGGCGAGACTTCTGCCTGGGTTCTAGGCATGGAACATAGGATGTCAGGGCTAGAAAAGCTACAACGCTGTAAGGGCCCTTAGAGCAGAGAACAGGGAATTGTAGAGCTGGAAGACGCCTCAAAACAGAGAAGAAAGAATGTCAGAAAAGGCAGGGACCTGAGAACTGAGTATACAAAATATCCCAAAGAAAGCCCCGGGGAATGTCAGAGCCAGGAAGGCCTTTAGCCTCCAGAATGGCAAAGCCAACCCAGAACTCACCTCGACTCTTTCCTTTCCTAAGGAAGTCCCTTTGAGCCACCGTTGGCTTGCTGGGATAAACAACACGCCCGACTGGATGTCACGGCAAACATGGAAAGGCCTGAGAAGCGAGGCAAACATGGAAAGGCCTGAGAAGCGAGTCAAACAGCGTTGGGTGCTCAGGAAGTCTGATCTGCTTCAGAATTAAGGCTGGAGCCTTCACTTCCTCAGCATCACCAGCTAACTGGACCTCAGGGGGTCATGCCATTCACTGCCCCGGAGGCAGACGTCTCAGTATCCTAGACAGAGAGAAGCAGAGACTTCCAAAGAGCTACACTTTCCGGGATAGTCTAGACACAGGAAGGTTGTTTACAAACTGAGCTGAACTCAGTTCGAATTTTCTGGAAATCCGAGAGAGGAAGCGACAGGCAGACCCCCTGCTCACATATCCAGACCAACTCACCAAACAGACTGCCCACCTTTCCAGGGAGGGAAGGAGCAGTTTTGGAATAAGGTCAGGGCCCTGCAGTTTTCAAAATATTACTCAGACCCACGGAACATCAGAGACAACATGGAATGGATGATGCCAGAGCTGGAAGGGGCCTTAGAACAGAGAACATCAGACCCGTAAGGGTCTTTAGAACATCGCATCGGAGCTGAAAGGGACCCCAGAAGGGGAGGGGGGATGTACCATAAGTACTTTACAAATTTATCTTATCCTCCCAACAACCCTGGGAAGGGGGTGCTATTATTATCCTCATTTTACAGATAAGGAAACTGAGGCAGACAGTGCTTAAGTGACCTGACCAGGGTCACACAGCTAGGGGGGAGTTTGAACTCGGTCTTCCTGTCTCCAGACCTAGCAGTCTGTGCACTGTGTTATCACCCAGCTGCCTCCAGAACATGGAATGTAGAACGTCTGAAGTGAAAGGCCCCTAAGAATTTGAATTTGCGAGCTGCTATAATAGTTCCTTAGAACACAAGACCTAAGATCTAGGCTGGCAGGAGCCACAAAGTCTCGAAGACCAAGACTGGTTTTTATTTTCCTTTGTATCCCTAGGGCTCAGCACTGAGCCTGGGAAGTGACACGCATCAGTCAGTAAACCTTTAGTGAGTGTGTCAGGCACCGTGCTAAGCACTGGGGATCCAGAAAGAGGCAAAAGACAATCCTTGCCCTCCAGGAGCTTACAATCTAATGGGAGAGATAACATATAAACAAATGGGTGCCAACATACTACATACAGGATAAACAGGAAATCCTGACCAGAGGGAAGGCCCTGGAAGGAAGAGGGAGTGGGGAAAGCTTCCTGGGTAAGGCGGGATGTGAGCTGGGACTTGAAGGAGGCCGGGGAGGTCAGTAGTCAGAGCTGAGGAGGGAGAGCGTTCCAGGCTCGGGCCAGCCAGGAGGCCAGGGTCACTGGACAGAAGAGAAGAGTACCTGTATGTACCAGAGAGTCAGGTGGGAAGGTAGGAGGGGCCAGGTTATGAAGGGCTTTGAACACCACTAAGAGGATTTTGCATTTGATCCTGGAGGTGATAGGGAGCCACTGAAGATTACTGAGTAGGGAACAATAAGGGAAAGGGAATAAGCATTCATATACTCCCTACTGTGTGCCAGGTATTGTGTGAAGTGCTGTACAAATATTTTCTCATGTGAACCTTGCAACAACCCTGCATGGCGGGTGCTGTTTTTATCCATATTTTGTAGTTGAGGAAACAGAGGCAACTAGAAGTTAAGTGGCTTGCCCGAGATCACACAGCTAGGAAGTTGGTGACGGGGAGCCACTGGGGTTTATTGAGTGGGGGGTGCCATGATGGGCCCTGAATAGGAAATCACTTTGGTGGCTAAATGGGGGATGGCCTGGAGTGGGGAGAGGCCTGAGGCTGGCAGAGCCCCCCAGCAGCTACTGCAATGGTCCAAGTGTAAGGGGATGAGGGCTTACACCCGGGTGGGGGCAGGTTCAGAGGAGAGAAGGGGGCATATTGAAGAGATGTTGGGAAGGTAGAATCAACAGGCATCGGAGACCTACTGCACATTGTGGGGGGGGGGTGAGAGTAAGGAGCTGAAGATGACGTTCAGGATAGCGAGCCTGAGGAACTTGCAGGATGGTGTTGTCCTTGACAGTCATGGGGTTTCAGATGTCCACTGGGCGTCCAGTTCTAGATGTCTGAGAGGCAGAGGGAGATTGGAGATGGGAGGTCAGCAGAGAGGCTGGGACAGGACAGGTAGGTCTGAGGATCCTCAACATAGAGATAGGTGGTCATTCAATCCATGGGAGCTGATAGAAAAGTGGGAGAAGGGCGGAGGATGGAGCCCTGAAGGACACTCACATGTCCTGGGCGTGTCCTGGACGAGGATAAAGCAAAGGGGCCTGAAAAGAAACAGTCTGTGAGGGAGGAGGAGAACCAGAAAACCTGGACAGGAGAGGGTATCAAGGACAGGAAGGTCCTCCGCGTTGCCGAAGGCTGTGCTTCCTCTCCTCTCGCTCCCCAACACTTTACAATCTGGTTTGCAAACTCATCATTCGGGATGGAACGTTCTCTCCAAAGTGCCTCGTGATCTCTTAATTGGTTCTTAATTGTCTGATCCAAGAGTCTTTTCTCAGTCCTCATTGTTGACCTCCCCCTCTGCAGCCTTGGACTGGGTGGGTCACCCTTCCCCCCCTACATTCTTCTCTCTAGGTTTTTGGGACGCCCTCCTCCTCCCTCTCCAACCTCTCCTTCTCAGTCTCCTTCACTGCATCGGCCTCCAGATCATGGCTTCTAACTGTAAGTGTCCCTCAGGGATCTGCCCCAGCCCTCTGAGCTTCTTCCTCTAGACGACTTTATATGGTGACCTCTTCGGCTCCCATCTCTATGCGGATGACCCCCAGATCTACATGTCCGTCCCCAGTCTTGATCCTGCATCACCAGCTGCCATTGGACATTTCAAACTGACTGTCCTGGAAACATCTCAAGCTCAGCCCGGACAGAACAGAATTCATCATCTCTACCCACCAGGCCCGGCCCTCTTCCCAGCTTGCTGATTTCTGTCAAAAGCACGACCATCCTTCCAGTGTCCGAGGTCCATCACCTTGACATTGGCCTCACGCTCCCTCATCCCACCTGGCCAAGTCTTGCTGTCTCTACCTCCTCAGCATCTGCATCCAACGCCTTCTCTCTACTCACCAGGCTATGGTCTTCATTCAGGCCCTCATCACCTCTCACCTCAATTCCTACAACAACCTACTGAGTGGTCTTCCTTTCTCATATTTCTACCTACTCTGGTCCCTACATCTGCTCCATCACTGCTGCCAGAGCGATTTTCCTTAAGCACAGATCTGACTAGGTCCCTCCCCTACTCAATAAACTATATACCTCTAGGATAAAATAGAAATGCTTCTGTTCAGCTTTTAAAGGCCTTCCCAACCTGGCCCCAAGCTCTCCTTCCAGTTCTGGGGGATGCTCCTCCCCTTTTCACGCTCTGCTCCATCTCCTGTCTCCACATCTCTGCCTCTTCACTTCTGCCTCTCTTACTGTAAGACACAAGCCAGGCACCACCTTCTAACTGCAGCACTCTTTGGTATATTTTATTCGTGTGCTTCGTTTAGGGAAGATTCATTGCATTTGCTTGCCCAGACCTGGCACGGCATAGTCTATACCGCCAAAGGATCCCTACTCTCCCAAAGCCGTCAAGATGCTATCCAACCTCTGCACTTGGAGAACCTCCAAGGCAAGTCAAGGGCCACCCCTGTAGGCAGCCCGCCTCATCCTTGGAGTACTAGCCTTGGTAATGACATCCAGCCCAAACCAGCCATTTGCAACGCCCACTCCTGGCCCTGGTTTGGCCCCTTGGAGCTCAAGAGAACACATCTAATCGTTCTTCCCTCTCAAACACCCCTCTCATCCCCATTGAGTTCCTTTAGCCATTCCTTGCTTGTATATGGACTCTGGGCCCTTCCTCATCCTGATTATTCTCCTCTGGGTCCTCAAGGTCCTTCCACCACCATCCTTCTAAGCAATTGAGGCTCAGAGCACTTAAGTGACTTGTCTAAAGAGCTAGTTAAGGATGAGTGAGGAGCAGATGTCTGGCCAGGGACTCCTCCCATCCCAGGCAGTCCCTGCTGCTAGGGGCAGCAAAGAGGATGCCGCACAGCTTGGTAATGGAAAGAGAAGGGATAAAAGCCAGCAGTGGTACATTCATTTCATGTTCATTAGGTTGCCGTGGGATTCTTTTTGTTTGTTTTTGACAAAAGAGATAGCATATTTCAAGAAGCCTGAAGAAAAACCCAGAGGACCGAGTAGCAATTCCCCCACCCATGCCCATAAGGACTCGGGTGAGCATGGGAGAAGAAACGCCAAGAATGGCCCTAAGACTTGCCGAGCTTTGCTCTCCCCTCTCTGGCCCTCACAGTGCCCCCAGCTCCTGCTCAAGGTCCTGGGTAACCTCTGAGCCTGTGGGGGAGCTCCCTGGTCACCCGTGGTGGCGGGAGTGGGAGCGTGAGCAGGAACAGAGGTTGGTCCTGCCTTTAGTTCCTTGATATGGCGCCGGCCTGGCAGGAGTGGGACAGAGGAGCCAGAGCCAGAGATAGGCCCAGAAGGATGTCCATGTGGGCATCCCTACACCCAAGCCCTCTCTGCACTGAGCCTCAAGGAGCCTGGTGTCCATCCACAAAACGAGAGAAAACCCTTGAGGCCTGTGCCAGAAGTGATGAGGGCAGGACATGCTAGCAGCTGACACAGGCTGCCCCTGGCTCCCCCTTCCCCCACCTCTTGCTCCCCGGGGGCTTTGCACTCCAGGCTTGCAGAAATGGGGGGGGGGGTGTGAGCTCAGTTTGTTTTTCTGGACTCTCAAAGCTAGGGTCAACCTCCACTTCTCCCACCCCGCCCCCAAGCAGCCTCCTTGGTTAAGTTACTTTTCTAATTCCTGTTGCCATAACAACAAGACTTAATAGGGACTGGCTTTTTTTTTCTTAAAATAATTTGACTTGTTTCCATATCAACGGGGAATTATTTTGGTTTTGATTTAAAACACTGAGGGCATAGGGTACTGAACTGGGCAAATACCTGGCAACACCTCCCTTGGCTCAGAAATGGCCTGCAGATCTCAGTGGGGGGCGGGGAGCACTAGGGCCTGTGCCCTTGGTGACAGGGGACAACAAGGCCAGGCCCACTGAGGCCACATCAGGGTGGCTCCAGGGCCAGGTGTGTTTGTGTCTGTGTGTCTGTGTGTGTTGTGTGTCTGTGCCGGGGCAGGTGGCAAGTTAGCAGGGATCCAAGACGCTCAGGCCCAGGTAGACCTGGCATTGTGGCCAGGCAGTCCCAGAGCACTTAGAGGTTTGCCAGTGTTGGCACAGACATTATCGGGGTCCCCGCTTGGTCCCTTCTAGACTATGTGACTGCGGACAGGTTAGTTCACTCCCTCAGTGGAGGCTGGATGCGAAGCCAGCTCCGGGCCCTTCTAACTCTAAATATGGGATCTCATTCGAACCCCACAACTGGGTCTGCTCATCCTCATTTTCCACATAAGGAGACTGAAGCCCAGGGTCACATGGCAGAGACAGCATTCAAACCCAGGTCCTTTGGCCTGCAAGTCCAGAGCACTTTTCATGGCGTTGCCTCTCTCTAGGAGGGCAGGTCTCAGGAGTTAGTTCTAGCAGCACCTCCAGCAGCTCTGGGTGACAAGATCCCCCCCCCACACACCTGTCAAGTGTAGCAAGCCTTAGAGACCCCCCTCCTCTCACACTGGCGGGTAGGGATTGGAAGGGCAAGCCAGAGCCTGATGGCATAGACTGGGCACTAGGGGAGGGGCAGAGGGCATACTCTACGTCCTCCTGTGTTCTAAAGGGCGTGAGGTGTTCATGAGGTCGGGAGCTAGAGCATCGGAGTTTGGGCCTTGGCTCTACCCCTTCCCGTGCCTTTGTCCTCTCTGGGCGTCAAGTTCCTCAGGTATCCAAGGAGAGCGTTGGGCTGGGTAGTCTCCAAGGGTCTTTCCAGATCTGGCATCCCGGGGAAAAAATCTATCTACACAGTAGGCTGAAACCAGGATTCATCAAGTCTGCGGTGTAGTGAGTCGCTTACTTCTCCTCAGAACTCCAGTTATCCCAGAGACCTCCCTGGAGCCATAAAGAGCACAGCATCAATGGTGCTTTGCCTCAGGGTGCTTCTTTCCTGGGCCAACAGGGCATCTTTCCTCCCTCTTGTGGCTACTATTCCCCCACCTCATCTTCACCAGCCCAAAAGCTGCCACTCCCTGGTGAGTACCCAGTCATGACTAGACGGTCCTCTGCTCTGCCCTGCCCCTCTCCCTACCACCCACCTCCCACTAGGTTTTTGACCTGAGAAGAACAGTTCTAGCTGTGGCTGAAGCCTCGGGGCTAAATCCCAATTAAGGCATGTGATGTGAGCATCAGCATGTTAATGATAGGAGCAGGGGATGGAAAGCTAGACAAGACCCTGGGAAGCATCCAGTCTAATGCCCCATTTTAGAGTGGAGGAGCCTGAGGTCCAGAGAAAGGAAATGACTCACCCAAGGTCACACGGAAAGTAAGTCCTCAGACTCCAGACTCAGGCTGGCATGATGCCAGTCTGCCCACGTCTCATCTAAGCCCAGGGGCCAGCCAGTTCCTAGGAGCCAAAACAGAATCGGCTCATTTCTTACTTGGCTGATATATGTGGCACAAGGCTGGTCTGGGTCACCTTTTTCTTACAGAATGTAGGCCAGCCTGGGCACCTCCACAGGGCAACTGGCCTGAGGCAAGTTGAGTGGCACTAGCCACTACAGGGCATCTGCCTCCCCGAGGGAGCTTAGTACTAAAGCCTTCAACCTGTCAGCTCCCTGACAACCATCCTTAAAAAAATACCCCTGCTAAGTGAAATTCAGCCCCTATGGCAACGTGGTGTTAGAACTCAAATCAGACAGCCCAAGGATGTCAGAGATGGAAGGGACCTTAGAACTGAGAAGGTTTGAGCCAGACAGGGCCTTACTTAGGACACAGGACATAGAATATAGAACACTGGAGCCGGGGAGGATCTTGGAACGTGGAAAGTCAGAGATGGGAAAGACCTTCGGATATAGAAAGTCAGAGCTGAAGGGGACCTTAGAACATAGAACAGAGATGTCAGAGCCAAGAGGGACCTTAGAATATAGAATATGAAATGTCAGAGATGGAAGGAACCTCAGAACATACATGGATCATAAAATACCAGAGCTAGAAGGAAATTTAGAACACAGAATGCCAAAACTAGAAAAGACCTTAAAAATAAAATGCCATTGCTTGAAGGGTCCTTAGAACGTAAAGATCATAGGATTTCAGAGATGGGCAGGATCTTAGAACACAGAATATTAGAATTTGAAGGGCGCTTAGAAGACAGAACATGGGATTGTAGAACTGAGAGGGGACTTAGAATATCAAATATTAGAAATGGAAAGAAGCCTAGAACACAGACCACAGACTGTTAGAGCTGGAAAGGCCCTTAGAACCTAGAATCAAAATGTTGAGGTGCAAGGGACCCCAGCTCAACACATACACCAACAAGTGCCCACTAGAACCTGCCCCACAAGTGGGCATCCAGCATCTGCTTGAAGACTCCACGGAAGGGCAACCCAGTGCCCTGCAGGCAGCCAGTTCTCCTCACGGTTAGCAAGTTCGTCCTGACATCAAGCTGAAATTAGCCTCCCCTCCCCCCCAACCCTCCCCACCCCCATTTGCAAATGGTCCTCAGTCCTCTGCTGCTAAATAGACCCATCTAATCCTTTCAGACCTTCCTTAGGCTAAACATGCCCAGTTCCTTCAATACATCTTCCCGTGTCATGGATCTAAGTTCTTCCTGCTTGCCCTTCCCTGCTTACCCCAACTTAGCAATGGCCTTCTTAAGTCTCGTTGCCCAGAACTAATGGTAATCTTCCAGATGAGGCTGGAGGAGTGCAAAGTTCAGAGTAAGCTATAGTCTCAGTGCAGCCCAAGATCATGACCAGGGCACTAGCTATTGACCTGTATTGAGCTTTCAGTCCACTAACACCCCCAGATCTTTTTCAGAACCACTGCCATCTAACCATGCCTCCTCCCCGATCTCACACTTGTTAGCGTTGGTGTGTGGCAGCCAAGTGTACAGCTTGCACGTTTATCCCTAACAATCTCCACCTCATCAGCTTCAGTCCTTTCAGATCCTGCCTGTCATCCAGTGTGTTTGCTAGCTGTCCCAACTCGATGTCATCGGCACATTGTATGTCAGATCTAGGAGAGACTTTCGAACACCGAGAATACCAAAGCTGTCAGAGACTTAAAACAGAGAACATAGAACGTCAGCACTAGACGGGATCCCAGAAATCCTCTAATCCACCTTCTAGTTTTACTGATGGGGAAACAGGCTCAGAGTGGGTTGTGACACATGCCCAGGGTCCCACATCATTTAGGGGCAGGGCCCAGACTGCAGTCCAAATCTCCTACCTCCCCTCTGACCCCTCCTCCTAGTCCAGTCTTCTTTCCACTCAAGCCATTAAAATCTGCCACTATTTGCATTTTACAAGACTCCAAGGTCTTCACTGTATGGTCTGAATTGATGCACATCAGTGACTGGGGCTGCCTGTGGAGGGGACAGGACTCTCTCACTTCGGTGCATGAATCTTTGCTGGTGGACTCTTTGGCTGAACTGCTAATGTCCCCGCTAATGTCCCCTTTCCCCTCCTCGGCACACAGCCTCTTTTTCTTTCCTTCAGTCCTGTCCAACTCTTTGGCTCCATTTGGGGTTTTCTTGGCAAAGATACAGGAGGAGTTTGCCATTTCCTTTTCCAGTTCATTTTGCAAATGAGGAAACTGAGGCAGAGGATTAAGTGACTTGCCTAGGAAGTGTCTGAGGCCATATCTGAATTCACAAAAAGGAGCCTTCAGGGCTCTAGGCCCAGCTCTCTATCCACTGCACCACCTTGTTGCCCTGCAGCCTCTGGTAGCAAACAATGTGATCCTCCCCCCTTCCCCTTCCCCCCCACCTTCCCCCTTGAACATTCGGGTCACCACAAGAAGGAAGGAGAGGAGGGGACATTTCCCCTCTCCTCCCACCCTGGTTTCAGTACTTAAGTGTAGCGAGGGACTTTGCTTTGGTAACAGCACAACAAACCGCAGAAGTCCCTAGCACAGGCTGGAGGCTGGCCTGGAGGCCATGGGAGGTGTCGGGGAGGCATTTAGGGTTACGCTGAGGAATATTAAGGAGAAGGTCACTCTCCTCCAGGCCAAGGCTGCTGTGCCCACCCTAAGGAGGCCGGGATCTAACCTTCTGGGGCGGGGGAACCAAGGAAAGGGAAGGGAAGCCAGGAAAGCCTTTGAGCTTCATTCTATCTCCAGGAGAGTGTAAGCTCCTGGAGGACAAGCCTTGTTGCACTTGTCTCTCTGTATCCCCTGTGCCTAGCACACAGCAGATGCTTAAAATGCTTCTTGATGCTCTTGGTCCCAGGAAAGTGACAACAAAACAAAGCTCACTCCTCCTGGGAGAGAGCTGAGGGACCACGGGGGCAAAATACTGCATACGTTGTCAGGTCAGGGCTCATTATATCATCTGGTTTTTCAAATTGGTTTTTTTTTTTCCTTGCAAGGGGGTATGTCATGTGTGTGTGTTTGATATATTCAGAAATGATTGTGATGTCAAAACAAAGGCAGCAATGCATATTATTTAAAAATAAAGACAAATGTTTGATGGATGAGTACTGAGGAAGCTTCAGTATATGTCCAGCCAGTTGGGCAGAAGTTGTCCCGAAATGAAGCAAGCTCCTCCAAACAATAACAGTGAGTGAAACAAGGGCTTGGAGGAGCAGAGAAGAAAGGTGACTGAAGAAGGGCAAATAGAAAGAGCTTCTCTGCTCAATCCTCTCTACCCCAATCCCTAGTGGCCTTGCAAAGTCTACTTTGGGAAACAGGAGAATCGACTTGGGCTATTGGATACTTTTAAATGGAGCTTCACTCCTCTTCCTTCCAAATTTCCCGGCATCTTCACCCTCCTTCCTTCCTGTCTTAGAGGGAGGGGGAAGGGAATAAGCATTTCTATAGCACCTATTATGTGCCAGGAACTGTGTTAAGCCCTTTTACAAATATCTCACCTGATCTTGGGAGGTAGGTGCTATCATTATCCCCAACTGGAGAAACTGAGGCAAACAGAGTGACCTGCCCCGAGTAAACATCTGAGGCAGGATTTGAACTAAGGTGTTCCTGACTCCAGGCCCACTGCTCTATCCACTGTACCACCAGATGCCTCAGGTGAAGAAATATACATCCTCTTTGCCAAAGCTAAGCCCTTGATCCCATCATCACCTACCTCATTAAGGACCTTGCTCCATCCATTTCCCTTTCTTTTGCATCTTTAATCTTCCCCCCTTGACTGGCTCCCTCTCCTTTGCCTAAGTGGGTGATGTTTCTTCCCATCAGGACAGTAGTCCCCAAGGGAGCATGGCTCCCCCATGTCCTCCCAAATCACCTTCTCCTCGGGGCAGAAGCCTAGGCCAGAGAGCAATATGTCAGTAAGCATTTCTTAAGCACCTACTATGTGCTAGGCACTGTGCAAAGCACTAGGGATACAAAGAAAGGCAAAAATACAGTCTCTGCTCTCAAGGACCACACAGTGTAACAGGGGAGACAACATGCAAACAATTAGGTACCAACAAGATACATACAAGATAAATTGGAGATAATGGCACTTCTCGTTAGGGGAGAAGACAAAAAGCTTCCTCTAGAAGGTGGCATTTTAGCTGAGACTTGAGGAAGCCAGAGGAGTCAGAAGGCAGAGGGGAAGAGAGAGCGAATTCCAAGCATGAGGAACAGCCAGTGCAAATGCCCAAAGTCCTTCCCTTGCCTTGGGACCTCTTTCTGGAAGAAGCCCCGGGCTAATCTGAATACAGTTATCCCTTCCACATTGTGACTTTCCCCATCAGGTTTCGATATATTGCAGGTCAGCATAAGAAATGGGAATTTGGGGGAAGTTTTGCATAAGTCACAAACAACACTCGAAGGCTAGCAGACAACACAGAGCCTATGACCAAATACTTAACCCAAATTTTACAATAAGGTACTGTAAATAACCCATAAAAGAAAAAGAAAATTCAGACTCTTCTTGCGTAGGAAGGGAGGGCCAACAAATTTTACACGGATTTTCCAAATCGAGGGGCACCCCCCCCAACCCCTGCAATGTGGAAGGGATGACTTTACATTGGTCTGCCTCCAAGTGGGAATGAGCCCGAGTGCCTCTCCAAACCCCAGGATTCAGTGGGAAGCAAGATGAGAGCAAGAACAGCAGGGAGGGTTCTCAAGTTTTCTCTTATGAGACTTGGCTCATTGTCCCAGCCTTTAAAGAATCTTTCTTGGATTCTAATTCCGTCGTCTAATGTTTTAGCTGTCTGCTACAGCTCCCTGCTATCTGCCAATCTGATCCGTATTCTCCTTGTGCCTTCATCTAAGCCACTGATAAAAATGATGCCTAAAACTTGGGCAAGACCAGAGCCCTGGGGGTTCCGGCAGCCTTTTCCAGATTGACATCGAGCCATTAATCACCACTCCTCAGCAAGTCCCAGATAAGTGGCTCTATCTGCAGCCCTCCCCGTTTCTTCTGTGATAGGACGAATGTCTACCAGTATTTCTCCACGACATTGGCTTGATCTATGCCTCTTTCTTCTCTATTAAAACAGCAATTAGTTTTCCCCAAAAGGGGCCGAAGCGGCTCTTGCAGGCCCGAGGCAATCTTCTTACACTTCTCTAATTAACTCACTATCACACTCACCTAATGTTTCTTCAGAAAATTTTCATCCCCCCCTCAAACTTCCCATAGCTCCTTCCCACACCCATCCACTCTCTCAGCTGAGAACCTTGCCTCATATTTTACTGAAAACATTAAGGTCATTCCCTGAGAGCTCACAGGTACCCAGGCCCTAAACCTCAATCACATTTGGCCGCTGACCCGCTTTCTGATGAATCCCTCTCATCTGTCCTCTTCTTTCTTTTCCCACTGCCATTCCTCAAGTCTAAGCCCTCCTGCTGCTTCCTCAAACTCACAGGAACTGGCTAAAAGGTCCTTATCAGATCACAGTGGAAAGAACAGAGAATTTGGAACCAGAGGCCCTCAAATCCTGCCTTATTAAGTGCCTCTTCTGTGTCAGGTACTGCTGGACATACAAAGGGAAAATGCAATATTTCCTACCTTGAGGACGTTACATCCCACTGAGTTACCTGTCTGGGCTTTGGTAAAATGAAGGGATGGGACTCCATGATCTGGAAGGTCCCCTCCAGCTTCCGTGCTCTAGGATTTTAGGAGTATCACTCATTCAACAGTTGTGTATTGTTCGCTCTCCATCAGTAGGCAAGTGTTTATGAAGCACCTCCTATGTGCCAGGTACTGGGTGAGGCACTGGGGATTTAAGATAGGCCCTGCCCTCCCTACTGAAGGGATACAATCTGTTCATAGCCAAGCCAATACAAGATATATGAAAAATAAACACAAAGTGATTTGAGGAGGAGGAATCAGAAAAGGTTTCCCAAAGAGGTGGCTGGTGAACAGAATATTGGAGGGAAATGAGAGTTCCAAGAAGCAGCAGTGAAGAGGCAGAGCATTGCTGGCACGGGGGGGGCGGGGCACTACCGAATCTAACTGGAGGGGTTAGCACATAGGCCAGCTGGTTTTTTTTCCAAAGCCCAAATGAAAGACTTTCCTTCAATCCCCATTACACTGGGCTGTTGAGATCCTTTGATCTGAAACCTGGATCTCAGTCACTGCTGCTTTCTAGCCTGGGAAAGTCATCCAACCTGTCTGAGTCTCAGTTTCCTCATCTCAAAAACTGGGTGGTAATAATCTCCTGCACGGGCCATTCAAATGATGGAATGGGCGCCAAGTGAGTTGTAGGCCTTAAAACCCTCTGGAAACGCCACCTTGTCTCCTTTCTGCTCAGTCACTGGGATCTCACCAACATTCCCCCCCCTCAGCAAGGTCTCTTGCACCAATCACCAGCAACAGCTCGCTGATGGCCAGGCCACACAAGCAGCCCCGTGCACCACATCAAAAGCAAAATATCTGCTCGGCTGCGCAACTGGCTGGATACTTTGTTTTCCAATGAATGGCACAAAAGATGGCACCGTTGAGGGCACCGCACAGAGCTGGCCTACTGAGCTTCGTTAGGACTACACTGGCAGCTGGACTCTCACCTTCCCCTGACCCTGCAGCAAACACTGGACTGCTCTGCACTTGAATCTTTAGTTCTTTCCCAAAATGCCTTTCTTCCATCATTGCCCATAGCACCAGCCTGGCTTTAAACCAGAATCTTAGAGTCTCAGAGCTGGCAGGGACCTCAGAAATCTCAGGTACCTTCCAGTCCAACCCATACTTGAATAGGAATTCCTTCTTCAAGGTCCCCAACAAGGGCCCTCCCTGTCCCTCTCACCTGTTCCCACCTTCTCAATAACATGACTTCCCTGTCACTCCTCCTCCTGGGCTACCCCCTCCCTTCTGCTGCCACCCAAGTTCCAACTCAGCCAGCTTGTCTGGGTTTCACTCATCAGGGCTGGTGCCCCAGGGCTGGGATGGAAACCAAGGCCAAAGACAAGGCCACTCAGCCCCCAGCCACCCAAGTGCAGCACAGCTCACCCTGATCTATGGCCCCCAGCTTGCATCTTAAGCTTCCCACTAGACCACCCCCCACAAGGATGATGCCCTCGTTTTACAGGTGAAGAAACAGAGGCCCAGAGAGGTGAAGATCTCCTAGGAGGTAGCAGAACTATGACTCCCTGTCTTGCACACACAGTCACCAGAATTTCCCTGTGCTATCTCAAGAATCCCAAGCAAAGCAAGAGATGAGCCGTCTCTCCTCCAACACTGGCTGGTAGGGGACTTGTCCCCAACAGAGTCACAGAGTCTCCAGGGACCCTGCGGGCCATCTAGTCCAACTAGGACCTGAGCAGGAAACCCCTTATCTACAGCATTCTCAGCAAGCAGTTATTCACCTTCTGCTTGAAGACCTTTAGTGACGGGGAGCTCAGTACTGCCCAGGGCAGCCCAGCCCAGCCTTTGCTCTTTGGCCTGTTGCTGCTGCTGGATGCTCTCCCTCCTTCTTCCCTGGAGCCGAAGCTAAGGCTCCGATGCCTAGTCCCCTCATCCCCATCACCAGTGGCCAGGCGGCCACTTAGGCCTGTGCTCACCATTGCGGTCCCTCTTCTGTGGCCAGCACTGTGGCTTCTGGGCTAAGAAGTGCTTTGTCCTCCTCTGCCTGGCTGTGACCACAAGACAAGATCTCCCTGCTAAGTGAGAGGCTGGGCTGGGCTGCCAGTTCCTCCCACCACGCCCTCCTGAAGGCCCCGGGGCCCAGGGCTTTCCTCAGATCTCAGCTGTTGCTATACCACCCTGACTTTGAAAAGGGAAGTGGAGGCATGGGCCCTGAGCAGAAGTGCTGAGGACAAAGGAAGATGCTCTCTTGCCAAGGACATCAAGGGGTGCCCTGGGAACCTTGCCCTAACCTGGCATCTGATTCCTCCCCCCAAGGCTTTCTTCACTTGCCTCTGGGAGGCTCAGGGAATGCCAGAGCTGGGAAAGACCATAGAGAGCTTCTGGACCAAACTCCTTATCTGAGTTTTCCTCGACCAGAAGATAGAGTTTTGCATCACTGCTGGGAGGGGGTCAGTGGGGGATTGGTGTCATCAGGAACCAGGGTCTCGGTAGAGGTCACCTCGATGCCCAGCTCAGCAAAGCCTAGGCAGCAATGCCCTCACGGCCGCTTCTGCCACCGTCACAACCGCTGGCAATGAGTGGCAAGTCAGTCCTGGCCAATCAAGGGAGCAGCTTCTGTCCTTCTGGGAAGGTGGTGTAATACGTGACTTGTTTGCCACGGGCTGCATGGGAATGTGGGAGAAGAAAGAAAGCCCAAGAGTCTCATTCAAGCGTCAAGCAGAGAATGGCTTCAATTGGAGAAAGGGCAAGAATGCAATGCACTGAGAATTGACGACTGAGTTGCATCATGACAGGGTGGAAAACGGTCCTTGAGCTTGGGGTCCACTCTGACTGCATACCCACCTTGCCCAATAGGAAAAGGGACCAGGAGGGAAAATGAGGCCATTCTGACTTGGGCCTCCAGGTCTGGCTCCAGTCCCCACCTAGGGGCCAAGTGCCTCGTCCTCTTCATGGGATCACAGTGTTAGAGTTGGAAAGGACCTTGGAGATGACTATGTCCAAAGCCCTCATTTTGCAGATGAGGAAACTGTAACCCAGAGAGGAAAAGGCTGTTGCCCAGAGAAAGCCACACAGACTGTAAGTGGCTGAGAGCTAGAATTCAAGCCCTCTAAGGGTCTCAGTTTCCCTACTATGCAAAATGGGGATAATCATCTTTGCCATGCTTACGTTCTCATGGGGCTTGTGGGGCTCAAATGAGAAAGGGGGCCAGTTCTATATGTGTATAAGCAGCAGTAGAAGCAAAAGTGTGGGGGGGGAAGGGTTGCTGCACTCAGTGAGGAAGACCTGGGTTCAAATCTTGCCTCCTGACACAGACTAATAGTGAACTTCTCGGTGCCTCAGGCAAACTCTATGGGACTGATGTGCTAAGCCAGAGACAACATGATCTGTTGGGGGAGGACTTTCTCCAGTGATGAAATGGTGCAGGTCCTTGTGGAGAAGGCTTCTGGATCCCTGGCTTTCCTCTTCTATTTCTCTCTGTTATTAACACTTGGAAGGTGGAGGATCAGTTTGCAGAGAACAGTTTAAGGAAGAGCCTCTTTTGAAATACACTGGCATGTCAAATTGGTCTCTAAAAGAGCCAGAGTAATGAATTTCCAACCATGGAATCCTGGCCTTCAGGGAGCTATTTCCCGGCCACAGTATAGGTGATGCTGCGCTCTACTGGGGGCCGCCTGCCCCACTCCCTGCTCAAGCAGGCCCCACCTGATGTCAGGGGAGTCTGAAGGAGCACCAGCTTGGAAACGAATTCAATTCATAATCGAAAGAAAATTCTAGGGCAGCGAGGTGGCGCAGTGGATAGAGCACGGGTACTGGAGTCAGGAGGACCTGAGTTCAAATCCGGCCTCAGACACCTGACACTTACTAGCTGTGTGACCCTGGGCAAGTCACTTAACCCCATTGCCTTGCAAAAACCAAAAGAAAAAGAAAATTCTACTGTCCTTCGGGACTCATTGGCAGCATTTTCTTCCAGCACTGACTTTAACCAGCTAAAATGAAGTGTTTTTCAGAGTACTGCCTATGTAACCTTTTGAAAGGAAAAATTGACCTTTTAATGAGAAATTTGCATATGTCAGAAAGACAGAACAAAATGTCTTCGGCTCAGCCTTTCCACAACCATGGCAACTTCTCTTTAGCGGCTAAAATGGAGGCTTGGCCATGATGAGCTCTGAGAGCCCTGTTGGTCGAAGAGTCTATGTTCTGTTTAACAGTCTGTGTTCTAGGATGGAGCATTCCATGTTCTAAAGCTCTAGATCAGGAATTCCTAACCTGGGCTCCACGAGGATTTATGCATAGATATCAAGGGGGCTGTGAATTGGGATGTAAAACAAATCTTTATTTCAATAGAATTGGTTTCCTTTGAAATCCTCTGTATTTTATTGTATGCATTGAATGCATTAAATCCCCTTAATCTGAGAAGGGGTCCAGAGACTTCTTCAGCAGACTGCTGCCTCCAGAGTCCACAACCCAAAGAGGTGGAAAAAGGGGAAAACTCCATCCAGACAGCTGATCCCAAGGTCCTTTCTGTGTTCTAAGGACTGTCCTGACTCTGACGTTCTATGCTCCATGTTCTACATACCTTCCAGCTCTTTCCCTCTCTATCCTCATGGCCCTGAAATTCTAGGCTCTGTGGCCTATGTTATGGTAAAACCGAATTCATATGCTTAGCAAATGCACCGTCCAGAATGAACACCTTGAGGCTTATGCTCGCACAGAGAAGGCCATGAAGAATAGAGCCTCCATTCCTGCTTTGCTAAGGGCGACAGCAATTCTCCAAGCTCACGGGAGCGAGAGCTGCATCGTCGTGCATCGCATGAAATGACAGACAGTCCATCTGCTTTCACAGCCATGTGGCTGAGTCGCTGAGTTATAGCTCAGAGCTGCAAAGGACCTAAGAGATCATGAGTCCAACCCCCTGGTCTTACTCTGGGAGGGGCCCCGTCGTCAGTGTCCCAATACAGGGCTTCCCCTGCACCCCACATGGATCTCAAGTGAGAATCACCGAAACTTGGTCACCGAGGAGCTGTTTGCACAACACCCAACCAATGAGAGAGAAGGCGGGTCCCCAATACACTATGGCCTCAGGCCCTTCACAGCCCAGGCTGGTGTCCCATATCAATCACTCCCACTGATCACCTTGTAGTCAAAAGTGGTTTCACAGACACTGTCTCATTCGAACCCCACAACACATGCCCCTATGATGTTAGGTAGCACAAACATTTTTTGCCCCATTTTGCAGGTGAGGAATCGGTAAGATGAGTTCAAAGCTGGCTCTGACAGTTATTTATGTGCCCTTTTTAAAAAATTCAATTCAACAAACAAGCATTTTGGGTTCATTTAAAAAAAATTATTGACATCTTTTGGTCTTACATCTCCTTTATTTCAGAATCCATCTCTCTGTTCTCCCCTACCCAGAAAACCATCCCTTATAACAAAGAAAAGCAAAACCAACCAATGTGGCAAGGCAGTCTAACAGTGCATGTAATATTCCACACCCAGAGGCCCTCTCTTATGCAAAGAAGGGAGGCACATAAATGCTCTCATCTCTTTTCAGTGCCAAGCTTGGCCATTACACAGAATGATGTCATAGCACAGCATTCAGCAAATAGGCCCTCTGCCAGTCATGCCACCTCTCTGAACCTCATTTTCCTCATCTAAAAAATGGGCATAATAATGCGTGCAGTACCTCTAGGCCTCAGAGGATTCATGGAATTGTACATTTATTTGGAAGTGCCATTAGAGAGGATCGAGTCCAATTTACTCATTTTCCAGATGGGAAAACTGAGAGGCCCAATGCGCGCTGGTGCTGTTTCTTTGGCACCATGCTCCAAGGAAAGTCTTTCGTAACCCTTCAACTGCTGTATAAATGTGGACAATAATGCCAACTTATGAGTCATGATATAACATTCTGCAGAGGAGAGGCCCCTTCCAACGGACAGGGGTCAGGGGTGAGGATTCTCTGTGATTCTGTGTGCACGCACAGAGGCCTTTCAGGTCATTCAGGTTGCTCCTCCAGGCCAGCTGGGCCCCCACCCAGGTTGGGCCCCAACCCAGACTGCACTGGGAACCTTCCCCAGGATTTTCTTTGACCTCTACATTCTGAAAACTCACTCCACTCCTAGACTATTTCTCCTCTGTCCTCGTGGACTCTCCTTCTGATTGGAGGGCACTCAGACCAACCATGTCTCCCTTCTCCAAACTACACTCTCAATTCTGGACTTCTTTCTCCAATACCCCCAGGCTCGGGACCTTCATATCTCCACCCACTTCCCCTTTCAGCTTCCTTTTATGTACTGTCTTTCCCCACCAGAATATAAGCTTCTGGGGGGCAGGGACTGTCCTTTCTGCTTATATTTGGCACGGTGCCTGACACATAGCACTTACTAAATGCTTGTTGACTTGATTTGACACCCAGGGGCCAGGTCTTTCCTGCTCAGATAGGGTGGTTCTGTCTTGCTTGCAACACATCTGACCATGGCTAGAAGGGGAGGGGGAAAACTGGTGAGAAGCAGCCTGGGCTCTGGGTCCTTGGAGAGCAAAGCTGGGGGAGGCCTAGTCCCTGCTCATGATCCACTGGCTCAGCCTTTGCCCGGGTGTGCCAGGCTGGTGGATGCTGCAGAACACATGTCCCAAAGCCTCATGTCTGCAAATGTGACAGAGGCAGATCAGCATGGTGTTCCCACCTTCCCTGTGCTGATGCCCCCCCATCTGTTCTCAACAAGGCTGCCCTGATAAGGTCCTGCTGTTCCCATTACGTCACCTAATCAAGGCATGGTAACTGGCAAGAGGCACTTGTGATAAGGACTGAGTTCCAAAAACAACTTGGCATCAGCCCTGCTTCAGTACAGCCTGGCCCAGAAGCTCCGGGAAAACCAGTGGTTAACTACAATGACTGCTCAAAGTTCCCCCCAGCTGCTGGCTACACCCTGTAACCATCCTAGGAAGAAGGGACAAAGCAAAGAGAAAAGAGAGGAGACGGGCTCCAAAGCTTGGAGAAGCCAAGACAAAGAATTTCTTTTCTTCAAGAGCAGTTCGAGGGGAGGTCGTCCATGGGTTGCATTCTGTGGCTGAGAACAGGCCAGAGGATCACTAAGGTCCCTTCCAACTCTGGCCTTCTCTGACACCCAGAACAACTGGCCTGGCAGGCAGGTTCCAAGAGGGAAAGGGAGGGAGCAGGAGGGCAGCCCCACTGCCGTTAGCAGCAATAAATCAGTGGCCATCTTCCCTTTGCTCTTCATGGTGTGGGTCCCTCCTCCAGTGAAGCAGATCATGACCCTCTCGACCTCAGTAAATGGCCTGTGGGTATTGCTGTGGCTGACAAATCCACCCCCCCCCCACCCACCAGAGGTCCAAGCTGATGCAGAACTTCTCCCTCCGCACCTCCTACGCTGGTCCTTGGGAATGCACACACAGCCCACCACTGGTTTCATGGTATTCCAAGCTTGCCTAGCTCTGCAGGCCTGGCAGCTTCTGTGCCATTGGCACCAGCCTTCCAGAACCTGGGCTCACCTCCATTCGTGCTGTGCTAGGCCCCATAGGTGGAAGCTGGAAATAATGAAGCTAACCCTGGGGACTGACAGCCCTGTTGTGCTCTCTCGTTACCTCTCAGTGCGGCTCTCCCTGCCTTGTCTCTCTCTACACCAACCCATCTTCCGCACTGGTGGCAAAGCTATTTTCCTAAAAAGCAAAAGTCTGACCAGGTCACTCCCCTGCTCAAAAAGCTTCAATGCTTCCCTATTGCCTCTAGGATTAACCAGAAACTCTTCTGGCATTGAAAGTCCTTCCAGTGTATGCTCCCAGACTGACGCCACTTCATTCAGTCCATTAGTGGGTGATAAACATTGACTGAGGACCTACTATTCGCCAGGCACTGTGCTGAGTACTGGGAGTATAAAAAGAGTCAAAAGGCCTCTGCCCTCAAGGAGTTTATAATCTAACTGGGGAGACAATGTGCACTGCAATGAAGAGGGGGTAAGGAAGGCTTATGGTAGAAGGTGGGATTTGAGTTGGGACTTAAAGGAAGCCAGGGAGGTCAGTAGGCAGAGTGAAGGAGGGAGAACGTTCCAGGCCTGGGGGACGACCAGAGACAGTGCCCGGAGCCAGGAGATGGAGGGTCTTGTTTGTGGAACAGCCAGGAGACCAGTGACATGTTGGGGAGTGGGGGGTAAGAAGATTAGAAAGGGAGTGGGGTGGGGGAGACCAGGTTATGGAGGGATATGAATGCCAAACAGAAGATTTTGTATTTGATCCTGGAGCTGATAGGGAGCCCCTCGAGTTTACTGAGTGGGGGGGAGGGGCTGACATAGACCAACACTTTAGGAAGACCAACTTGATAGCTGAGTACAGAATGACCTGGAGTGGAGGGAAACTTGAGGCTGACAGGCCTCCCCCTGGCAATAATCCAAGCATGAAATGAGGGTCTGTACCAAGGGGGTGCCACTGTCGGAGGAGAGAAGGGGGCATATCAGAGAGGTGTTTCAAAGGTGAAATTGACAGGTCTTGACATCATATTGGATATGGGTGGGGGGAGGAGTCCAGGATAACTCCTAGGGTATGAGCCTGAGGGACTGGAGGAGGGTGTTGTTCTCCACAGCAGGGGGAAAGTAGGAGGTAGGGAGGGTTTTGGGGGTGTGATAATGAGTTCCACTTTGGATATTTTGAGTTGGAGGTATCTACTAGACATCCAGTCTGAGATGTCTAAAGGTAGTTGGGGATAGAGACTAGAGGTCAGCAGAGAGCTTAGGGGAGCAAGCATGGAGATGGTCATTAAATCGATGAAAGCTGATGAGATCCCCAAGGAAAACAGTCTAGAGGGAGAAGAGAAGAGGGCCCAGGACAGAACCCTGGGGGCCACCCAGGCTAGAGGGTATGATCTGGAGGAGGACCTCTGGATAAAACTGAGAAGGAATAGTCAGACAAGAAGGAGGAGAACAAGGAGAGGGTGAGGACCCAAAAACCTAGGGAGAGGAAAATACCAAGGACCCGCCATGTCCAAGGTTGCACAGAGGTCAAGAAGAATCAGCATTAGGGATTGAGAAAAGGCAAATAGGAACACTAGTAACTCTGGAGGAAGCAGTCTCTGTGGAATGATGGGGTCAGAAACTGAATTGTAAGGGGAAGAATAGAGGGAGAGGAGAGAAAGTGGAGGCACCTATTGTAGACAGTCTTTTCAAGGAGTTTAGCCACAAAGGGCAGAAGAGATATAGGGAAGGAGCCAGGAGGAGAGTGAAGATAAGTGAGGGAGTGAGGATTGCAGAGGAGTCAATCTGCTGGAGGAGGAGGGCTGGAAGGGGATCCCTTGTGCATGGGGAGGGGCTGGCCTTGGTCAAGAGTAAGGCTGTGTCTTCATGTGAGATAGGGCGAAGGAGGAGATTGTGGCAGAAGGCACCCGAGTGATCAGAGGGGAGGAAGAGGGGAGAAGGTGAATGGTGAATGGCCTCAATTTTTCTGTAAAATATGAGGCAAGGTTCTCAGCTGAAAGGGTGAGGGAAGGGGGAGCCATGAGAGATTTCAGGAGGGATGAGAAGATTGGAAAGAGGCACTGTGGAGAGTGAGCGAGTGAGTCGATAAGGCAGGTATAGTAAAATTGCTCAGCAGCAGTGAGGGCCTAGTTGAGATTGCATAACATAAATTTGTAATCAACTCGGTCAGAACAGTTGCATGATTTTCTCCTCCTTTGTTCAGCAGCACATGTGAAGGCGGTCGATAATGGGAGAGAGCCAAGGCTGAGGCTTGCAGGGCATAATCGCTGATATGATAAGAGGGCCTGGGAGTCAAGAGAGGAAGACAGTGTAGAGTTGAACTCGTTCCCCAAGGGGTCAAGATGAAGAAGGGAGGAGGGAGTGGCTAGTGTAGGTGAGATGGCCTGGGAGAGAATTGGGGGGTCAAGGGATCAGAGGTCTAGGTGTGGAGTAGAGTAGGGTTTGATAAAAGGAGGTAGAGGGAGAAGTGGAAATCCACCAGACGATGGTTGAATAAGAGGATTTCCGAATTCTTGGACATAAAGGAGGCACATTTGTGGGTGATGGCAAGATCGAAGGTGTGCCCATCTTTGTGTGCAGCTGAGGTAGGGTGGGGCAGTGGCTCATGGGAGGTGAGCAGATGGAAGAACTCAGCAGTTAGGGTGTTTGAAGGAGAGTCAATAGGTATGTTGACATCTCCTAGCATGATGGCAGGTGCTGGGGAGGAAAGAAAGATCGTGAGCCATGGACCACGCTCATCAAGGAAGGAAGCGGGGTGACCTGGAGGTCTGCAGACAACATCAAATGTGGATTGGGCATGAGAGATGAATAACGTGGAACTCAAATGAGGAGAGATTACTGAGTGAGCTGGGGAGGGAGGGGTGTGGGGTACAGGGAGAACCTGGAAGGAACAATGGTGAGAAAGGCATAGTCCAACTCTCCCGCCCTGATCAGTGAACTCCCTTCACATAATCCACATTCCAGTCAAGCTGGGCCCAGCCTCTTGGGACATTTCTGGGGACTCCCTAGTCTTTGAGGGCAGGGTCTCAGTCACTTTTATCTTGGTTTCCCTGGCACATGGCAGGAGCCTAATGTAGGTCTGGTGAACTGAATTGGATTGAATTCGATGTTCCCATGCAGAGAAGGAGGAGGCAGCTCTTTCTGCCAAACACTCTCATCTAAAATGCCTTTGGAATGAGGATAACCTTGGATTTGGCCTGTAAACTGACACTTTTTCCCAAGGTCCCATCAGGCTGCAAAGGCACAGCTGGGTGGTGCTGTGAGGTTAGTTTCTGCATTCCCCATCCGAGCAAAAAAGCAAAAAGAAATTCCCAATCAAAGGTTGCAGGGTGCTGACCTTTGCCAGTGTCTGAAATGCACACCTCTAGGGGTAACCTTTGAACTATGACCTCCCTCTCAGAATTCCTCTCCACCTGTCAGTTTCCCCATCATGACTTCCTCTTCTCTGTGACCAGCCCCCTCCCCAGCATTACCCAGATGTGTCTATTTGTCAATGACTTAGTGCTGAAGCCAAACAAAAGTACCCAAAAGTAGGATCACTGGGGTGTTTAGAGAGGTCATCGTTCACTCCAAAAAAGGCTGGGGGTTTTAGTGGACTGAGAAGTTCATGAGGCTCAATGTGAGACCCTTCAAAGGGGCACAGGTTGTCTGGAGAGGTGGCTTCTTCCTCACCAGAACTCTTCAAGCACATCACTTGGTCGAACACTTGTCTGGGAGAGTGTACTTGGGAATTCTTGTTCCTGTCCTATAGGGCACACAAAGGGCTGGATTTGGAATCAAATCCTGCCTCAGACGCTTATTAGCCGTGTGACTGGGCAAGTCCCTTAACTTCTCTGGGTCTCAGTTTCCTCATCTGTAAAATGAGAAGATTGGTCTCAAACACCTTTATAAAGTCCCTTCTCTCATCAAATCAATGATCCTATGATCCTAGATAAGCATTGAACTAGATGGCCTCTGAGACCCTTTCCAGCTCTGAATTCTGCAGCATTCTGTGATGGGGTCTGCAAACCCTCCTCAAAATGACTCATCCTCCCTCAAGAGAAATCAGCCTAGCCATCTACACAGGAAAAACCAAGTGGATGAACAATGAATGTGGCCCAGATTATGGCATGTTGGAAAGGAAAGCCACTGAGTTAATCCATCAGCAAACACTATCAGATGGACAATGAATTGGGCTTGGAATCCAAAGGAAAAGACTAGGCTGGCTTGCATTTGAGAAATTGGACAGCACTTTAAAATAAAGAGGAGCAGTTACTGGTATCTTTTTTTTTTTACATCCTCTTCATTTCTGAAAATATCCCTTCTCCTTCCCCTCTCCAGCAAAGTGTCCCTCATAACAAAGAATTAACATGAAAAAAAGGAGGGAAAAAGTCAATTAGCAAAGTAACTTGGTGAGCGCTGGCAAAGGCAGGGTGGGGGTGGGAAATCAAGGAGGGCCTGAGCTGAGCCTTGAAGGAAATTAGGGATTCCAACAGGCAGAGGTGAGGAAGGAAGGAGAGTATTCCAGGCGTGGAGGATAGCTGGCACACAGGTGCACAGCTGGAAGGGAGTGTCACGTACAGGGAATGTCATGTGCAATCTGCTCAATGCCTCAAAGACCCAAGGACTTGGCTAGCAGCATTCATTCTCTCAGGGATAGGAGATGGCTGCACACTGGAGAAGGCCAAGAGCTCAGAAGAGCCCAAACTCTAGGGGGTCCCAAGGGCAATGGAAAGACAGATGCACATTACCAATGAGGACTTGCATTGGAGAATTAGCGGAAAAGACATTGCGGCCAGAGGACCTGGGTTCAAATCTTGACTGCTACTTACCAGCTGTGTGGGCTGGGATAAGCCCCTTCCCCTCTCTGGGCCACAATGTTTTCATCTGGAAAAGGAAGAGCTTGGACCAGATGAGCTGTGGGGACCCTCCTGGCTCGAGATCTTAAAACACTAAGGATAGCCAGAAAAAAGAAACGGGCTGCTCATGTGACAAGGGCAAAGGATGCCAGATGGCTAGCCCACCGGCTGCCCCACTGCCCACAGAACGTGCCAGTTCAATTCCAGAAACACTTCATAGGTGCCAGGCCCTGAACTAGGTGATGGATACAAAGCATAATACCGGCTCCAGTGAGAGGTCACCTAGGCCCTGGGGGCCTCTACCCACTAGACCAGGCAGCAAGATCAGGTTCCTACCCTCAAGGAGCTTATAGCCTAATGGGGATAAGATAGTAACTGAGATACGGACAACGCACGAGACGGCAAGATCATCTTTGGAGAATGGCGTAAAGAAGTGCTATCCAAGGTCGAAATCTGGAAGACAGCTCTCAGAGGGCTCCGGGAAGGCTTTCTCCAATGGCTGGGCCTGCTGAAGTGGCATGATTCTAGCTAGTGTGGCAAAGGAGGCCAGCCTCAGTGAGGCCGGCATCACCAAACTCCCAGGTTGGACAAGAGCTTCTCTTGGGCTCTATTCATTTCAGATCAGGATTCACTCCAAGACCTTTGCAAGCCTGTGGTTCCTCCTGCTACCCCTCCCCCCAACCCCATGCCAGCCAAAGGGGAAAAGAAGGTCAATAAAAACTTGACTGTATTGTGAGGTTTTCATAAACATTTGTTAACTGTTTGGCCAACTGGCCACCACGTTGGGCCCTGTGCCCAGGAATGTGAGGAGAGAATGGCGCTGCCTGCAGACCTCTCAAGGCCTCAAGAGAAGAAAGTCCAGCTGGGCCTGGCCACGAGGGAAGGAGGCGCAGCACGTCCTGCCCCTGGAGGCCACGGACATAAATGAACACATGCCCAGGTACTGCCACAAATGGAGAAAGCTCAGAGCTGGGGCCAGGATGTGAACAGCTAGGGTGGACGGTGCAACCCAGTGCCCAGCCTGGGTACTGGACAGAGTCATAGCCAGGGCCTCACCTTCACACAGCTCTTGGCTGTCCTGTTGGGATGATTTCACTGGAAGCTTCCTGCCCAGAGCAGGGCTCGCTGCCCACTTCCCTCCTATCTCCTTACCACTGGCCTCTGTCAGGAGAAGGGCTTCTCATGTTTGCCTAGGGCTTGAAGGTTCACCAAGTGCCTTCCTCCAGAGCTATGATTTCATAAGTATAGTGAAGAAACTACCTCTGTTGATACCAGATGGGGCAACTTATCTGTACTTTAGAATTTAGAATCTCAGCTGCCTGTGGGCGCTGGAAGGTTAAGGGACTTGTCCAAGGTCACACAACAAATATGTTCCAGAGTCTGGGCCTTCCTCACTCTTCTACTTTCCCCTGCTGCCTCTCAACTTCAACTTTTTTCCTAAAAGCACATCTATGACTATGTCACTCTTCTGCTCATGAGCCTCAGAGACTCTTCATGGCCTCCAGGATAAACTCCAAACTCCCTAGCGCAGCACCCAAGGTTCTCTGCGAGCTAGCCCAGCCTGCCTTTCACTGTCTCCTTTCCATGTCTCCCCTGTGGGATCTCTTGCCTCTGGTCAGGTTGCTCTGCTTACAACACAAAGCAGTCGTTGCCTTGAAATAACTTCAAAAAACAAAAGAAAACAAAAACAGACCATGATTCTTTGTGCTTTTCAATTGTCCTGAAGACCATTAGGTGATAAATAAATTCAAGAGCTGGGTTCTTTTCAAAGGTTCACGAAACTGTTAAACCATCAGCAAAATCTAATATTAAACAGAAGCAAGGAGTCCTCAATCATTAAAATTAGAATGAGAAAAGAGAGCTCCCAACAAGGGCGAAAGAAATCCTAAAAGCAATCCAAGATGACTCTGTGCTAAGAAATTTGAGACGCTAAAAGAAACAGGTGATTATCTATCTATAAAAGGATAAAATACCTAAACTACAAAAACTGAAGTAGATGAGCTATGAAGCTGTTCAGAAGGCAAAAGCAGACAGGCTGTTCAAGAGCTGTCCTGCAGAAGTAGTTCCTTACCCAAGTGAATCTTACTGAGCTTTGAAAGATCCTGGGGCAGCTAGGTGGTGCATTGAATAGAGCATGGGCCTTGGACTTAGGAGGACCTAAGTTCAAATCTGACCTCAGACACTTGACACTCATTTACTAGCTGTATGACCCTGGGCAAGTCACTTAACTCCAACTGCCTCACCTCCCCCCCCCCCAAAAAAGAACCTGTCCAGCTCCCAAAACTACGCAAAGCCAAAGCTGAGGGAAAAAAAAAAAAACCTCCACACCTCCACTGTGGCACCGCTGATATGGTTAGGAAATATGAAACGCCTAAAAACAAATACGATAACTTGCCAAATAGAATCCAGCAATAAAGTCTCCAATCATTCTTCACAGCCAAGTAGGCATTTGAACTGAAATGCAAGGATGGTAGAGTTCTAGGAAAATAATCAATATCATAAATCATGTCAATGGGAGAAAAATGAGGCGACATGATCATATCTTTGGGTGCAGAGAAAGCCTTTGAAAAATAGAGCATTCATTTATGCTCAGAAAAAGATATTAAAATATTAGAAGTGTCCTTCCCTAATATGATTAAAAAGAAAACCATGAGTTGATGTTAGAACAGAGAAACATTGCAATTAAAACCAGGTAGAAAAAACAGGCACATCCACTCTCTCCACTCAAGAGTCCAAAGAAAAATGAACTAAGGTATCTTTAGCAAAGGTCAGAAGATGGACTAAACGTCCTTTTCATTCCTAGAATTAAAGGAAGCTGAAAGAAAAAGAAATTCCCCTTGGGAGGAGCGCGCGGGGGCAGGAGTGGGAAGCATTTGGAGTCAGAGGAGCTGGGTTCAAATCCATCCCTGACTGACTTTGGCCTCCAGAGTCTCAGTTTCTCATCTATAAAATATGCAAGTTGGACTAGCTGACCTTTAAGGTGTCTCCCAGCTCAAAATTGCTTCCCTCACTATAATGAAAAGACTCCGGCAAATATTTGTGCAATAACCTCTTAAGGCCTCCTTCCAGATTACCTCAAAATAATGTTTGCCGAAATCTCGGAGAAACTAAGCAATGGGAAGGCTCCCCGGGAGAACATGACCAACAGGTCAGGTACAGAGAGAACAATTTTCATTTAATGACGATGATGGATTTAACGAGATACTGATGTAAATTTGCATGGAAAAGCTGACCGGCCAAAATACCAATCATTAGAAAAAGAAAACCAGGGAAGGATGACTACCACGTTTCCAAATGAATATCAAATCATCATTATAAATGCAAGGACACTGTCCTGTGCTTGAGAAAGAATAGTGACAGAGATCAATGGAACAAAATAGAAAACCCAGCAGTAGAAGCCAGGGTACATAAAACATCCGCGTTTGAGCACCAATGAGAATGAAATTATGATTTGATTTCATAAAAAAAACCCAGGGAATATTGAATGGCTGGATGGCAAGAAATGGGTTGGGAGCCATACTTCATATCATGTACCACGATAAGCTCTAACTGGATCATTAATCTAAACAGAAACAAATTGGAAAATAATTGGGAAAAAAAGGAATCACAGACTTGTCCGAACTCTGAAACTCTGCCTTGTAAAGCAGAATTAGAGAGGGGTAGAGCCCTAATTCCAAGTTCCCCAAATGAATGAACAAATGACAATGAATGGACGAATGGACAAATGAATGAATGAATGAATGAGTGAATGGTGATCTGTTCAGGAAGAGAAGGAGGTCCTTTTCTGTTGTTACAGGCAACATGTGAACCAGCACAAGTCAATCAACCAGTAGGTATTTACTGAGCATTTCATGCTAGGTGTTCTGGAAGAGAGCAGTGCCCACCTCCAAAGAGCTGACAGTCTAGTTCAGGAGCTAAAACTTACACAAAATTGTGTCACACAGGCAGATTTTGGCTGAAAGTAGAGGAAAATTTCCTAACAATAAAAGCTATTCAAAACTGAAATGGGCAGCCTCCAGCGGTGGTGAGTTCTCCACCTCTGAAGGTCTTTCATAGGAGACTCTATGAACATTCGCATGGGTTCTCGGGGGGGGGGGGGGTCCTCTAAAGCAGTGTTTCCCAAACTGTGCTGCAAGGGACCCTGACACACCCCAAGTTTGTTTTTTTTTTTAAATGAACCTCATGCTGTTTGCTAATAGGCATACAAATAACTTTAGAGGATTTGAAGACATAGGTTAGCAGCAAAGATTTGTTTAAAATGAAGGGTTCTACCAATATGGAAAAGTTTGAGAACCACTGTTCTAGACCGCCTACTACAGGAGGGATCACTGGGCTGGGGGAAATTAGAGAAGGCTTCATGAAGGGATGGCACCTGAGCTGGAAAGAAAGAGGAAGATTAGAATACCAAGGACGGAGTCATAGACTAGAGTAGGTGCTTAATAGATGGTTTATCTGATTATTGTTGTTGTTGTTCAGTCATTTTTTAGTCTGTCTGACTCTTGGTGACCCCATTTGGGGTCTTCTTGGCAAAGATACTGGAGGGGTTTGCCACTTCCTTCTCCAGCTCATTTTACAGATGAGGAAACTGAGGCAAACAGAGTGAAGTGACTTGCCCAGAGTCACAAAGCTCGTAAGTGTCTGAGGCCAGATTTGAACTCAGGAAGATGAGTCTTCCTGACTCCAGAACTGGTGCTCTCTCCACTGAGCCACCCAGCTGCCCCTAATCTCATCATAATAGTGAGCATTTATATTTAGCACTTCAAGGTTTGCAAAGATCTTTACAGATATTATCTCATTTGATCCTCACAACAACCCTGGGAGTTAGGTGCTATATAGAGACCATCATTTTACTGAAAATATAGACAGAAAACCAGAAAAAAAGAAAGGAAGAAAAGAAAAAGAGAAAGAAAAGAAGGAAGGGAGAGAGAGAGAAAGAGAGAGAGAGAGAAGGAAAGAAGGAAGGAAGGAAGGAAGGAAGGAAGGAAGGAAAAGTGGGTCATAGGTGCACCAAATGGTAATGCTGGAAGACACACTGAGAGGCCAGCTAGTTCAACCCCTTCATTTGGCAGAAGAGGAAACTGAGGCACAGAGAGAAGGGATTTATTTAACTGAGGTCACACAGAGAGTGAATGTGTTAGAAGAGCTGAGTCTCCTGAGTCTTACTGTACTATTCTCTATACTCTGCCACGTGGTTTTTTGCGTGATGGAAATTAGCAGAGAGAGCTCCATTAGCCCAATGTTGCCTGGCTGGGAACCCAGTAGGAGACTCCATTTTGCAAAGAGATGCTTTGCTTTTGCGGCCCCCTCCCCAGTGGTAGACAGCAACTGTGAGCAAATTTGATCTCATCCTTCAGACTGTCAGAATTGCATCGCTCTCAGAAACAAGGGATTATCGACCACAAAAAGAGCAGCTCACAATTATGTAGCATTTTCCTCTGGCCCAGTTCTTTCTCCTCTCTGGGCCTCAGTTTCCTCCTCCAGAAAAAGAGGCGCTTGGACCACATAAGCTAGAAATTCCCTTCTAGGCCCTGGTGTGGGCAATGCAGCTATAATCATCTTCTCCATCTCACAAATGAAGAAACTGAGGTTCACTGAGATAAAAAGTCACTTATCTACGGTCACACAGCTGGTAAAGTGTCAGGGCCAGAACTCTAACTCTGGCCTTCTGACTCCAACTTCTTTCCACGAGAGGCTATTATTAATCAGCTTTGCAAACTCACTGGACATAGGGAGGAGCCTAGCTCCTCAGTGGCTTGACTCCCCAACAAGTGAATGGGTTTTTTTCCAAATTATTTTTCCCCTAGGTTGCTAAGTATGGACCATTCCCAGATGAACACAAAGAGGCAGAGGTAAGAAAGATGACAACCTGAAGAAATGACAAGAGCAATCAACAAACACTTCTCAACGAGTATTTATTAGGCACCTACTATATACTCCACCCTGTGCTGGGTGCTGGGGATACAGAGACGAAAGCAAAACAGCCTCCACCCTCGAGAAGCTTGCAGTGTGGAGAGGGGGGAGCCAACCTGTACCAAGACACATGGAAACAAAGGAGAATCTGCAGGGCCAACTAACAGCTGGAGGAGGATCAGGAAAGACTTGGTGCGGAAGTTGGTATTTGAGCTGAATCCTGAAAGAGGAGAGGGGCAGGTGAGGAGGGAGGCTGTTCAGGCAGGGGGCACGGCCAGAACGAGGACAAAGCCACTGCAGATGGCACGCTGCATTTGATGCCAGTCCAGTACGAAGGTGAGTGATGTCTGACAAGATAAAGATAGGAAGGGACCAGGTTGCCAAACAGAGAGAGGAGTTTCGCTTTCCTTCCAAACTATAACAAGAGAAAGTTGTTGAGGGAGGCCGCTCCAGATGGCCTTGTTTGGAAAGCCACACAGGAGTCCCTGCTTCATCCAAGAGTGCCAAGACTGGAGTGTCGTTGAGGAAAACTGGGCTGGCAAAGAGCACTAGAGCCAGAGGGCCCGGGTTCAAACCTTGGCTCAGTTTACTAGCTGCCTTCTCTGGGCCATTCATCTCTTTTCTTCTACAAGAAGAGGGATTTGGAGCTGATGACCTCTAAGGATCCTTACAGCTGGAGATCTCATCGCTAGGGGTGTAAGTCATCCACTGGATGTTATATAGTCTGTCACTAAAACAACGCTAATGTCCTCAAGGCCAGTGTTAAGATTTTGCCACACGAAATAGTGTGACCCCATGGCCAGAGCCCTAACTGGCCATCATGGAGCCCAGAGTACTCCTCAAACTGATGTTTTAAGACAAATTCAGCTGGGGGGGGGGGGGGGGAGACAAGCAGGGAGCGGGGGGGGACCTGGCTGGGAGGTGGGGGAGGGAAGAAGGAGAGGGAAGTACACAGTCTGGCAGCTTCCTATTTTAAATAATCATCTTTGCCAACCTGATGTTAAATTCACTTACTTCTACCTGCTGAAGGAATACAAATATTGCCAGCAACTTGCAACTTTCAGCATCCTGGGACAAAGCCCCATCTCCCTTGCCTAGTTCTGGTTTTGATCATATGCTGATGTTCCCACATGCCATCGGGGCCACTTAAAGTGGTCTGGGGTGAAGTTTCTCCATTCCCCCCACGTCCATCTGATCTCGGCTTGCTTGAGTCTCTGCGCAAAGAGTCTAAGAGGTTCAGAGTTTCAGACCAAAAGCAGCAAGGACGAGCTTGCTAACTGCTGAGGCCGACGACAGTTGTAGTGGGGACACAGAGATGGAGAGAGAGGCACAGAGACAGAAGCCATTTTGGCCAAGGCCTTTGTCACTTTCACAATACTGAATGCCAGAGCCAGCCAGAGCAGATGGGGCTGGCTGCAGCTGCAAACAGCTGGATACTTCTTTCGAAGCAGCCTGGTCCAAAGGCCATCCAGCAGTCTGTCGGCCCGTCAGCGCCAGACTCAGAACTCCAGCTGTTCCAAAGGAAATGCTGGAGAAAAGCTGGATTTTAAGGGAGATTGAGGATGAGGCAGAAGCTGACAGAGCCCACAGGAGAGAACGTGAAGGGCCTTTGATTCTGCCCACAGGCATCTTGAGCATCTGGGGGACGAAGGTCTCAGCCATGTGTTTCACTGAGGGCATAATCCCGAGAAGGGGGAGGCTGGAAAGAATCCTCAGCCTTCCTCTGTCCCCTGCCTTTAACTTTAGCCTCTTCTCCGAGTTTGCTTCTCCCAAGGAATTTCTCTTCTGTTGCAGGTCCAAATGCTGTCCTGAAGGCTGGGCCACACATTGCGAATGGCTCACAGCTTTGGTTTCACCCTTCTGACCTCTAAGCTGGGGAATGGTGGAGGCTTTGTGCCTTGTTTTTAGCTAAGCTGAACTCAAGCTTGGCCACTTTTTGGCTGTGTGACCCCAGGCAAGTCACCTGGCTGCTCTGGGCATGGTTTCCTTCTCTAAGGTGAAGGTGGTAAAAGGACTTGCTTCCCAGGAGCAAATGAGCTGATAGATGGAACCGCCATAGAAATGTGAGCTGTAAAGTGGAGATTCCTGTCTCAAAGGGCCACCGTGGGGCTCTGATGCTCTGCCAGGCCAGACGAGGCCACACACTTCGTAGTCCCTGAACCGCTACCTAACTGACAGCCGAGGTTCTCAATGTTCCCACAATCCCCAGGGGGACTGGAGAGGGAGGCCCTGGGAGCAGGAAAGAGCCCTGCTGCTCCCCTCCCCCAGACTGTCTGTTAGCAGAGGACTACAACTCCAGCTCCAGACGGAGCTGCCCGCCCGGGCACCAATACTGGCAGCAGCAGTGTGGGGAGGAGGGGAGGAAGGAGGGAAGGACTCAGACCCGGACCCCCCTGCCCAGAACACGGGCAACTCCAGTTCTCCCCTTTTCAAGGGCCAGAATGGAGAAAAAGCACCAGGAGAATGCAGGGAAGTGACTGAGTGAGCTTCTCCTCAGTGAAGATGGGGGAAGGGGCTTTGACGCACATGGCAATCACAGCCTTCCCTGACCCCCAGGAGGGGTGATGACCGGTGCTGCTGAGTCCCAGCCGCTGCCAACTACAACAGTATATAGGCCAGGCTCTGAGCCCCCAACAAGGTCCCTGTCTTTTGATGTCGCTAAGCTCCTGGCAAAAGCGTTCCCGTTAACTCCTTGGAGCAAGGCGCCCTGAACAAAGGCTACCCGGCCTTTCTGCTCAGACCCCGGAGCTAAGCCAAGCAGACTCACGCTTGGGAGTTGCAGGGCCCAGCTTCCTAGCCAGTGCAGGAATCCCTACCCCACAGTATCTCCCACAGATGGGCAGCCAGGCCGCTTCAGGGCTGGAGAGCTCACTGTACACCAGGCCCATCACTGGCTGTTCTGAAGGGACAGCTCTGATGCTCTGATGGTTAGAAAGCTCTCCCTTATATTAAGCTGAAGCTGCCTCCCTGCAGACCTCCCCATTTCTCCTAATTATGCCCCCTGGAGGCAGAGTAAGACTAATCAGTGCCTGGACCACATGGCAGCCCGTCAGCATCTGAAGACAGCGATTATGCGACACCCCCCCATACACATACAGTCTTTTCTCCTTCAGGTTAACCATTCCCAGTTTTCTCAACTGATCCTCACATGACACGGGAGGGGTTTGCAGCCCTCTACCCCCCCCCCCAATTGCCCCACAATCTCATTTGGAAGCAGGCCTAAGTAATTAGCCACTCCTATCCCCTCCCCAAGTACTGGCTCCTTACAACTCTGAAAATATCTGAGTTTCTCTTCCCCCCATCACCCAATTCTCAAGTGCCCTCCCACCTCATCCTTGCCAGGGAGCCCTGGGGATCTTGGGAATCCTACAGCCCAGTAGGAAATGGTGTTCCTTTCCACTCCCTGTTTCTGCAATGAACTCACCTGTCCTGCTCCAAGAAGGGGTGAAAAACTCTGCTTTTTCCATCACAGAGGTGCAGGACCTGCCCAGAGATCCACATGAAAACGATCCCAAGTCCTCCCTGGCCAGAGGTGGGAGGGGAGAGGAAAATGGAGCTGCCAAGTGCCTCAACTGGCCTGGCCTCTCTCTCTGAGCTGCCCTCCCCAGCCCACCTGAAGCTGGATCAATCGGGCATGTCTTTTTGGCTGTGGGCAGCCCCCGAGGACAGCCGAGGCTTCTGGGCCAATGGTGGAAAGGTGGCTTTGAGGCAGGGGTGGTTGCTTGGTTTCCCCTCTGCTGACACTCCCTGTCCCACCAACAGGGCCTATGTCAGAAGCAAGCACACGGAGAAGCCAATGTCCACTCCCACTCCTGCTCCACAGAGAGAGGAAATGAGCAGGAACTGGCTGTTTGAGTCAGCTCCCTGGTCTATTGTCACTGCCCAGGCCCCCTTCCTTCCCATGGTCCCCAGGGGGCAGGGAGGGAAAGGAGGAGGGTGAAGAGAGAGAGGCAGTTGTGTGTCCCCCCCCCTTCCTCCTTCTCTTTTTCCTCCTTCCCTGGCTCTCTGTCTGTCTCCCCCCCCCCAACTTCCCCGCCCCTCATGCAACCTGGAACAAGCCTGTGAATTCTGACCCTGGCCATTTCCTGCAGCCAAGAACGTGGCAGGGGAGCTGGGCCCTGCTGTTGACCAAGCAGGAGGAAGAGGCAGCTTAAGGTTGAGGACACTGCCGGTGCCAGGGCCTGGGAAGAAAGACTGGCTTTGCCTGAAGTGGGGGCCCAGAGCCCAGGCCAAGGAGAGCAGACTGCCTGGAGGAGGTCAGGCCAATCCCAGAGAGAGGAACCGTCTAACCCAAAATGCCTCTGCTGCCACCACTGCCTTGGGTGAGAACCCTGTTGCTGTCAGGCTTGGTTCAAATGTGTGTGTGTGTGCTTAATGCCAGGAAGGAGGAAGAAAAGGCCTAACTCCCTTTGAGAGACCACCTGGAAACCCAAAGTAGGAGTCCATTCCGAGCCAGCAAGTTCAAAGGCTAATTCGCAGCCAGCCCCTGTAAGATCATTTCATCCCCAAGATCAGCAGAGGGGACAAGGGGTTGTCAAGGGTGACCTTTTCCTGGTGGGTGAGACCATCCAAAGAGAGGAAAGAGAAATAGCACCAGTTTTGGTCTTGTTTCTTTTCCTGACCTAGAAGAAGAAAGTCAAAGGGAAAAGGGTTTCCTGCGGTCCCCTGAGGTCAGCTTCGGTCCACCGTGCCTCTCACTCAGCCTCTCCAATAAGCCCCAGGACGATTGAAGGGTTTAGTGCCCAGCTTGCAAGCAAAGGGGGCCCTGCCTGGAAGTGCTCTAAGTTAGAGAAAGTGAAGGCTTTCTTGAGAGAAGCAAGGAAAGCCCGAAGAATGAGCAACAGTGACCGATTCGAGTTCCCTTTAACAGAGAAGGACGTCTAACTTGGAACAAGATGCTTGGATTTCTTGATATTTTGCTCAACATTGTATCTCTTTCTTTATATTTATCAATGACGGTGAATGTGAGAGGTTGGGGGGTATAGTGGTTAGAAGACTGGCTTTGAAGCTGGAAGACCTGGGATATCCCTCCCTGCTGCCTCCAAACATGTCCAGGTCTCCTTAAGCTGAATAACCTTCCCATGACCCATCCTAGTTCTCATCCCACATCCTTCCTCCAGTTTGCAGTCAAAGCTCTCGAAGAGGCCAGCTACATACAACATATGCTTCCACCCCCCTTCCTCTCACTCCACAATCTGGCTTCTGACCCCATCAGTCCACTGAAACCGCCCTCTCCAAAGTTACCCATGATCTCTTAGTTGCCAAATGCAGTGGCCTTTTCTCAATCCTCACTCTTCTTAACCTCTCTGCGGCCTTGGACACTGTCAGTCACTCTCTCCCCCTTATATTCTCTTCTCTCTAGGTTTATGGGCCACCCCTTCCTGTCCTTCCCAGTTCTTCTCCTCCCTCTCTGACTGTGCCACCCTGTGGCATCCCTCAGGGCTCTGTCCTGAGCCCTCTGCTCTTCTCCCTCTACACTACTTTACTTGGTGAGCTCATCAGTTCTCATGGTTTGAAGGACCCTCTCTAAGCTGATGATTCCCAGATCTATTTGCCAGCCCTCATCTCTCTCCCGACCTCTTGTGTCTCATCTCCAACCATCTTTTGCATATCTCAAACTGTATGCTCCACAGGCATTTTTAACTCAACATTTTTTTGGGGGGGGCTAGGCAATGGGGTTAAGTGACTTGCCCAGGGTCACACAGCTAGTAAGTGTTATGTGTCTGAGGCAACTCAACATTTTCAAAACTGAACTCACTATCCTTCCCCCAAATCCTCCCTTCTTCCTAACCTCCCCAGTACTGCCAAGAGCACCACCATCCCTTCCATCCTCCAGGCTCCCAACTTGGCTCGTCCTGGACTCTTGGCTCTCCTTCAGTTGCCAAGTACTGTCATTTCCACCTCGGTAACATTTCTCACTCATTGTTCCTTCTCTCTTCTGACGCCGCCACTATCACAGTGTAGGCCCTGATTACCTAATGCCCAGACTGTGATAACACCTTGCTGGTAAGTCCGCCACAAGTCTGTCCCCACTCCAGACACCATCCTCTCGAATGTCAAACTGATCTTCCTAAAGTGCAGCTCCAACCATGTCACCCCTCCTCCCCATTCAGTGATTCACGGTGGCTCCCTATCACCTCCAGGATCCAACCTAATCTCCTCTGTTTGCCTTTCAAACCTGTCACCTCCTCCTACCTCTACAAGCTTATTACACTTTACTCTCTCCCACGCACTCTGCAAGCTGAGCCGGTGGGACTAGACTCCCTGCTGTTCCTCCAAGACATAAAACATTGGGTCCGTCTTCTGACTCCAGGCATGTGCACCGACTGCCCTCCATGCTCTCTTTATTTCCATCTCCTGGGTCCCTTCAAGTCTCAGCTAAAGCTTCATCTTCTGCAAGAAGCCTTTCCCAGTCTTCCTCAATCTTAACGTCTTCCCTCTGAACTCATGTCCAATTTATCCAGTCTAGAGCTGGTTTGCACAGAGTGTTAGCAGGCAGTTTCCCCCATTAGACTGGGAGCTCCTTGAGAGCAGAGACTGATTCTGCCTTTCTTTGTATCCTCCGTTCTTAGCACAGTGGCTGGCACACAGTAGGTGCTTCACAAATGCTAGTTGGCTGACTGACTGACCTCTGCCCCATCCTGGGTGTGACCCAGGGTAAGTCCCTTAGCTTTTCAGTTTACTGGGCGGCTTCTGAGAAGGTGCCTACCAGCGCTGCAGGGAGGAGTTTCCTCACCTGCCAGCACTAATAAAATCCCAGTGCCGATCCTCCCCTTAGACTGGCTAAGCTAACCACACGCTCAGACTGTTCTTTGAGGAAGGGAGCTCCATTTTTCTGGAAAAGGTAAGCTTGAACAGAGGTTGCCACTCCTCCTTCTCTCACTGATCCACTGATCTGCTGGCCCTGGCGCTAATTAATGAGCAGCAACACAGAAAGGCCACAGTTGGCCTGATGGAAGCTACTACAGGATGTGCCTGACAGAACCAAGCCTCCAAGTTACAAAATGTCCGTGGCAGTGCAAGACAAACTCAGTGTTTGTAAGGAGAATTCAGTTCGAGATATCAGCCAAGGAGCAGAGAAGCCCAGGCGTATGAACTGAGTGGGGGCAGCAGGAAGGCGGAAAGGCAAAGGGAGCCGTTTCTAGAAACTGGCATCAATTCAACAGCACCTACTATGTGCCAGGCACCAGCTCGGATGGCAGCATGGGTTCATTCATACTGGCTCTGGTCAGGCATGGGGGGGAGGGGTGCAGCTGCTGGCCAAGGTGCTGCCCCTTTTGGCTCTGCTCAGGCATTCCTTGGTCAACATCACTGTCCTCCCCGCCCAGTCTCAAAGATTCAGAGAGATGCAAAGAGCTCCTCTGCAGGCACAAAGGCTAAAGGCCACCTAAGCCTCCGGCCCCGGGACAGTGTGGCACAGGGAACCTGCTACTGGGAAGGTCTGGCTGGGGTTGGCATGACACTTAGCTAACTGTGTAGCTTGGGCAAGTCACCTCTCTGAGCCTCAGTTCCCTCATCTGTAAAATGGAGCTAATAGTACAGGAGGTAGCTGCCCCCTAGGACTGGCAGGATCCCGCAGATGAAGGGTTTTGCTCCAGACCTGTTACTCATCCAGGACGGGTGTGGGGAGGCTTTTGTGAGGGGACTGTCTTCTGCCGGGGTGCTCAGACCGGGCTGTGAGAGCCCTCGGCACCTCAGCCCCCTTCTTCCCTTTAGTTTCCCTGGCCCTATTTCTGCATAAGACCCATCTCTGTACTGCCCGCTGCGCCCCCTCCCCCCACCCCACCCCCACCGAGCCAGGGGCTCGGGCTGAGGAGCTCGTTACTCTGGTTTGTTTGGTCCCTGACTCCCCTGAGCCCTCCTTCCTTCCTTCCTTTTCCTGCAGCCTGTGCTGACTTCCCTGCAGTCGCTGGGTTCCCAGCAATCTCTGAGCCAGCCAGATGTTGCCTAAGAGATTGTTCCTGGCCAATGGGAACGCGACTCTGCTTCTGCGGCTGCAGAAATGATGCCAGATCCGTAGCCCCCCTGCGCGGGCCCTCCCACCTCATCTCATCTCCAGCTACCTAGGACAGGGCAGAGGCTGTGGTTGGCCCCCTGCTTTCCCCTTCAGCCCTGTGCCATCCCTGACTCCTGGGGCCAAGGCCCCGAACGGTCCAAGGCCTGGTCTTGTCTCGATCCAGGAGAGTTTCTCAAGCACCCGCTGTGTGCCAGGCACTGCGCTCCAGGTCTGAAGTCCTTCGCCTGCGAGCTCCCTCCCCAACCCTCCTCTGACCTCACCTGGCCTGCTCTTTGCCAAGGCTAGCCCTCCCGTGTTTGCACCTTGATCCCTCAGTCACTCCACTCCTTTCATCTTCAAGCTCGGCGTCCCCATTGCCTCCTCTCTCTCCACAGATCTGCTCACATCTACTCTAGTTTAGAGGCAGGTAGGTGGTGCAGTGGATAGCGCACTGGGCCTGCAGTCAGGAAGACCTAAGTTCAAATCTGGCCTCAGATGCTTCCTAGCTGTGTGACCCCAGGCAAGTCTCTTACCCTTATTTGCCTCAGTTTCCTCATCTCTAAAGTGATCTGGAGAAGATCTTTGCCAAAAAAGAAAAAAAAAACCCACACGGGAGTGATGGACACAACTGAAGAACAATTCTAGTTTAAGCCTCCAAATCAAAAAGCCTCTCTTTTGGCTGGCCCTTCTAGTCGCACCTGAAAACTGTGGGGGTCTCCCAACACTGCCCTGGGCCCTCTTCTCCACATCATTTCACTTAGTGATCTCATCTGTTGCCATGGACTTAATTGGGCAGCTAGGGGGCGCTGCAGTAGATAGAGCACCACTTCTGGAGTCAGGAAGACTCACCTTCCTGAGTTCAAACCTGGCCTCAGACACTTCCTAGCTGTGCGAGCCTGGGCGAGTCACTTCACCCTGCTTGCCTCAGTCTCCTCATCTGTAAAATGAACTAGAGAAGGAAATGGCAAACCACTCCAGTATCTTTGTCAAGAAAACTCCAGATGGGGTCAGGAAGAATCAGATATGACTGAACAATGCTGACAGTTCTCAAATCTACCTATCTTGCCCCAATCTCTCTGCTGACCTCCGGTGCTACATTTCCAACTGCCTTTCAGACATCTCAAACTGGGTGTCCAGTAGGCATCTGAAACTCAACATGTCCAAAACAGAGTCATTGGCTTTCCCCCGAAACCCTGCCCTTTCTAGCTTCCCTATTACCATCAAGGACACCACCATCCTTCCAGTTCCTATGTCACCTATGTGACATTGTCAGCTCTTCACTCTCTCCCATCACCCCCTCCCAAATGTAATAAGTTGCCAAATCCTGTCGATTCTACCTTTGTAACATCTTTCATATATGCCCCCTTTTCTCCTCTAACACTGCCACCACCATGGAGCAGGCCCTTGCCACCTTACATGTAGACTATTGAAATAGCCTGCTCATGGGTCAGAACCAGAGGTTCTCCACCAGCCAGCACCACACCATCCACGCATGAGACTATCACTTACAGCAAATGGAGAAGTTCTGAATGCTGCGGATGAGTCCACTTACCTCGGCAGTATACTTTCCAGGGATGTACATATAGATGGTGAGGTTGATCCGTGCATTGCCAGAGCTAGCTCAGTGTTTGGGAGGCTCCAAAGGATAGTGTGGGAGAGAGGATGTATTAAACTCCCCACCAAACTGAAGGTCTGCAAAGCTGTTGTGCTGACCTCATTGTTGTATGCCTGTGAAACCTGGACAGTCTAGCAGCACCATGCCAGGAAAATGAATCACTCCCATTTGAATTGTCTTAGGAAGATTCTGAAGATCACCTGGCAGGAGAAAGTACCAGACGCTGAGGTCCTTTCTCAAGCTGAACTGCCAAGCATTCAGACTCTACTGCAGAGTTTGCATCTACTCACAGCTCAAATGGGCTAGCCATGTCATTCAAATGCCAAAAGTATGTTTGCCTAAAAGACTATTTTACAGAGAACTCACACAGGACAAGCACTCACATGGAGATCAGGAGAAGCAATACAAGAACACTCTCAAGGTCTCTCTTAAGGATACTGTATCAATTGTGAGACATGGGAGACACTGGTTAGGGAGCACCCAGCATGGCATGCCCACATCAAAGAAGGCGTTGTGCCCTACGAGCAAAGCAGAATTGCAATAGCTCAAAAGAAGCCTGAAATGCTCAAATTTAGAGACAGCTTCCTTCCCAAATGTTTACATGGCTATTTGTGCCCGACCTGTGGTAGAGCCTTCTGAGCTTGTATTGGTCTGATCAGCCATAGACACACTGTACCTTGACCCCAACACAGTGATGTCGTTTTGGTTTTCTTGGAGTACGAAGGACAACAACCATGGCTTGGTCTGCCACACGTCTCTCCCCACTCCAGTCCATCCTCCATTCAGCCACCAAAGTGATCTTCCTGAAGGCCGATCTGACCACTTCCCCCTCTTATTCAATCAACTTCATTGGCTCCCTGTTCCCTCCAGGATCAAATATAAAGTCCTCTGTTTGGCTTGTAAAGCCCTTTGTAGCCTGGCCCCTTCCTACCTTTCCAGTCTTATTACACCTCACCCCCCACCATCTGCTCTGAAATCCCCTGGCACTGGCTTCCTTGCTTTTTGGAAAAAAACAAGCTACATCATCTCCTAAGTCTGGGCGTTTTCTCTGGCTCTTCCTCATACCTGGAGTCTCCCCGTCTTCGTTTCTGTCTCCTGGTTTCCCTGGCTTCCCTCAAGTCTCAGATAAAACTCTGCCTTCTGCAAGGAGCTATTCCTAGTCCTTCTTAATCTTAGTGTCATTCCTCTGAGAATCTCTCCAAATTATCCTGCGTCCATCTTGTTTGTACATAGTTATTTGCATGTTGTTTCCCCCATTAGACTGGGGGTTCCCTGGGGGCAGAGACTGTTTTGATTTTCTTTGTGCCCTTAGCACAGTGTCTGGCATGTAGCAGATGCTTAATAAATGCTTGTGGGGCAGCTAGGTGGCGCAGGGGATAGAGCACCAGCCCTGAAGTCAGGAGGACCTGAGTTCAAATCCGGCCTCAGACCAAACACTTGACACGTACTACCTGTGTGACCTTGGGCAAGTCACTTAACCCCAATTGCCTTACCCAAAAATAAATAAATAAATAAATAAATGCTTGTTAACTTGATTCTCTCTCTCCCTCTCTCTCTCTCCCTCTCTTCTTCAACCTCTCCCTATCTGCTAGTTCTTTCCCTGCTGCCTTCAAACATATCCAAGTCTCCCCACCATCAAAAAACCTTCAATAGACACAGCCACCCCTGCCAGCTGTCATCCTATACCTGTTCTTTCTCAGCCAAACTCTTTCAAAAAGCGATTTACATCCATTGCCTCCCTTTCCACTCCTCACTCTCTTCTTAACTCTTTGCAGTCTGACTCCTGAACCTCATCATTCCAGCCAAACTGCTCTCTCTAAAGTTGCCAATGATCTCTTAATTTCCAAATCTAACAGCCTTTTCTCATTCCTTATCCTTCCTGACCCCTCTGAGCCTCTGACACTGTTAATCAACCTATTCCCCTCTAGGTTTTCATGACCCTGGTTTCTCTTGGTTCTCCTCCTACCTCTCTGATGGCTCTTTCTCAGTCTCCTTTGCTCAATCTTCATGCAGAACCTGACCACTAACCATGGGTGTGCCCGAAGGCTCTATTCTAGGCCTTCTTCTCACTGTATTCTCTTATTTGGCGAACCAATCAGCTCCCAGCCTTCCTTTCTCATCTCTACATGGAAAATTCCCAGATCTATCTCTCCAGCCCTCATCTCCCATCTGAGCTCCAGTCCCACAATACAAGCCACTTATTGTACATTTCAAAATGGATGCCCCGGAGCTATCTCAAACCCAGCGTTTCAGACCTGAGCTCATTATCTTGCCCCTAAAACCTTCCCTTCTTCCAAACTTCCCTATTTGTCAGAGGCACCACCATCCTTCTGCTCTCTCATGTTCTTAACCTCAGCACTGTCCTCAGGGCCTTGCTATTCCTCAGCCCACATCTCCAGTCAGTTACCAAATCTTGCAATTTCTAACTTCACATTATCTCCCCCATTTGTCTCCTCTCCACTCACACAGCTCCCACCTCAGTTCAGACCCTTAGCACGTCTCTCCTAGATTACTGCAACAGCCTCCTAATTGGTCTTCCTCCCTCCGGTTCCTTTCCTTTCTCAAGTCTCTCCCCGTTCCAGTCCATCCTCCACCCTGTTGCCAAAATGATTTTCCCAAAGCACAGGCCTGACAGTGTCACTGCCTCTACTTAGTAAACTCCGATGACTCCCTATTGCCACTAGGATCCAATATAAAATGCCCTGTTTGGCTTTTAAAGCCCTCCTTGCCTCCTCTTGCCTTTCCAGTCTTCTTACACCTTACTCCCATACATGCTACAATCCAGCCAAACTGGTGCCTTTGTACCGGCTGACCCCCCATTTCATCTCCAACTGTTAGAGTTGCAGGTGTCATCTGAAGCAGGGAGAGATACACACATAGAGTAAAAGTAAAAGGCTGGAGCAGGATATATTATGCTTCAGTGGAAGAAAAAAAAAAGCAGGGTTAGCAATCCTGATCACAGACAAAGCAAAAGCAAAAATAGATCTAATTAAAAGAGACAAGGAAGGCAACTACATCCTGCTAAAAGGCACCATAGACAATGAAGTAATAGCAATACTAAACATATATGCACCAAGTGGTATAGCATCCAGACTCTTAGAGAAGAAGTTAAGTGAGTTACAGGAAGAAACAGACAAGAAAACTATACTAGCGGGGGACCTCCCCCTCTCAGAACTAGATAAATCTGACCATAAAATAAATAAGAAAGAAGTTAAGGAGGTGAATAGAATTTTAGAAAAATTAGATATGATAGACCTCTGGAGAAAATTGCATGGGGATAGAAAGGAATATACCTTTTTCTCAGTGGTGCATGGCACCTACACAAAAATTGACCACCTATTAGGGCATAAAAATCTCACAATGCAATGCAGAAAAGCAGAAATATTAAATGCATCCTTTTCAGATCATGATGTAATACAAATTACATGTAATAAGGGGCCATGGGAAGATAGACTAAAAATTAATTGGAAACTAAATAATCTAATCCTAAAGAATGAGTGTGTCAAACAACAAATCATAGAAACAATCAATAACTTCATCCAAGAGAATAACAATAATGAGACAACATACCAAAATTTATGGGATGCAGCCAAAGCAGTACTTAGGGGAAATTTTATATCTCTAAATGCTCACATGAATAAGATAGAGAAAAAGCAGATCAATGAATTGGGCATGTAATTAAAAACGCTAGAAAAAGAACAAATTTTAAATCCCCAATTAAACACCAAAAATAGAAATTCTGAAAATCAAAGGAGAGATTAACAAAATTGAAAGAAAACTATTAAACTAATAAATAAATCTAAGAGCTGGTTTTATGGGGGGAAAACCAGTAAAATAGATGAACCTTTGGTTATTTTGATTAAAAAAAAAAGAAAGAAGACCAAATTAAGAGTATCAAAAATGGAAAGGGTGAATTCACCACAATGAAGAGAAAATTAAAGCAACAATTTTGCCAAGCTTTATGCCAATAAATCTTACAATCTAAGTAAAATGGATGAATATTTACATAAATATAAATTGCCAAGATTAACAGAAGAGGAAATAAAATATTTGAATAACCCCATTTTAGAAAAAGAAATTGAACAAGCCATCAATGAACTCCTTAAAAAAAAAAATCTCTAGGGCCAGATGGATTTACAAATGAATTCTACCAAACATTTAAGGAAAGATTCATTTCAATACTATATATACTATTTGGAAAAATAGGTGGAGTCCTACCAAATTCCTTTTATGACACAAATATGGTGCTGATACCTAAAGCAGGAAAAGCCAAAACAGAGAAATAAAAGTATAGAACAATTTCCTTAATGAATATTGATGCGAAAATTTTAAATAAAACATTAGTGAAGGGACTACAGCAATTTATCACCAGAATAATACACTATGACCAGGTGGGATTTATATTAGGAATGCAGGGCTGGTTCAATATTAGGAAAATTATTAGCATAATTGATCATATCAATAACAAAACCAACAGAAACCATATGATTATCTCAACAGATGCAGGAAAAGCTTTTGACAAAATACAGCACCCATTCCTGCTAAAAAACACTAGAGAGCTTTCCTTAAAATGAGAAGCAGTATCTATCTAAAACCATCAGCAAGCACTATCTGTAATGGGGATAAACCAGAAGCCTTCCCAATAAGATCAGGGGTGAAACAGGGATGCCCATTATCACCACTATTATTCAATACTGTACTAGAAATGTTAGCATAAGCAATAAGAGAAGAAAAAGAAATTGAAGGAATTATACTAGGCAATGAGGAAACAAAAGTATCACTCTTTACAGATGATATGATGGTATACTTAGAGAATCAACTAAAAAACTACTTGAAATAATTAACAACTTTAGCAAAGTCACAGGATAATAAACAAGCCCACACAAATCATCAGCATTTTTACATATTACCAACAAAACTCAGCAGAAAGAGATAGAAAGAGAAATTCCATTTAAAACAACCGTAGACAATATAAAATATCTGGGAGTCTACTTTCCAAGACAAACCCAGGAAACATATGAACACAATTATAAAACACTTTTCACACAAATAAAGTCAGATCTAAACAATTGGGAAAATATCAATTGCTCATGGGTAGGCTGAACTAATGTAATAAAGTGACAATTCTACCTAAATTAATTTACTTATTCGATGCCATACCAATCAAACTATCAAAAACGATTTTAAAGAGCTAGAAAAATAATAACAAAATGCATCTGAAAGAACAAAAAGGTCAAGAATATCAAGGGAGTTAATGAAAAAAAATGCAAAGGAAGGTAGCCTGGCCATACCAGATCTAAAACTATATTATAAAGCAACAATCATCAAAACTATTTGGTACTGGCTAAGAAATAGAGTGGTGTATCAGTGGAATAGGTTAGGACACAAGACACAGTAGTCAATGACTAGAGTAATCTACTGTTTGGCAGAGTCAAAGACCCCAGTTTCTGGGATAAGAACTCACTATCTGACAAAAACTGCTGGGAAAACTGGAAAACAGTGTGGCAGAAACTAAGCATAGACCAACATCTCATACCATATACCAATATAAGGTCAAAATGCGTACATGATTTAGACATAAAGTTTGATACCATAAGCAAATTAGGAGAGCAAGGAATAATTTACCTGACATACACGGAGAAGGGAAGAATTCATGGTCAAACAAGAGATAAAGAACATTATGAAATGCAAAATGGATAATTTTGATTACATTAAATTAAAAAGTTTTTGCACAAGCAAAACCAACACAACCAAGATTAGGAGGGAAGCAGAAAGATGGGAAACAATTTTTACAGCAAGTGGTTCTGATAAAGGCCTCATTTCTTAAACGTATGGAGAATAGAGTCAAATTTATAAGAATACAAGTCATTCCCCAATTGATAAGTGGTCAAAGGATATAAACAGGTAGTTTTCAGATGAAGAAATTAAAGCTATCTATAGTCACATGAAAAAATGCTCCAAATCACTATTGATTAGAGAAATGCAAATCAAAATGACTCTGAGGTACCACATCACACCTATCATATTGGCCAGACAGAAAAGGAAAATGATAAATGTTGGAGAAGACGTGGGAAAATTGAGACATTAATGCATTGTTGGTGGAGTTGTGAACTGACGCAACCATTCTGGAGAGCAATTTGTAACTATACCCAAAAGGCTATCAAAATATGCATACCCTTTGACCCAGCAATACCACTATTAGGTCTGTATTCCAAAGAGATCATGAAAAAAAGGAAAAGGACCCACATGTACAAAAATATTGATAGCAGCTCTTTTTATGGTGGCCAAGAATTGGAAATTGAGAGGATGCCCATCCATTGGGGAATGGCTGAGCAAGTTGTGGTATATGAATGTAATGGAATACTATTGTGCTATAAGAAATGATGAACAGGCGGACTTCAGAAAAACCTGGAAATACTTGTATGGACTGATGCTGACTGAAGTGAGCAGAACCAGGAGAACATTTTACACAGTAACAGATGACCAACTATGATTGACTTAGCTCTTCTCAGCAATACAACGGTCCAAGACAATTCCAAAAGACTCATGATGGAAAATGTTACCCACATCCAGAGAAAGAACTAATGAGTCTGAACGCAGATCAAAGCATTCTATTTTCACTTTTGATTTTTTTTTTGTTTGTTTGTCGTGGCTTTTCCCTTTTGTTCTGTTTCTTCTTTCACAACACGACTAACGTGGAAATATGTTTCCACGATTGCAGATGTATAACCTATATCAGACTGCTTGTTGTCTTGGGGAGGGGGGATGGGAGGGAGGGAGAGAGAGAAGGAAAAAAAATTTGGACCTCAAAAGTTTATAAAAATGAATGTTTAAAACTATCTTTACATGTAATTGGAAAAATAAAGTACTATTCCCCGCCCCCAAAAGAAAAGAGTTGCAAGTGTCCTTCACGATTCAGCTCAAGAGCCCCCCTTTGAGCCAAATCCTTTGGTGCTGCCCTCCTGCTCTGAGCAGCTAAGCCTTCCTCCCTCCCTCCAGCCCAACCACCTACAGATTCTCTTTCTCCTCCCTCCTTAGCAGGTTAAAAACCCATTGATGTCAGGGCCTACGTGGTCACTTTCGTCTCTGTCCCTGACCCCCACTGGGGCACACCGAGCAGTGCTGGGCTAGCAACTGAAGAACAGCTGTTGATTGATTAATTACTCCTACCTTGCCCATCCCCCAAGGTGGGCAGTTCACACCTAGTGGCAGAGCTGGACTTGGAGTTAATTAACGGGCAGGACAAACGTGGGAGGCGTCTGAGCTGCACACCTGACAAGCCAAGCTGATGTTCTGCTGGGCAGGGAGGGACAGGAAACCTTCGTTCAAAGCCTGCTTCCAACCCACCCCAGCTGGGTGACCCTGAGCAGGTCACATGACCTCTCTCAGCCCCGTTTCCTCATCTGTAAAGTGGGCACAATAATAGCACCTACTTCTCTAAATACGATAACGTTTGTAAAGCATCGTATCAGTGCTATTATTATGGGTATTATTCTTATTCTTATTCTTATTCTTGACATTGCTCTTGCTCCCTACCCCTTTAGTGGACAATTTGAGAGCCACCAGTGTGGTCTTTCCCTCTTCCTTGCTGCCCATCTCTGCCCCTCTATACAAATACGTCCCTAGTCTGGCCCTGCAGCCACGATCATGCACCTGAGCTGCATCTTCAGGGTGCTAGATCACCCCTGGATATTGGACTGCCATCTCAAACACAACATGACCATGGCCAACATGACGAAACAGGAAAATGATAAATGCTGGGGAAGATGTGGGAAAATTGGAACGCTAATACATTGTTGGTGGAGTTGTAAACTGTTCCAACCATTCTGGAGGGCAATTTGGAACTAGGCCCAAAGGGCTATAAAACTGTGCATACCCTTTGACCCAGCAATAGCACTTCTAGGGCTGTATCCCAAAGAGATCATAAAAACGGGAAAAGGACCCACATGTACAAAAATATTCATAGCAGCTCTTTTTGTGATGGCAAAGAATTGGAAATTGAGGGGATGCCCATCTATTGGGGAATGGCTGAACAAGTTGTGGCATATGAATGTCATGGAATACTTTTGTGCTAAAAGAAAATGATGAGCAGGCAGACTTCAGAAAAACCTGGAACTGATACTGAGTGAAATGAGCAGAACCGGGAGAACGTTGTACACAGTAACAGCCACGTTGTGTGATGACTAATATTGATAGACTTAGCCCTTTTCAGAAATACAAGAATCTAAGACATCCCCAAAAGCCTCGTGATGGAAAATGCCATCCACATCCAGAGAAAGAACTATGGAGTTTGAATGCAGATCGAAGCAGGCTATTTGCTATTTTGTTTTCTGTTGTATTTTGTTTCCTTTTTCTAGCGGTTCCTCCCATTGGTTCTAATTCTTCCTTACAACATCACTAATGTGAAGATATGTTTAATAGGAATGTATATGTATAGCCTATACGAGATTGCACACCGTCTTGGGGAAGGAGGGGGAGAAAAATTTAAAACTCAAAAGCTTCTGGAAGTGATTGTTGACAAAGCAAAATAAATTAATAAAAACAAAACTGCAACATGAGTAGCATTTTCCTCTTCTGACTCCTCACTTTCACCACTTGTACAGTCAGCCAGGCTCAAAATCTCAGTCGTTCTTGACTCCTCCCCCTCCCCCTCCTCCCCACAACTAATTGGTGTAAAGTCCTAGCAATTTGCCTTCTTTTTTTCCCATGTGTCCCTTCTCTTACCACTGCCACCATCCTCGTTCCTTCCAGTTCGAATGCCATTCAATTTCTGATTTTCTATGGCTACATGGGGCCATTTAGACACCCCAGTTCAGTGAAGTGGAAGGGGTGCTGGATTTGAGTTCAGATCCCACCCCTGACATTTACTAAACATGTGACCACAGGAAAATCCCTGAAGTCTTTCCTGAAGCTCAGTTTCCTCCTGTGTCAAATGGTTGTAATAACTGCACTGACCTCCCAGGGCTGTTGGGAGAATCAAAGGAAGTAACAGATTTAATGCTCTTTGCAAACCTTAACCTATGGCAGTGTTGGGGGGGGCAAGAAGTTCCACAGGCCTGCTGAGCTCATTGTTTCAGGCTTTTCCTGTGTGCCTCAGCATTACAGGTGCTGGGGTCAATCTCATGGTCTGCTTCCACTTCAGAGACTCTTAGAAGCTTCCCTGGAGGGCATGTTCCTACTTGACAAGGTCACTGAGACTGGCACACGGGGACAATGCTGCAGCTCTTGTCTGCTGAGGCTTGTGATACTGCCCAGCTCTGACCGGGTCACCCCTCGGCTCAATAAACTCAAGTGGCCTCTTATTACCTTCAGGATCAAACACAAACTCCTCCATGTGATCGATTTTAAAAGCCTTTCACAACGTGGCTCCAGCATTTCCAGCCTTCTTACACATAACTGCTCACTCTACAGTCTGGCCAATCTCACTCACGAGGCTCGATTTCCCATCTCAATGCCTTTGCCTTAGCTATCCTCCATGCCTAGAATGCCCTCCCTTCTCATGTCCACCTCTCAGCATCCCCAGCTCAAGCATCACCTTCTCGGGGGGGGGGGGGTCTTTTCTGAGCCCTAGAGCTCTTAGTACCTTGCCCTCCTCCCCAAAAAATCACCTGGTGTTTACTTATTTGTGTACATGTGTGTCTGTGTGTTCCTTGATAAAATGCAATCTCCTTGAGAGTAGGGATTGTTTCAGTTTTGCTTTTTTATCCCTAGTGCCAAGTACAGTGCCTGGGACACAGTAAGTAGGTGCTTAATAAACGCTCACTGATTGACTGTGGTGAAAAGAAGTGGAGGGCTGTGGGCTAGATTATTGTATGCTTATGTAGGTGTAGAGACAGTACAGTTCAACAAGAGCTAGTGGAATGACTAGCCCCAAAGTGTAGACATTAACGGCGCAATGTGAGTTCAGCAGCAGGTCTCCAGTGGAGGACCCCAGGGATCTGTGTTTGGCCCTGTCCGATCTCACATGCTTATCAGTGCCTCGGATGCATGGCTTGTTGGCACGCTCATCAGATTTATGGTTGACACAAAGCTGTGAGCCATGACTAAAAGGATGAAATTTCACAGAGATAAAAGATCTAGGGTTTGAGTGAAATGCAAGACCTGAGGAGGACGGCCCAGTGTCCTGAAGCCGAGAGCCTTGGGAATCTGCTGCCTTCCCTCTGAACAGCCAACCCGACTTCCAACCCAGCCCCCAGTGGGGAGAAATCACTATGAAAAGGGGCCCACCTTCCTCCTCACCACTGCTGAGCAGCTGCCACCAACAGGCAGCTGGAAACAGGAGCCCCTGGCAGTGGAATGACCATCAGACCACCAAGATTACCAGCTTCTTGCTCCCAAAGCAGCCCTCACAGCCATCAGCACACTGGGTAGCCAGGTGGGGCAGAAGATAGAGTACTGGACCTGCACTCAAGAAGATTTGAAGTCAAATCTTGCCTCAGACACTTTGAGCAAGTCACTTAACCTGTCTCTACCTCAGTTTCCTCATCTGTAAAATGAGGATAATAATGGTACCTATCTCTCAGGATCTTTGCAAGGATAAAAGGAGATACTATTCGCAAAATGCATTGCAAACCTTCAATTGCTATATAAATATTAATCATCATCATCATCGTCACCGAAGGGGCTAGCCATCCTCACCACCTGCCACCCACAGGGCAGGCAGACCAGCCCGGCTTCAGTAGCCAGGAACCCCGAGGGAGAATGAGCAGCTCCTGAAAACCCAGGAAAGGAAGGTCTGGCCACCAAAGGCCCTGGCCCTGTCAAATGGTTCTGCATTAGAACCAGAGCATTTTATCTGTGGGAATGACATGAAAGAAGTCGCCTGACCACCTGCTTTGCTGCTGGACCCTAAGGACCCAAGGACCTTTCTGCTTAAACCTTCCCTGGGTGCTGGGCAAGGGACTGAGAACAGGGACTTTGTTACTTTTCTTTTTGTATCTCCAGCATTTAGCATAGTGCTTGGCAAACTGTAAGCATGTATGCAGCTGGGTGGCACAGTAGAGAGCGCGCCAGGCCTGGAGTCAGGAGGACCTGCATTTAAATCTGACCCCAGACACTTACGAGCCATGTGACCCTGGGCAAGTCACTTTACCCTGTTTGCCTCAGCTTCCCCATCTGTAAAATGGGCCGGAGAAGGCAATGGCAAAGCACTCCAGTGTCTTTGCCTAGAAAACCTCCAGTGGGGTTACAAAGAGTCAAACACAACTGAACAACAAAAACCCTTTCTAACACTTCTTTCACTCCTTCGCTCATTCTCAGCTCTGGTATTCCCTGTTCTTAGGGCCCTCCTACATACCCTGTGCTGGAGGTCTAAGTGGAAAGAGTGCTGGACCTGGAGTTAGGGACGCTCCACCTGGGCCGCTGACTTGTTGTGTGACTATGGGAGAGGCCTGGAATCTCTCCACATCCCATTTCCTCATCTATCCAGTGGGGATACGACAGGGAACTTCCTCTTCCATCCCAGTCCTCCCTCTGCCTCTGATGCCTCCTAAGCATGGAAGGCCTTAGCCAGGGGTGGGGAACCCGGGGCCTCGAGGCCACATGTGGCCCTCCAGGTGCTCAAGTGCGGCCCTTGGACTGAATCCAAACTTCACTGAACAAATCCCCTTGATAAAAGGATTGGTTCTGTAAAATTTGGATGCAGTCAAAGGCCACACCCGAGGACCTAGAGGGCCACATGTGGCCTGGAAGCCACAGGTTCCCCACCCCTGCCTTAGACCAAGGAGGAGCCCAGTCAGGGCTGTGTTTGTCATTCCAGGCCAGCCTTGCTAAGCTGGGAGAGGCTCCCCTTCAGGCTGGTTGCAGGGGGTGAATCGTTTGGTCACAGCAACTGCCCCAGAGCATCTGCTAAGTTTCTTGAGGGGTTGTGATCTGTGCACAGCAAGAGAGCACCCATAGGTGCACAAGTAAGACCCCTTGAGGTATTCTGGAAGTGCTTAAGGTCCTTCTGGAGTTCTACGAGGAAGATCTGGGAGAAGGGAAGGCTCTGGTGGCTTTGCTAACTGTCTTCATATGGAAGAGGGAGAAAATTTCTGGGTGACTCCATAGGGCAGAGCCAAGAAGGGAAGTCACACGGGCAGGTTGGGGTTCCATATTAAAAAAAAAAAAACTGCCTCATAGCAAATGGCATCCACCCACGGCCATGGACTGCCTCAAGCGGAAGACCAGAGGCTGGCCAGGGAAGCAGCAGCCCCTCCTCCTCACCCCTTAAAGGCCGGTCCAGTCCATGAGACATTTACCAAGCACCTGCAGTGTACAGAACTAACAACTAGCTTCCCTAGCCAATGACAGCGACCCTCCTGGTGAAGGCCTTCCCTGGCCCACTGTCGCCAGCTGGCTCGAACCATGTTTTCCTTCATTCCTGGTCACTGTGGCTGTGCACATATTCCTTGCCCTTCCAGCACTGTAACTCAATTAAATCAATGCTGCCACTGCTCCTGGGAAGGGTGTGTCAGCCTACTACCAGCCCTGTCCCCACCCCCACAGCTCCCTTCACCATCCTGTGACTTTCCAAACCAAGCTGTATTTATATCTCCAGCACTATGCACAGGGCTCAGCCCATAGTATGCATTTGATCCATGCTTTTCCATTCCTTCATTCATGCATAAGATATGGTCCCTGCTCTCAGAGAACTTACAATCAAATCGAGGGATCTGACATCCATCTCCAAAGCCTCCATGCCTGGCATTGCCCAGGAGAGCACAGTTAAGTGCCTAAGAGATGTGCAACTAAAGGCGTGTGGAAGATATCATGTGGGAAAGAGGATTCCCAACTCGCTGGATGAAGTAGTATCTGGGCCAAGCCTTGCAGGAGAGGATTTTTACCAGGTAATGTGATGAGGGATTACGGCTTGAAGGTGTCACCTACAAAGGGCAGAAAGGCTCTTAGAAACCACCCTACCTCTTAGCCACGAAGTTCTGCTCAGATCTATTAGCAGCATCCCCCAAAGCTTCCCAGCTTAATGTCCCCATGGCTCCAGTGCTGCCTGTCCTGGGAAGAAGGATCAGAGGCTGGGGCACTGGTCTGCCAACGTGGCTAATTGCATGAAACTACCAACCGAAAAGCATTTATTCAGCACTTACTAGGTGCCAAGCACTGTGCTCTACACACACAAGAGGGACCGGTAGTTTCCAATGAACACCCTAAGCAAGGGTTGAATGAACTCGAGGGTCGGCCTAGACTCTGATCACTGCAGGAATCCAGACCCGGCTGGCCTCCAAAGACCAGAGAGACATTTCTGACAATCACACAACCATTTGGCATGCCATTCCCTCCTCCTTCTCAATAGGCACTCAAAGACCTAGGGACCTGAAAGACCCTGTGAGCCCAAGACCCAGTACAATGGACTGTCACAGTGGCCCAGGACACCTCTTGAAGCCAGGGTAGCCCAAAAAACTTTCTTTCCATCCCCAACAATGGCCTGCATGGAATTCAAGAGACCATCCCTGAGGTCATGCAATCATTGACTACAGACTTTATATAAAATTCGCCATTTCAAGTTCGTTTGAATAACCTTTTCCCTCCTCAGTGGGCTCAGCAAAACCTGGAAAATCTTATTCAACAGACATTTATTAAAAGTGCCTGTTAGGCATAAGGCACTGCATATACAAAGATGGGGATGGTGGCATGACATAAAGTCGTAAGACTTATGTCTAGTCTTCAAGGGTGGGGTGGGAAGATGGGGTATGAGACAGGGCTGTTGCATAGGCATGGACGGAAAGACTACCAGATAGATTGTGACTGGGGACAAAGGAAAGATTAAGAGATAGTGCTTGGGGTAAATTCTAAGAGGTAGGGAAGATTTTGAGTTTGGGATTGAGGCAAGGCTGCTTGGCAAAGATGACCCTTGAGCTGAGACCTGAAAGAAGGGAATGTACAAGTGAGGAGGTAGCACAGTCCTGTCCTAGAGGGCAGCAGGAAAAGGAAAGAGCTACTACATGATGGCTAAGTCAAGAGAAGTATGGGCTTGGGGGGAGGGGTTTAAGGACATCTTAGGCCAACAGAAGAACCGTGTCAGATCAGAACCATGACAGATCCCCATTCTGAGACTGGAGGAACAGAGGAGAGCAAGAGCTGAAGATGCCAAGAGGTTGTGGAGTCTGCAGGAGGTGAGATGAGGGCCTCAGTGCTCTCGATCAAGTAGAGGGTGAGGTCACTGCTGAGAAAGAGCGCAGTGGAGGGGCCTCTGCGGGAGCAGGGTAAAAGGAACTGGAGGTCTGGAGCAGCTGCTGTGCGGAGCCCGATAAGGAATCAAGCAGAGAGTAACAAAAAGCACAGCCACACGTCAGGGAGGGTCCAACCTAGGGCAGATGATGTTCATTCACAGTGGGCTGCCCCCGCCCCGGCCTCCTCCACCAGCATTCAGAAGCTCAGGAGATGGATGTGGGGGGAGGGGGTGACCCAGGAACAGCAGGCCAGACAGGATGGAGGACAGGGCCTCATAGCACTCCTAATTCTGGCTCTGCTCGACTGTGTGACTTGGGATGAGTGCCTTCCCCTCCTCAGGGTTTCATTTCCTCCTCTGCACGCTGCTGGAGTTGACCTGGCTGACGTCAAAGATCCCGCTACATGGACTTGCATTCTGCGCCACTTCTGAGATGTCAATGAATCGTAGACTTCCAGGAGCTCTGAGGTGGGAGGGAGCTCAGAGGCAGATATCTCACCTGGCCCTGAATAGGAATCCCCTATCTCCAAGAGGCCTGACAGGCAGCCAGCCAGCCACTGTGGGGAAGCTCCCAGGATGGGCAGGGAGCGCACTCCCCAGCAGTGCAGCCCCTTCCATTTGGGGATGGCTCCAAGTGCCCACAAGCTCTTCCTTTTGGTGAGCTGAAACGTGCCTTCCTGCTACTTCCGCCCATTCCTCCTGGGAAGACAGATCGCAAGGAGCTAGCTGGGATGCTCTCACATGAGATTCCCCCGAGCCCTGGGTCTTGGGATGAGACGATGGATGAAAACGCTAGACTGGAATGTGGGGGCTGGCTTCCTGCAGGGGTCGGATGGCAGAGCATAGCATGCCACGGGGTGAGAGTGCCCCAAGGCAGCTGCTCCTGCTCGTGCAGCTGAAGGAGAGCTCCCTCCGTGGTGTGGGCGTGGGCGTGGGCGTGGGCGTGCATGGGGGGTGGCATTACACAGCAAGAAACAGATTCCTCTGTACAATTATCTGCATGGATCACATGGGAGCTCCAGCCCAAGAGCTGTAGGTGTGCATGGGGGCTGGGGGGTGGGGGTGGAGGTGGGGGGCACGACAGCTTAGATAACAAAGAACGGTTTCTGCAAAGCCTCCATCCTTGTGCATGAGAAGAAGACTGGACTGCACACGGAGACAAAACCCAATCCTAGCAAGCAAGAAACTTCAGGCAATGGCAGGGCCATCTTCTCCATGGAGCTCCTGCTGCCCAAGAAGCCCCCCCCCCCTTCAGCCCAGCCTCACTTTGGCCCACCCGGCCCCTCCCCTGAAGTCAGGCCGACAGCCAGAGTCCGACACAAGCCGGAGCTCGGATGGAAAGAAGATGGAGAGGAGAGAGAGCCCCCGAAAGAAGGGAGGAAGGGAGGGGGGGAAGAAGGGGGAAGGGAGGAGTACCTGTTGCTGGGTGCATCCTGCTCTGCCTCTGAGTCCTCAGTTGCTTGTGGTGAGAGTTGCCCATCATTCTGTCCTGGACTGGCACCCTCCTCCTCCGCCACCGCCTCCCCTCAGCCTGCGCCCCTCCCCAGGTGCTTACATCACCTCAGCTCCTCTGCCTCTGCTGGTGGCGCCCATCCTGCCTCAGGAGCCCTCTTCTGTCCCTGGTGTGCACCATTGCCCAGCCCCGGCCTTTCCCGATGGATGGATGGATGGATGGACTGCAGCCCGCCAGGAGCGCTCCTCCCCAGCTCGCTCGCGCGCTCTCCACCCCTCCTCCTAACCCTGCCCTCTCTCTCTCTCTCTCTCTCTCTCTCTCTCTCTCCCTCTCCC
>NW_020954597.1:112827-116589 GCF_900497805.2 Vombatus ursinus | reverse complement strand
CCATCCCCTTCCCCCCCCACCCCCCTCCCCGTGCCCAGAGCTCCCCTGTGGGAAATGCAGGGCTGGCTCATCCCTCTCTCGCCGCACAGACCCCAGTCTCCTTGCTGCCCTTGTCTCCTCCCCCTCCCTGTAGGGCAGTTCCCTGTGGCCTTGGCCACATTGAGCTCAACCCCTGTGCTTGGCTGGCATCCGCTGCTGCTGCCCTGAAGAAGCTGGCATCACCCCAGTGCCCCATTGGCCGAGGTGGAGCGGCTGAGCACACAGGGATTGCCACAATGCCAGGGACCCAGCTCGCCCCCTGCTTCGGGGGGGATGTGTGTGTGTGGGGGGGAGACTAAGGTAATATGGTTTCGCTGTCAGCTGCCAGCCACTGTGGACACAGCTGGTCCTCACCTCTCTGCTGCTGCGCCCCCTCCCCTTCCTGCTCTTCCCAGGGCCTGGGAGAGCTGGCTGGGCACACGCTGATGGCACCAAGCCCCTGGGAGAGTTGCCTACTGCCAGTACTGGCCCTGGAGAGGCAAGCTGGGATGCAGACCCCTATCTCCGAGAACATGAGGCAGGGAGAGCAAGCGCCGGGCTGTAGGGGGGGCATCGGGATGCCCAGTGGGCTGAAACATGGCCTCGGCCATCTCCGTCAGGGCACTACGAGCAGGTGACATCTGGCTGCTCGGCTGCCCGTGGCCTCAGGGTCTCTGTCAGTGAAGTCCGCTATCAGCCAGATGTGCTCAGAGCCGCAACTCGGTGGCTTTAGAAGGCTGCAGTAAATCGCTCTGGCCACTAGGGCGCCATTCCTTGCTCTAACCAAACCATGAGATTGGGACTCCCCGCCCTCTGAGCTCTCCCTCAGCTCTCCCAGGGAAGGCCCGGGGCTGAGAAAAAGGGAGCACAGCGCTGTCCCGTTCTGTGGTATCCAAGCATGTCACTTCCACTGGAGGCAGAGGCTGGTGCCATGCTAGCAGCCCACAACTGACTACTCCCAGAAAGCCCAACCAAGCAGGCCCTACCCCTGAGCCACTGGGTTAGACCCTGGAAGGGGGAAGGGGCAAAGAATGGGGCATTGCTTAGTCCTCCTCCAAGATGCTGGGCAGATCTCCTAACCCCCTGGGTACCAGTGCAGTGCCTGGGCTGGGCCATCCTGTCAGCCATCCCAGACTTCCATCTCACACCAAGCCTAGGCTGCCTCCTTTTCCACTCATATACCCCTGGATGGAGCCATTACTGCCATTTCTCTGTGAGCACAGTAGATGTACGGGAAATGTCAATTGAATGAATGAATGAATGAATGACTAAAATGCATTGTTTGATCCCAATTTTCCAACTGAGCACAAGTGCAAGGCACAATGAGCTAATGTGTACACGCAGCAACTCCTGAGAACGTTAGGGCAGCAGACCAACTTGCAAGTCTACATGCCTGTTTATCTCAAAGAAGGAACCTCAGAGGTCACTTAATCTAGCCCAAACCTGAGCTTTCTCAACATCCCTGACCGGTATTTGGCCAGCCTCTACTTGGAGACCTCCAGCGAAGGGAAGAATTAGGGTTCCTATGTGGAGGCCACAATTTAGGAAGGGTATTGACAAGCTACAAAACATCCAGGACGGTGAAGGGTCCGATGGCAAGAATTGAGATTGTCTAAGTTGGAGGAGAGAAGACTTAGGGGAGACATGCGCTGTCATCGAGCATTTGAAGGAACATTACATAAAATAATTAGACCCAAAGGGCAGGAGTTGCAAAGAGGCGTATTTCGGCTTGACGTCAATACCAAGTCCCTGACAAGGAGAGCTGTTCAAGGTGGGCTAGGCTGCCCCATTAAGGAAAGGCCAAATGGCCAGGCCTTTGTTGGGCGTGCTACAGATAGGATTCTCATTCACCAAGGAGTCAGACGCCCTTGAGGTGCCTTCCAACTCTGAGATTCGGGGAAATCTGATTATTAGGAGAAGGCAGAAGAGGTTGGAAGAGGCCCAAAGTGGTCAGTAATTGGATTCTGCTTAAGACCCTCTCCCAGACAACAGTTGTGGGTGGTTTCTGTTTGCACTGGGACTTTGACAGGAAGCTGGCTATTGCCAATCAAAGGCAGCAGAAAATGGGTATGGCAAACAGTACTTTCACTAGGTGAGCTACTACCAAGGATGCCAGGAGACTCCAAAAAGCATGCAGAGCTATGGGACGTCACTGCTGAGAAGATCTGAGGGAGAATGGAATGTTCCTTGAAAGAATGGAAGAAATGCTTCAAAGACAAGCTAAGAAAGAACAGAATTCCAAGAAGCTAACCGAGAGGTGACAGGGGAGAAGAGAAACTGCAGGACGCCTATATGGGATGCCTATACAGGATGCCTAAGGCTCCCCGGAGGGGGGCAGGAACCGGGCCCTTGTGCCTCCATGGCGCAGGGTCACAAGAACTCAACCAGGCGTGGTCTGAGGGCGCAAAGGCTAGCTGTGCTGGCTGCCGATGCTGCTGGGGGTGCAGGAGGGGTGCAGTACTGAGGCAGCCAGATGCTCGCCTCACACCAACTGCCAAAAGAGGGCACATGTCATGAGATGTGACCAAGAGCCATCCCGACGGTGACTGGCCACTTCCAGTGACTCACATGGGTTCCAGTGACTCCCTGGCAGAAGGAGCTCAGGAGACATGGCTGGGAAGTACGAGAAGCAGGGTTTGCTTCTGTTTCCTCCATTGAGGAGAATGATCTCTGGACAGGAAAAGACAGAATAGGAACAGTGACTATAGACGGGAAACTCAAGGTCAGTCACCCAAGCCGGATGAATCCAGCAATGCCAGGGGATGTAATGGCTGAGCCTCAATCAGCAAGCTCGGGAAGATCACCACAGAGCTGGGACAAGGCAGGCAGAGCCCACAAGGCCAGTCAATTCGCATTTATTAAGCACCTACTATGTGCCAAGCACTGTGCCAAGTGCTGGGGACACAAAGAAAGGCAAAAGCTGGTCCCTGCTCTTGAGGAGCTCACAATCTAATGGGGAGACAACATGCAAACCACTGTGCAGGAACACACTCCAGAGAGGGAAAACACAATGTCAGAGGGAAGGCGCCAAGGCGCCAAGGTGCCAAGGCGAAGGAGAACCGGGAAAGGCTTCTTGGGGAGAGACTTGAAGGAAGCCAGGAGGTGGAGATGAGGAGGGAGAGCATTCTAGGCCCAGGGGACAGCCTGGGAAATGCCAGGACGTAGGAGATGGCATGGCTGGTGTGAGGACCAGCCAAGAGGCCTGACACACTGGGTCCCAGAGCAGATGGGGGTGAGTCGGGTGTGAGAAGACTGGAAAGGTAGGAAGGAGCCAGGTTATAAAGAGCTTTAAAAGCCAAATAGAGGATTTCACATTTGATTCTGGAGGTGACAGAGCCACTGAGAGTCAGGAGATGAAGATACCTAGGTTGTGAGTCTGGGGGGCCGGGACGCCCGTGTGCACTCACCAGTAATCGGCAAGTTAGGAAGAGGAGAGAGCTTGGGGGAGGAAAGATGATGAGGTCAGCTTGGGACATCTGCATTAAAGATGTCTACAGGGTGTCTGACAGGCAGCTGCAGATGGAAGAGTGGAGCTCAGGAGAGAGGTAAGGCCTGGCCAAGGAGATCTGGCAATCATTGGCATAAGGATCCTCATTAAAACCTTGTCAGCTGAGGAGATCACCGTGAAATAACAGAGAGACGATGAAGAGAAGAGAAAAGAGAAGAGAAGAGAATAAGGAGGGGAGGGGAGGGGAGGGGAGGGGAGGGGAGGGGAGAGGAGGAGTGGGGAGGAGAGAAGGGGCG
>NW_020954597.1:92442-112427 GCF_900497805.2 Vombatus ursinus | reverse complement strand
GGAGGGGAGGGGAGGGGAGAGGAGAGGGGAGGGGAGAAGAGAGATGGCCCAGGACAGAGCCCTGGGGGGCACCCACAATTATCAGTTATGATGTGGTTGAAGATACATCACAGAAAACATAGAGAAGAGAGGATGACAGAGGAGATGATCTACAGTGGCAAAGGGCACTGAGCCTGGTTTCTATACCTGGTAAAGTTCTAGAACATATGTCCAAGGGGTGGGTGATGAAAGTGGAGCAAAGGAAGCAGAGATTGCAGCGAGTCAGAATGACTTCAGCAAGAACAGGTCGTGCCAAGTGTGCTAGGGTCCGTGCCAGCTCCTGGTAATTGCCTACTGGTACGTCACATTGCTGCACGACACGGAGCCAAAGGACTGAATGTACACTGCCCCATTTACGGCACCTGCAGTAGACTTTTGAGTCTGAAGAGCTGAGTTAAGTCAGAAATTCAGGCCACGAACAGACTTAATAGCTTAACTTTGCCCTTTGTTTTGCCATGATGGCCACCTGGGCAAAGGAATTTTCTAGGAAAGGAAAATTTTGCAGAGTCCAGCCAAGGCCATGAGAGCAAGCCCCTACCTCCACAGGTAGAGGTACAGTGACTTTGCTCCCCCACTAATCACTGCCCTAGAACCCTTGGGAAGGGAGCAAAACTGCTTAAAAATCCCCAGAACACAACAACGAGGGGAACTTTTCTGTATAGTGAGGGGAAGTTGGGAAGTCATCTTTATCACTGGGCCTCTCCCCACCCCATAAGGTGATCTGACATCTACGTCCCTAGATAGATTTCAGGACTCCCCATCTCCAGCCCTCCTGAACTTTGGTCAACCATAAAGAACATGCTTCAGTAAATCTCATGTGAATACCCAAGATGTGCTGGTCCTCTTTTCCTTTCCTAGTGTGGATATGGACTGACTCCTCCCTTCCCTCAACTTCTTTAGAGAGGCATTTGCCCTAAATATAGGTAGGAGACCTTGATCAATTTTCATGTTTGTTAAGAAAAATCCTATGGACCTAGATAACAGCCCTAATTCACCAAACTAAGCTTACTCCTTTTTTTGATAATGTGACAAGTCAGTGGGAAGGGCACCTAGGTGGCACAATTGATAGAGTGCTGGGCTGGAAGTCAGGAAGACTCAGACACTTGCTAGCTGTGTGACCCTAGACAAGTCACTTCACCCTGTCTGCCTCTGTTTCCTCATCTGTAAAATGAGCTCGAGAAGGCAATGGCAAACCACTCCAGCATCTCTGCCAAGAAAACCCAAATGGGGTCACAAAGAGTAAGACATGACTGAAACAACTGTAGAACAACAAAAACACTGGTCTGTAGATAGACGAGGGGACTCCTGCATTTGGTAATTTACCTACACATCCTCAAAGTATCTGATCAAGTGTCTGATGTGATCCCCGTGAACAAGATACAGAGATGCAAGCCCACCCAATAGTACAATTAGTTGGATACAGAACTGGCTGACTGAGAGGGCCCCACAGAAGGAAGTCTACAGTGGGGTGTCCTGGGGCTCTGTGCTTAACCCTCTGCTGTGTGATGGTTTTATCAGGAACTTGACTAGAGGAATCCATATTGTGCCCATCAAATTTGAAGAAGAAATAACAATTGGAGGAATAGGGCAGCTAGGTGGCGCAGTGGATAGAGTCCTGGCCCTGGATTCAGGAGGACCTGAGTTCAAATCCGGCCTCAGACACATAACACTTACTAGCTGTGTGACCCTGGGCAAGTCACTTAACCCCATTGCCTAACAAAAAAAACAAAAAACAATTGGAGGAATAGTTAATGTGTTGAAGGACAGACTCAAGGTCCAAAAAGATCTCAACCAGTGAATGATGGGTGAAATCTACTGAGATGAGATTTACCATTAGGAAACGTAAAATCCTACACTCGGAGCAAACGAAATCGCCTTCACAAGGACAGGCGACAAGTGTAATGGCTGGACAACAATTTGAATAAAAAGATTTGTTGTTATTTTTGGAGGTGAGGGGGATGGAGTTCAAAATCAACAGTTTGTAACCAAAAGAGTTACCATGATCTTGGGTTATGTCGATAGAGGTATAGTGTCCAGGTCACATTGAGAGGGTTTTGCCTTTTAAGGAAGGACATTGATAAGGGTGACCAGGATAGTGAAGAGATGAGACGATGTCACGTGAGGACTGGTGGAAGAAATGAGGGTTTACTGAGCCTAGGGAAGAGAAGACAACTATTGCTGAATCAGACCCCAAACTGAGCTGCTTCTGGAGGAAAGCGATTTCCCTGAGGGATGATTAGAACGAGGCGGCCATCAGGAAGGTCCACCCTCACTGGGCAGTGATGGACCTGCCCTGCCATCCTTCACTTCATTTTTGTGGGACAGCCAGCCAGACGGAGGAAATGGTCAATGGCCATGAATCTGTGGAGCTGACTGGCCCATGGCCTTGGCCTTGGCCTCAGACTCACTAACTTCCTGTCCCAGCCAGCTGTACTCTCTGGGTGGACACAGTTTTGAAGGCCAACTGGGACTCACTCTGAAAGATGCACCTCAGTTGGAAACCCCTGGGTTCCTGTGCTCTGCCAGAGCTCAGGCTTTCACTCCAGTAAAAGCAAGAAGCTCCCTCACTCAGTGTTTGGTTTCCCACAGTAACTATGCATGTCACCATCAGCAGCCAGGAACTGCTGCAGTTGCTGTGGGAACCTAAGCTTGGAGTTTTCTGAATCTCCTCCATTTGTCTGCCATTTAGTTTGCAGGGACATTCTCTGCATGGGGAGAATTTTTATTTACCTGAATTGAAAATGCAGCTGGATAAGAGAGCTCAGAAAGCTATGTCTGCAGCTTCAGAGTGACAGCTGGAAATGTCACTGGCAATGTGATCTGAGTTCTCCACTAGGACCTCGCAGTCCTTGCAGCCTGAATATCCCCACCCCGATATCTGCTCCACTTGAGGGGAACAGCACTCTCACTTCTCACATCCTGACTGCAAACAGGGAAGGAAACGTGTGGTTAAAAATAAAACCCCCAAAACGAACCAGAGCCTTGTGTTTCAGCTGGAGGCAACTTTGGTCAAAGCCAGGAGATCAAAAAACTGGATCGGATGCGAGGCCAGCTCTGCCTGGGCGGGGCGCTCATCTGCCCAGGGGACTGTCTGGGCCAAGGCCTTGTTCTGTCCTTTCTCAACCCCTTCCATTTTCAGATCCAGCTTTAGGTCAGGCTTGGAGATCAGGCTCCATTTCACATCTGCCCTGAGTGGTGGTGGGAACCCCTTAGTGAGGGATTCAGGTACAGGCTGGGCTCCATCTCATTTAAGATGAAGCGGCTGGACTAAATTGTGCTTTCTAGCTCAAAAGCCTATGAAACCTATGAGGGTCTCTCTGAAGTCCCTTCCAACTTTGCAAGTCATTCATTCATTCAAGGATTCATCAAGTGTCCGTGAACAATGCACTATGTTCAGCCGTACCCGTCCTACTGGTACCGTGTTTGACCAGTTTTCCATGTGAGCCAGCTCCCTTGTACCATTATGACAGAGTCACAGAATCATAGAATCATGTGCAATATAGAATGTCAGAGCTGAAAGGGACCTTAGAACAAGAATGTAGTATGTTAGAGCTGAGAGGGGCTTTAGACCTTAGAATTTCAGCACTGGAAAGAGAGGCCCTTAGAACACTGAATGTCAGAGCTTGAAAGGCTCCTAGAACAGAATGTCAGAGATGGAAGGGCCCTTAGAACCTAGAATGCCAGAGCTTGGCATGTTACATCAGTCCAGAGCATGTTAGAGCTGGGAGGGACCTTAGAACAGGATTGAAAGGGAACCTGGAGATCATCCAGTCCAATGTTCTCATTTTATAGATGAGGAAATTGAAGCCCAGAGAAAGGAAGTAACTGGTTTAAGATCAAACACTGAGTGAGACTCCTAATAAAATTAGCTCCTGGTCTAGTCCAAAGTTCTGGAAAGGATGAGGTTGGGGGAAAGCCAGTGAAAGATGGACGAGAACTCCTTTTCAGGAACCCAGTGTGGCCCTTATTCTGCTGGAGGCCTCAGCAGCTGAGATGCTGTAGTGAGAGCTGCCACAGTGCTGCATGGTTAAAAAGCTTCCAAAGAATTCAAGAGTGTGAGAGCCAGTAGAGGCCTTCGGTGGTCATCAGGCCAGCCCGTACACCAAGGGAATCCCCACTGAAACACACGCGACAGATGGTCAGCTGCCATCTCTTGGTAAAGGAGGGACCCAGTCTGCTTGGGGATGGCTCTTATTATCAGGAAGTTTGGGCCTCTCTGCAACTCCCCCCCTCCCCTACGCTCTGCTCCTGGTTCTGCCCTCCTGAGGACAGCCCTTGAGGTCCTTGAAGCCAGTGCTCACATCCCCCGCCCCCAAGCCTTGTCTTCTTCAGGCTGAATACGTTTATATTCCAACCACTCTTCATATGACCTGGATTCTAGGCCCGTCACCTGCTTGCTCACCCTCCTCTGGACACTCCTGCTTAGCAGCAGCCTTCTTAAACGCTGGTACTGAGAACTCCACCCAGTCCTCCAGATGAAGCCTCCTGAGGGCAGAGCAGAGTGGGACAGGGGCCTCCCTGCTCCTGGAAGCTCTGCCCTCTTAATATAGCCAACACCCCATTAACTCTTTGGACGGCTACCTCCCACTTCTGACTCAGAACGAATGCACAGTCTACTAAAATCTCCAACTCCTTTCCAGAGCAAGTGCTGTCTAACCATACGTCCCCGCCTCGTGCTTGTGAAGTCTGTCTTTTGTGCCCTAATGCAAACGTTTCCACTCGAACTGATTGGGTTTCATCGTGCTAGAGCCAGGCCAATGCTTGAGCCCGGCATTATCCTTGCATGTCCTGACTGTCATCCAGTATGTGAGCTAATGCTTCTAGTGTGTGTCCTAGTGTGCTGCCCTCCGCAACTCTGAGGAGCAGGCCATCGGTGCTGTGAACCAAGTCACTGATGAACACATTAAAAAGCACATGGTCAAGCACAGCCCTAGAGGAGAGGGTATCCTCCACTGGAGATACCCCACCATCTTAACATCTTAACCCCACCATTACTGGCCAGCTCCTCTTTGAGGCCGGTCCTCTGGCCACTTCTGAATCCAACTGACTCTATTATTGTCTAATCCATGCTCTCTCTATTTTCTCCACAAGAGTAGTTGGACAGACTTTAGAAGAAGCTTGGATAAAATCGACATAAACTCTATTTACAGCATTCCCATCGTCTACTCGTTTAGTATCCCCATCCCAAAAAAAAGGAAGTGAGGCAAGTCTAGAATGGCTTGGGCTAAAGGGATCCAGGCTGGCTCTTGATCGTCACAGCTTCTAGAGTTTTGGCAACCCTCCCTTTAATGATCCACTCTAGAATTTCTCCAAGAATTGTAGCCAAACTCCTTGGCCTATAATCTGAAGGCTTGATAACTCTTCCCTTTTTTTTGAAAATCTGGACACCCACCCTTCACTAGTCTTGTGATTCCCTTTCATTTTCCATGATCTTTCAAATAGCACTGACGGTGGCTCTGCAATCCCAGCTACCCATTCTTTCAGGGCCTGAGGATGGAATTCATCTAGGCCTAGTACCTTGAGTTGATCAAGGGGAGCTCTGTGCTCTCACTATCTCCTCAATGAGCTTGGATAGCAGTTGTCCATAAGCTACTTGTGTTCTGTCACCTCAAGGTCAAGGCTCATTCTCCGTGGCAGAGGAAGAGGCTAAAGATAGAGACTAGACCCGTGAAGAAAACTTCCTCTACCAGCAGAGGATGGCTCCTTCTCCACAACTTATGATCTCAGGAAGCCCCCAAGATCTCTGAGAGGTTACAAGACTTGCTCAGGGTCACACAATCAGCATGTACCTGAGGTGGAATTTGAACCTGGTTCTTCCTGACTCCAAGGCTGGCTCTCTATCCACTGTGCCAGAGTCAGTGCCACACTGTAATATCCCATCGTCCCCAAGCAAAGATCCTATCTCAGGGGTGGGGAACCTGTGGCCTCGAGGCCACATGTGGCCCTCTAGGTTTCAAGTGTGGCCCTTTGACCGAATCCAAACTTCACAGAACAAAGCCCCTTAATAAAAACCCCCTTGAAAAGCCTCCTTCCCCCCTCATATAGCTAAAACAAAAGCCAATCTTTTTTTGTTGTACTTACCTTCCCTCATCAGCCTCCTTTCCTTCTGAGCTTTGATGTTCCTGACACTTTTTACAGGACTGTGCCACACTCTTCCATTCTCTGTTTCCTGACCTTGCTGCCATTTTCCTTCCTTCCTTCCTTCTTCCCTTCCTCCCTTCCTTCCTTCCTCCCTCCCTTCCTCCCTCCCTCCCTCCCTCCCTTCCTTCCTTCCTTCCTTCCTTCCTTCCTTCCTTTCTTTTTTGAGACTGGGTCTTTCTACTTCACTCAGGCCAAAAATGCAGCCTCACTGATGATCAGCTCAGGAGTTCTGTCCTGGGTCAGTTTTCCCCTACTTAGGCACCCTGAGGCCCCCCACTCCTGGGGGCTTACCGGATAGGTGTTGGACTTAGCACAACACTGATCAGCTTTAGCCCTACTGTAGTTCCTAATTCCCAAAACCCAGCGATCTCCTCACCCCAGCTATAGCAAGAATTCAGCTGTGAGTTCAGATGGCAGGCTCTGGCAATATAAGGATGATGACTGAAAGTACCAATGAGACTTCCCCCAGTGATGGAGAATGCAAAATCGTGTTAAAGAAATTAGAGGATAAGGAAATTGGGAATGTGTGGAAGCCAGATCTTTACTAGAAAAGAAAAGGAGAGAATTGTGAGAAAGGATTAGGAGTTAGGCTTTCACAACTGAACAAGGGGATTCTGAGAAGGACTTCCACGATCTTGTGGATAGTCCCTCAACCAATCAGAAAGTGCCCCAAACATTCTGAAAACAACTAGTTCCTTAAGAAAGAGCCATAGAGGCTAAACCACGTGCAACCTGTCGGGGTCAAGGACAGGGCCTTGATAGGGCAAAGGCTTTTCTCCACTGTGCTTGCTTAATAAGCTTATTAAATATTAACTGACACACCCCGAGGGCTGAGATAGCCATCATTTTTTAACATGGGACGCATGAAGTGGGAGGAACATGGGATGGGCAGTTCAGGAAGAGTGTAACTCAGATGAACTAGACCAATCCTAGCCCTGGTGGGTGGAATATGGATCTTACTATTTAAAAGTTGATTCTACCACTGAACCGGTGCCCACGTGCTACTAGAGTGTGGTGTGGCCACTTCTCTTGTGAGAAGCATAATAAAGGTTTTCCTTCACTAAAAAAAAAAAAAAAAAGAATTCAGGTGTGAGCCACTGTGCCCAGCTGCCCGTTTCTGCTAAACATTTCTGTTAAACATCTGAGTTGTTTGGTGAGTTCCCTGTACATCCACTTTAGTCTTTCCAGACATCCCTGATCGGTCAGCACTGGACACAGGAAGAATCGTGTTATCAGTCAGGCACTGAGGGCGCAGAGACGCAGACGCCTTGTGGAAGGGTTCCCACCCAAGCTAAACCAGCCAGGCTTGTCTGATGTCAGCTCCCAGTAATTCCAGTAGATTCAGGCAATTACATTCTTTCCCAATTTCTCCCCCCACCCCGCCCATATTGTTCACCATTTCCCCTCCTCAGCTTGGTCTGAACAAGGGCTCGCAAGCCAGCTGGACTAGCAGGAAATATTCCAGGGCTGGGAAAGGCAGGCTTGATTTGGGGGCTCGATAAATGCTTGTTGAATGCTGAAAACAGAAATCAAGTCGTGTTTGCCTTCTGGAAGAAGAAAAGTGTTTCTCAGCCTTGGCAGCAGTTCTCAATGGGCCTAAATTCGAGAGAGGAATCTTTGCTGCTGCTGCTGCTGCTGCTGCTGTCCAGGCAGTAATTAGGGCTAGAGGGAGCTCCCTTGGGAATGCCACCGAGCTGAAGGACAGCAGGGGCATTCATCCCTGGGTGGAGCTGAAGGCTGCCAAGGGCACCAGCCTGTCCTCGAAGGTACCTGCAGCCAGTCTCCTGTGACTAGCCTCCCATGTCTGACCTGGCCTCCCTTTCCTTCCTCTTTGGTCACTTCTTTTCCCTTGCCTCACATCTACATTCTTAAGAGAACCCAGGAAATCAATCTGAGAAAGTTTCGAGTCCAAATTACAGTCACCACACTAGTCACCAATGGGCTCCAATTTCCCTCTCAGCCCATCATTGGTACAGTGTAAATCTGAGGGTAAGTCACTAAAGGGCAGGGCCCAGGGGCACTCACCAAACACCGGTAGGTACAAGCCCCACTGCTCACCCTGAGGGAGGGAATGCAGATGTGAGGAAGTCACCAGACTGAAAGGATGAGGAGAAGTATGGAGGTCACAAGTACAGGCGTGGGTTCAGGGCAAAGCTGATAAGGAGTAGCCTGGCTGGAATGGAGCATCTCTGTGAAGAAGGAATGTTAGAAAAGCTTGGAATCATGGAGCGGAAAAGAACCTAAAGGTCATCCAGTCCGGAGGAGGAAACTGAGGTCCTGAAAAAATCACATGACTTGCCCAAGGTCCACAACTGGCACTTAGAACCTCTGACTCGAAGACTGAGGAGACTTTAGTCTCTAGGCAATGGAGGAGGAGGGATTATTGAAGGTTTCCCAGCAGGCTTTGCCCTTGGCCCTTTTCTCGCTCTCCACACTCCCCCCCTCTCCTTAGTGAGCCCCTCAGCTCTTCTGGCTTCAGGGATCATCTCTCTGCAGAGGACTCCCAGATCCCTCTATCCAGCCCTAACCTTTCTCCTGAGTTCTGGTCCCACATCACCAACTGCCTCTTGGACACCTCAAACTGGATGTCCCTTAGACACGTTGAACTCAACATGTTCCAAACAGAGCTGATTTCCACACCAGACCCAAACCACCCCTCGTCCCCCTTGGGACGTCTCTGTTCTTGTTGATGGCACTAGCCCACGCTTGCAACATCAGAGTCAGTCTCAATTCATTCCTCTCCTAGACTCCCATAGCCCATCAGTTGCCCTACCTTGTCATATGGATTCTTTCTCTACAATAGCATTGGCATTTTCCCCTTCTCTCCACTCACACAGGCACCATTCTGAATCAGGTCCTCAACAGCTCACATGTTGACTATTGTAATTGCCTTCTTTTTAAAAATTAAATTAATTTTTCCTAGTCAGCAAAAATCTGCCTTCTCTCCTTCCAAGCCCATTAGAGAAAGAAAAAAAAAACATGAAACCCTTGTTATAAACATGTATAATCAAGCAAAACAACTTTCTTTCTTTTTTTTTTTTGTTGGGCAGTGGGGGTTGACTTGCCCAGGGTCACACAGCTAGTAAGTGTTATGTGTCTGAGGCTGGATTTGAACTCAGGTCCTCCTGACTCCAGGGCTGGTGCTCTATCTATCCACTGCAGTGCCACCTAGCTGCCCCCAAAACAACTTTCTCCATTGATCATATCCTGAAAAATATTTGTCTCATTCTGCACTGAGTCATCACCTCTCTATCAGGAGGTAGAGAGCAGGTTTCATTACCAGTCTCTGGAATCTTGGTTCCACTCGCCTCACTTTGTATCAGGTCATGTAAGTCTTCCCAGGTTTTTCTGAATCCTATTCATCATTTCTTGTACCACAATAGTATTCCATCACCATCACATACCACAATTTGTTCAGCCATTCAGCCACTGAAGGGATGAGTATCCCTTCAGTTTCCAGTTCTTTGTTTGCCATCATGAAAAGAGCTGCTATAAATATTGTTGTACATCCTTAGAGTTTGTTCTGTTTAGGACTAATCTCTCCCTTAATTTTTTGTTGTTATTTCAGTCATGTCAGACTCTTTGTGACCCCATGTGGGGTTTTTGTGGAAGAGACACTGGAGTAATTTGCCATTTCCTTCTCCAGTTCATTTGAAGAGATGAGGAAAAAAACTGAGGCAAACAGAGTGAAGTGACTTGCCCAGGGTCACACTGCTAGTATGTGTCTGAGGTCAGATTTGAACTCAGGAAGATGAGTCTTCCTGACTCTAGGTCCTGTGTTCTATCCACTGCAGTGCCACCTAGTGGCCCTTCCTTAATCTACCTTCCTTATTCTCCACTCCATTCTCCCCTTTCTCTCGAGCTTCTCTGCTTAGCAAAATGCATTTGTGTACTTAGCTCTGTGTGTACATGCATATTGTTGCCTCCTTTGGCCAGTTCAGAAGAGAGTGAAGTCCAAATGTTAATGCTCTCCCTCTTACCCCTTGATTACACGGGATAATTTCCCCTAACCTCCCCCTGCCCAGAACATTGTTTTTCCCCTCCTTTGTCTTTCTTCTCAAACCATCAGGACAGACAGGAGCCGTTCCTGGGTCTTCTGTCTGCTTAGACCTTGATCCCTGAGGCTGCAGCAGGTCCGAGAGGGCAAGCGCAGCATCTCCCCAGCTGTAAGCACTTTAGCCCCTTGGGATTGCTCCCTCATGTTGACACCTGTGTTTGCACTTTCAAGTTTCTAATTGGTCTCTGCCTCTCTGATCCACCCTCCTTCCCACAGCTGCCAGAATGCGCTTCCTAAAGCACAGTTCTAGAATTAACTACAGACTCCTTATTGTGGCATTCAAGTCCTTCACAATGTGGCTCTAGCCTACCAGGCCAGGATAATTGGGCATTATTCTGCATCTACCCAAACTGGCTCGCTTGCTGTTCCTTGTACACAACATTCCATCTCCCACCTCCATGCCTTTGCCCAGGCTTTCCCCCATGTATGGCATGTTCTCCCTTTTCACCTCCACCTCTTACAATCTATAGCTTCTTTCAAAGCTTGGTCCAAGTATACCTCCTTCAGGAAGTCACCCCCATGACTTCATATGTGTTTACAGGTATATGTGTTGCTGCCCCCAGGAGAACAGCAGCTCCTCTAGGTCTGGAACTGTTCATTTTTGTCTTTGTATCCCAGGACCGGGCACATAGTGGGCATTTCATAAATGCCAGCGGGGGCGTAGGGGAAGAGGAAAGGATGCCACTTAGGATGATGGTTGAGATATTAAGAGAGGACAACCTGAGCTCAGGCAGTGACAGCAGAAATGGAAAGGACAATGCTGGGCCATGGAAGGCTTTCCCATTTCTGCCAGAACCATGTTAGGAAAACAACAAATGCATCAGGCACTAAAATGACCCGATTCCAAGAATAATGGCCAGACTGCAGACTAAAGCTGAACACATCTGTTCCCAGAACGTTCCAGAGGGGTGTCCCAAGGCTGAGGCCCAAGAGCCAGCTCTGTGCTTGAATACGGTAAGAGTCAAGGATGAGACCTTTCAGGAGAGACAGAGACAGAGACAGAGACAGAGACAGAGACAGAGACAGAGAGGATAAATAAGCCCAAATAGTCCCAGGGCTTCATCACTACCAGAGCCAGAGTTTCACTGTGCTGCTGCAGGAAATGGAACTCTATTCGGTATAACTCCCCTTCGTTAACTGGCTGCGCTGGTTCCCCCTAAGCATAGCCTGATTGGCCTCTGTGCCTAGGGCCTGATGTGCCCTCCTCTCCTCCCCTGCCCACCAATCCCTGCCTGTCAACATTCTATAAATCAGGAAATCAAAACCTGAGCCTTGGAAGAAACCTTTGCCAGAGAGTTGGAGCCTCCAAAGCTCAAAGCAGAAAGGGAAGCACCAGTTCCATGCGAGGAGAGACTTCTGGGGTTGGGAGCCAGTACAGCCAATCCTGAAACACTGGATCCTCACAACGACCCTGGGAGGTAGGTGTTATCATGATCCTCATGTTACAGATGAAGAAACTGAGGCAGAGAGCAGGAAAGTGACTTGCCCAGGGTCACACAGCTAGGAAGTACACGAGGCAGGATTGGAACTCAGTCTTCCTGACCGCAGGCCAAGGCTCTGTGCACTGTGGCGCCCCCTGGCTGCCTCCAGATAAGGACATTGAGGCCCAAAAAGAGGTATGAAGAGTAAGTAAGGAGGTAGCAAAGTTGGGAGCAGAACCCCTTTCAGTGAGTACCCCAGAGAGGGCCAGTGGGGGCCTCTCCCTTCCCTGAGATCCCAGCACTTTGTGTTCCTCCTCACATAGTGAATGTGCATTTGAGCCATTTATATACAAGTTTGATCTCCTTCCCCATTGGCGCCTTGAATGTAGAACCCTGATTGAGCATATTTCACATGCCATGCCAGGCATTTAACAAAAGCTTTTCAGAAGAATGAACTAGTGTGTGTGTGTGTGTGTGTGTGTGTGAGAGAGAGAGTGAGACAGACAGACAGACAGACAGACAGAGAGCCTGAATCCAGCTTGGGAAAGAGAAGGGAAGACAGAGAAGGGAGACAGAAGCCTCCGAACGCTCAGCGGTCTGCCCTCTCCTGCTGGACCCTCTCTCCAATCCGGCTTCCCCTGACTCTGCTACGTTGCCTCCTCCCTGCCAGACCACAGCTCTGTTTCCTTTGCAGGAATATTACTCACATCCAAGGTTCTGACCCAGGCCCTCTTTTCTCTCAAGATTCTCTCTCTGAGTGACCTCAGCAGTTCCACTGAGCATGTGTATACATATACATATGTGTATATAATGTATATATTGCATGCACGTTGTATTGCATGGGTTGCATGTGTGTGTGTATCCATGTGTCCAGATCCATTGTCTCCCTCAATCTCCAGCCCACGTTGCCAGTTGCTGGCTGGACAAGCCTTCAAACGTTATCCACATGTCCAGACTGGACTCATGACCTTTCTCCTCATCTCTGCTGGAGGCACCGCCAGCCTTCCAGGCTCCCAACTTCATAGGTGTGACATTCAGCTCAGCTCTTGATCCCCCCTCCCCCCACACAATCTCCATAACACCTCTGGCATCCAACCCCTTCTCTCCACCCAAGTAGCCACCACCTTGTTTAGGCCGTACTCCAGTCCATCTTATCGGCTGTTGCTTCCAGTGGAGTTCGAGTTAAGCAAAGGTCTGACTGTGTGACTCCACAACTCGACCTGGACCTACCTATCTCTCAGCCTGACTGAACATCCTCTACTCTATGACCCAGTTCAACTGGCCCTCCACCTCGCATCTCTGTGCCTTTGCACTGGCTGGGCATCACTCCAAGAATACAGAGTCCCTCTCTTCCTACATGGTGCAGTTTAGGCACCAACTTCTCGAGGGAACCTTTCCTGAGCCTTCCACTTGCTCGTGCCCTCTCTCCCAAGCTGCCTCACAACTTTGATTATATTTGCACGTGTGCACCTTCTATTTCCAGAGTGCCTGTTTTTATATGTACTTGTGGTCACTCCCCATCCCCCCCAAGTAGAATGTCAGCTCCTTGTTTCATTCTTTGTACTTGCGTGCTCATCGCCCAGTGCGGTGCCTGGCACAAAGTAGGATTGTAATAAATACTTGGTGATCAATCAATTGATTGATTTGGTTTTGGTCAGAATATAGTTAAGTCCCAAATATGTCAGAGCCTTGAAATGAGAACTCTTTGAAAGGAAAAATAATCAAGAAATACTGAACACTGACAAACAATTGTACAAAATCGCTAAACCTTTTCTGGGACAGTTGGATGGTTGGCCAGCTGAGGAGACCCAAGGGGCCAGGTCTTGGAAGCCAGGAGAGACATGAGGGGTGCTCAGCACATTCACAGACCCACATATTGTCCTGAGGCGTGGAAGGGGATGAGGGAACACGCTAAAAATGCTATAGCCAGTCTGCTTCTTACTACAGGAAGTTAGGATGTGGGCTAATAAGAATTCTCCAAAGGGCCCTTCTTTCAGAGGTGGGGGACTATGGGTTTTGATCACATCAGCCTTTTTTGATCACAGGATCCCAGCTGTAGAGTTGGAAGAGGCTTTAGAGGTCATCGGGTTCAACGCCCTCAATTTACGTAGGAGGAAACTAAGGCCCAGGGAAGTGAAATGACTACCCAAGGTCACTCAGATAGTAAGAGGCAGAGCTGGGATTCCAATCCAGGCCCTCTCCCTCCAAATCTAGCTTCCTTCCCACTGGGCTACACTGCTTGTCAGGAGCTGACACTCTGCTGGGCTGGAATGTTTGCAAAAGACTTGTTCAACTTTACTGGCCTGAGGCTTTCCCCCCCTGTTTTTCTATTTGTACTCTAAGGGATGGCTATCTGGGAAGGAAGGGGACAGGGAGAAATGTAGCTTATAAAAAAAACAAAAGATACTAATAAAGATTGGTTTTGTTCCCAAGAATCACCCGAAAGATTAATGGGCCACACTCAAATTTTGTAAAAGAGATATTTGGGGAAACTGCAGCCTATATCTGGCCCAACACTGGCTTATAAAACCATGGTCCCCCTCTTCTGCTGGACACTCTGTCCTCCCTCTCCTCCCCATGGCCCCTTGTCCATGACCTGCTCTCTCCTGATTCTCCTCCTATCTGTCTGACCTCTCATCTTTATGTAGCTCACGTCCACTGGGTGAGGGTTCCCCAACATTCTGGCCCTGGGCCCTCTTCTCTCTATACTTTCTCACTGGGGGAATCTCATCAGCTCCCAGGTTCAATGTATCAGGTTCAATGATACAAACCCTAATCTCTCCCCAGAGCTCCAGGTCTCCATCCCCAACATCTCAGACTGGATAATCCATAGGCATCTGAAACTCACCATGTCCAAAACAGAGCTCACGACCTTTCCCCTCTAACCCTTCCCCGTTACTGTCAAGGGCACCCCTCCTTCTAGTCCCCCAGGCTCACAACCTTGGCATCACCTTCAACTCTCCCCTGCCCATATCCAATGTGTGGATTTGTGTTTCTCCCTTCCCAACTTTCATCTCCTTTTCTCTCCCCACGCAGCTCAAGCCTCAGTATCTCTGCTGTAGTCTATAATTGATCTCCCTGTCTTGGGTATATCTCTACTCCAATCCATCCAGCACTCCCAAGGGACTTTTGTAAAGTGTAGGGAGCCCCCCTTACCCCTACTCAGCGAGCTCCACTGGCTCTCTATCTCCTCCAGGATCAAATATAAAGTTCTCTGTTTGTCTTCACAAACTTGACCCTCCATAATGAGGCTCCTTCCTACCTTTCTGGTAGAGGCAGCAAGGTGGCACAGTGGACAGAGCACTGGATCTGGAGTCACAAGTTCAAATTCAATCTCAGATACTTACTAGTTGTGTGACTTAGGCATATTACCTGACCAAGGTCTGACTCAATTTCCTGATCCCTAAAATTGGGATAATAGCACCTATCTCATAATAGTGCCTACCTCCCAGGGTTGTTGTGAGGATAAAAATAAGCTATCTGTAAAGAATTTGCACACTTTAAAACACCATCTAAATGCCAGCTCTGACTATTAGCATTCGTCATTTTCCACCTCGATTCCCTCCAGCTTACTCTATCTAATCTAGCCACAAGGGTCTACTGAAGTTCCCCAAACACAACCATCTCCCATCTGTGTCTTTGCACAGCTTCTCTGGATTCCTTCCAGACTCAGCTCCGATTCCACCTTCTTCTGGAAATGGCTGGAGGCTATTTCCTTTCCCTGAGCTACACTACTAGTGCCTTGCCCCTTGGATTATTTCCAATTTATCCTGCCTACACTCTGCTTTGCCTCGTTGTTGCATGTTGTCTCCCCCATTAGATTGGGAGAGCCTTGAGCGGGGGACTGGCTTTTGCCTTTCTTTGTTTCCCCAGGCTTGGCACAGTGCCTGGCATGTAATAGGTGATTAATAAATGCTTACTGACATACTCGTTTGAGAGGATACACTGCCAGGACAGGCAGAAAGTAGGAACCCAGGACTGAGTTGACAGGTAAGTGAGAAATAACTCCCTCCCTGAAACAGGTCCCTCCTGCCCCCAGAACCATGAATTGGCTCCAACAGCAGTCATAGGCTAGGGACAGTTTTCAAAAGAAGAAACACAAATAATCAACCTGTGCATGACAAAAAAAATGTCCCCAACTCCTAAGAACAGCAAAACAGCCTTGGGTCAGTACACCCCAGTCACCTGGCAAAGAGGCCAAAGGATGGAGATAGGGAACGTTATACGGCTTGGGAGGAGACACCCACACTCAGACACTGGACAGAGCTGGAGCTGGTCCAATCATTTGGGAATTATATGAGCAAAGGCATTCAAGTCTTTGACCCGGTTCCCTTAAGGGGCCAATGCCAGAAAGAAAGGCCCTATGCAGAAAAAATATTTAGAGCAGCACTTTTGGGCCACAAAAAGCTGGAAACACAGAGGATGTCCATTGATTGGGGGGGTGGCTCGGCACATTGAAGGATATATCATGGAATGTTAATGAAATGAAAAATGAGAGAAAACCAGAGGTTATCTGAACAGATGCAGAACAAAAGCAGCAGAACCGAGGAAACTCCATACCCCACAACTACAATAATATAAGAGAAAGCGCAGCTAAAAGTAACTCCGACTAATTTTGCAGGCTGAGAGCCATCTTCCCTTAAGTGCACACTTCCTAACAGGTCTCAAGCTTCTGCCCTGGGGCCTCGCTGACTGCCAAGAACTCAGTCCATCTAGCCAGCCTGATCATCCCACCAGGCCAAAGATCACTCTATCGTCCTATGGAGTCACTCACACCATCCCTGTGACGTCACCCTTCTCCCACCCCCGGCCCCTCTCCTGTCTCCTCCCTGACACACACTGACAGAGTGTGTATGCGTGTGCTGTTTCCCCCAGTGGGCAGGGATCGTCTCTCTTCTGTCTCTCTAGCCCTAGTCCTCGGTACAGTGCTGGGTACCTCGGAAATGCTTAATAAAGTTGAAAGGGATAGTAGAGACCGTCAAGTCCAACACTATCATTTTAAAGCTGAGAAAACTGAAGGCCCAAGAGGTTAACTGACTTGCCCAGGGTCACACAGCTACTAAGTGTTTGAGACTGCATTTGAACCCAGGCCTTTCTGACTCCAAGTCCAGCGCCGTAGCCACTATAAAATGCTACCTTCTTTTCCCATTCATTCATCTGGAGTCAGAAGACCTTGGTTTCAAACTCAGCCCTGCAACTTGCTACCTCTGTGACCTTGGGTAAATCACTTAGCCTCTGGAGGACTTAGTTTCCTCATCTGTAAAATGAAGTGATTGGCCTAGATGAAGGTCCCTTCTAGTTATAAATGTGGATTACAACAGTTACAGTGACCCATCTTGGTCCTGGAGAACAGATGATGAAACATATTTTCTTCCTTAGAGTATGGAGGTGGGGGACCACAGATGCAGAATCTTATATATACGCTGTCACACATAATTGCCTTGTTAATTAATTTAGCTTTTTTTTGGTCATTTTTACAAAGGAGAGTATATAATAACTGTGGTGTAAAAATAACAGGTTTGAAGAAAACTGGACAAATACATAAAGTAGCCCAGAATGGGGGTTAGATTATAGCCCTTCTTAGATTAGAGTAGGAAGATTATATAATAATTATATTATGTATATTGCACAGATTATAGGATTACATTGTATAGGATTTAGGATCTCATTATGAGATTTATTATAAATATTTTTATTTTTATTATCATAAACATAGGATTTATAGCATATGTTCTATGATCCTAGATTATTTTTGTTGTCTAATAACTCTTTGTGACCCCATTTGATTTACCAAAATAACTTTTTCAGGGATCCCTCTAACTGCAAAAAGTGAAGCACATCCCTCTCTCTCAGGCTTTCTGGCCATCCCTACAAATAATCCACTGTACGACCTTGGAGAAGTCCCTTCCCTTCTCTGGCCCCTGAAAAATGAAGGGGTAGAACTAGGTGGTGTCCACAGGCCTTTCTTGCTCTAACAATCTCAGATTCTGTCGTCCTCTCCCCACCCCAACTCCACCACCACGTCAATAAGCTGCAGGCCAAAGAAGAGGCTGCTGCGCCCCCTTGTGTTAGCTCCAGCACATTGCCAGGGCCAGTCAACTGCCAAATTGTGTCATTTCTTTTTCTCAACATGTGGCCCAAGCCTGCCCTTCTCTCTTCTTCTCACCTCTCACCTGGACTGCTCCCATGGCCTCCCATTTGGCCTCCCCGTCTCCAATCTCTCCCCATGCAGCTGTCAAAATGAGCGGGTCAGACCATGTCTCATCCCACTCGAGTCACTCCCTAGTCCCTCCAGGATTAAACAGAAATGGTTCTGTTCGGCATGGAAAGCTTTTCACAACCTCGCCTCAACCTACCTTTGCAGTCTTCTCACACATTACTATAATTCAAATAGCCAATCAATCAACTAAACAAGCATTTACTATTAAGCACGTACTGTGTACCAGGCACTGGAGGCCCAAGTACAAAGGATGAAACAATTCCTACCCAGCCAAAGAGCTTACCTTCTAGTGAAATGGAACAACAAAGACATGTCGAAATACAAGCAGCATAAAGAAAAAGTTATTAAATATAAATATTCACCAAAGTGAACATACACAAAGATATTCAAAGTAGTCCGATACGAGGCAGTTTGTCACGGAGCACACTCACACTTGGGGGGATCGTGCAGAAGGCAGTGTGGGAGATCTTAAGGAAGAGACAGATTCTATGAGATGGGGTTAAGGAAGGACAGCATTCCAGGAGGGGGGGACAGCCAGGGCAAAGCCATGTGGGCAGGAGAAGAACAAAGAGAAGGCCAGTGTGGCTGGATCAGAGGGCCCAGAACAGAAGGCTGGAAGGCTAGCTTGAGGCCGGCCAGTGTAGGGCTTTAGAAGCTAAGCAGCAGCAACATAAAGTGGAGTTGGTTGAGTATGGGAGTCACATGGTCAGTCTTGTGCTTAAGGAAGATACTAGAGAGGTCTGCCATTTCCTTCACCACCTCATTTTACAGACGAGGAAACTGAGGCAAACAGGGTGAAGTGACTTGCCCAGGGTCACACAGCTAGGAAGTGTCTGCGGCCACATTCGAACTCAGGTCCTCCTGACTCCAGGCCCAGAGCTCTAGCCACTGCAGCACTGCCTACATGCCCCTAGCTGGTATACTCTAGTCACCATCATTTGGATTGGGTGAAAATTCCTTAAAAGCACATAGAGCTATTACATTTCCATGCTCACTCAAGGAGATATAGAGGTAAGCAAGAAGACAAGCCTTGAGAAGAGAATTCCCAATCTGTACTTGACAAGCTCTGGGCGTCCTTGCCCAGAGTACAAGCAGTACAAGCACACTGATCCACTCACAGCTCTTCACCCACAACCCCCATCTCCTGGTAAATGCCAGAGGCAGGATTCAAACCCAGATCCTCAGCCTCCTGTTCTATCCTTCTTTCCAGTGCACCCTGGATCTCTGACACGTTGGGATTCTAATCAAAGCTGCCTCAGTGAAACGGGCTACCTCCGGAAGTAGTGAGCTCTCTGTCTCCAAGCCAACACTGGACAGCCACTTTGGGGGGATGCAGTAGAGGCTTTTCCTCCTCAAGTCTCGACTAACCTACCTGCCTTCTGAGATTCCTTCCAGCTCAGAAATTCTGGGAAGTAGACACACTTGGCCATTCCCTGCCCCCGCCCCCAATCAAAGGGCTGTGAATCATTTCCTGGGCCTATTTGTTCAGTCTGTAGCAATCTACGGGCCTTCAGTGAGCACTCCTGGTGAGCTAACAATAACCCTCATTGACCTTGGTGCTTGGGAGCAGCTTCCAGCTCAGGCGAAGTCCCATGGGATGTCTCCAAATGTTAATCCTTTCTTTTCCCATTCCTTGGTCAGCTGGCAATGCTCTTTTCCAATCTGTCCTATTCTGAGACCCTGTGAGAGAGCTCCAAAGAGCAAAAGCAAAGGGCTCTGGATTTATAAAAGTTCATTTGAAAGACGGGGTTTCTCAGGGGGCTTAGGAAAATGACCACCAGCTGAGAGAATCAAGAAAGCAGGACCCAGCAGAGACAGAGTACAGGGAGACAGACCCAGACAGGAGATGGGGGGATAGGCCCAGACATGAGATAGGGGGACGGAGCCAGACAGGAGATGGGGGATGGACTCAGACAGGAGATGAGGGGATAGAGCCAGATAGGAGATGGGGGATGGACTCAGACAGGAGATGGGGGGATGGGCCCAGACTGGAGATGGGAGGACGGACCCAGACAGCCAGACAGGAGATGGGGGGATGGGCCCAGACAAGAGATGGGAGGACAGACCCAGACAGCCAGACAGGAGATGGGGGGACAGACCCAGACAG
>NW_020954597.1:79022-92432 GCF_900497805.2 Vombatus ursinus | reverse complement strand
ACAGACCCAGACAGCCAGACAGGAGATGGGGGGACAGACCCAGACAGGAGATGCTGGCATGGAACCAGACAAGCTATAGGGAGACATAAAGGCTGAAGCCTGTTGAAAAAAGGCCTTGAGAAGTCTTGAGGCCCAAGAGCATCAAAATCAAGCAGGAGCAGGTAGGGACTAAGGGGTGTTCAAGTCTCCCTCAGACAAACACACAAAGAGAAGAAGAACAGCAATCACAGTGACAACAGTGGCACCGTGCCACATTTCTGGGCACTTTAGGGAAATTTCCTCACAACAATCCTCTGGGCCATGGAGTACAAGGAGTATTATCCCCATTTATAGATGAGCAAACTGAGGCTCAGAGAGAGACAGAGTGACTTGCCCAAAGTCATCCAGCCAATGTGAGAGCTGTTATGCCACCTCAAGCCTCCCAACGCCAAGGCCAGGACCAGGAGGAATGAAGCAGGAGGATCTGGAGATCTAAGTCAATGGATCAGTTCTATTGGAGAGAGGGCTTCTAGTGTGAGAACTCTCTCCACAAAGCCACCACTCACTCCCCCATCACACACACACACAGGGTCCTTGATCAGCCCTTAGAACTTAACTTTTTCAAGTCTACTTTCCCAGGGCTACAAGTGTCGGAGGTGGGATTCAGGCCCAATGCTCTACCCATGACACCGCACTGCCTCTCGTATTTGGTCAGCTGAGCAGTACTAATGTATAAAATGTAACCTGCTCGACCCCAGCCCCTGAATGGATGCTTGCTGATTGAACATCTAACTGCAGGGATGTAAGGACAATGCTTCTCTGCTCATGCCTGCCAAGGCCTTGGGAGGGTAATGCTGGAGCAGCACATGACCTTCTAAAGGCTGGTGGGTAAGTGTAAACCAGGCTCCAGGGGCCCCGCGAGAGGGAAGAATGGTGGCCCAGGCCCAGCGTCCTGGGAACGGTGCCTCATGGTGAGAGAGCAGGAGAGGTTTTGTCCATGACTGGAAACTGTGGCTCTGGAAATGGCTGACCCTTTATAGAGTAGGAAAGAGAGGCTTCAGACCAAAAGCACAGCTCAGAGAGTCTGGGCTGGTCTGCAAAAGGCTTGGAGGGTTTTCCTACTGAGGTCACTTGGAATGAGGGCAGGCAGGGCGGAGCAGAGAGGAAGGGCTGGCAAGGAGAGATCTGCGAGGAGAAGGGAGCAGGGCCTCCAGAAACCCTGAGGATGGAGGGCCTCAATGGAGCTGCCTCCTAGCAGGGCCTCCAGGCTCCTCCTCCATCCTCCCCTAGAACTCTCATATTGCATCATCCCTTCCCCCAAGGGGAAATCTTTACATTTAAGCCAAGGGAGCTTGGAATTGCCCTATCCTGGCCTCTTAAAGGGGACAGCGGTTTCTGGAGTGGACAAGCTGGCATGATGTCATAGATAGAGCACTGGATTTGAAGTCAGAAAAGTTGGCTTCTATCCTCTTCTCTGTGAGACTCAGTTTCCTGTCCTGCAAAGTAGGAATGTCGACCCAGGTGCCAGAAGGGCTGACATGTTACAATGTGATGATCTGTGATCATTTAGTACATGAGAGACACACAGACAGGACCAGACTTGAGTCCAGGAGACCTGGATTCTAGGGCTGCCTCTGGAATTTGCTAGCTGTGTAATTATATATAGGCGACACTTGGGCACTCAATGCACCAGAGTTACAGAGTCATTGCTGATCTACATTGGTGCAGGGTTCCCACACTAGGAATTCCTTACATCAACGAAATCAAAGGTCTGGACCCCACCCTTCCCCCCAATAAAAAAAAATGAGTACAATACAAATGGTACACTCCCGCCCTTACCGAGTAGAACACGATCATTTAATGCCAGGAAAACAATCCAACCTATGAAGTCATATCAGGAAGAGACAAAATAAAGCTCCAAAGACTCTACGACTCTTAGGAAAGAGCATCGAGAGGGGGCGGCCATGATGGGGAGAGGCACAAGGGCTGTCGTGTGACTTGGAATGCTCAGCCCCAGACGACAGATCCAGGAATTGGGGGACAAAGAGGCCAATTCAGACTACAGGTCAGGAGAAACTTCCTCACAGTCACCAAGTTGTCCTCAAGTGACAAGAGCTCCCAACAGAGGCTGGAATGCAGGGGCTGGGAGACGACATGCAGATGGGACAAGAAACAAAGCCTAGAAAGTGAGAAAGGAAGCTAGGAATTTGAGGAAAGAGAATATTCCAAGCATGGAGAGAGGAAACGGAAGAAGGAACAAGGCAGCTTAGCTGAATGTGAAATCAGCCTGGAAAGATGGGATGGTACCGATTGTGAAGGCCTTTCTTTACATGCCAAGCAGGGGAGTTTGTATTTGATCCTGGAGGCAACAGGGAGCCAGTGGAGCTTTGTGGGCAGAAGAATCATGTGGCCAGACCTATGGTTAAGGAAGATCACTGTGTCTGCTCTGAGGAGGATGGATTGGAGAGGGGAGAGACCAGGGACAAGGAAGCTATAGGGAGGCTAGAACCACCTAGGGAGAAAAGGAAAGGGCCTAAACTAGGGAGACGGTTATGGGAGTGCAGAGCTGGAGAGTTAGGGCTCCTTGGTGACTGACTGCATGGGGCGTGGGGAGAGACAGACAGACAGAGACAGAGAAGAGCTGGATATTGCCCAGTTCAAGGAACGTGAGGCCAGAGAAAAGGTCCCTGGGTTGGGTGATTAGATCACTGGTGAGAAAGCACTTTCAGTGGGGGTGATAGTGGTTAGGGCAGAAGCCAAATCAGTTAGGAGGGTTCATTGGTTAACTGAACTTTCATAAAGGACGGCACTGAGTCTTTGGGAAACTGGACAATACTTTTCAACGCCTCCCCAAATGTCTGCTCATGTTTCTGAACATCAAACCATAGAATGCCAGTGATGCTGCAGGGCTGAGTCATGGATATGCCAGCCTACTTGAGGGTCATGCAAAGGATGATGGACAGGCACATGGTGGGCAGGAGCAGGGGTAAGGGATGTCCCCAGAGAGATGTCTGACTGAAAAAGAAGACGGGCCTGGGGCACTGGTATCCATACAATAGCAAGGCGAGGAGAGGAGTCCAATTCAATTCAACAAGTGCCAAAAGATTGCAAAGCCTGGATTTGAACTAGCAGCCCTGGACTCCTGAACCTTCACTCTCTCCACCACTGTCAGGATGGGCAACCCCTTTCTCATTCTTGGTTGAGGACTGAGGGAAAGAAAGTTTATATTTTTCCAAGGGGAGACTGTTCTGGCTGATGGAGCCATGGCTGCCAGAATAAGCAGGCCACAAGTGAGTGCATCAGGGCCAGGATTTCTGATCGTGCTGTTCTCCGAGACCGGGAAGAACAGGCTCACCGATATAACCACTGGGCTTTCTGGCCTTCTTGCACAGGATGAAAAAATCTGAAAATGCTGAAGAGTTCAAGAAAATTAAATGTGGTGAAGTCACAGGCTCCAAAATCCACCCACAACAACTCAGTGGCAAAGAGATCGGCTCTAAGAAATCTCCGGCGTTTTGTGGTGATTGTGAACGGGATTGCTCTTTGACAGCAACGACAGCAACCAGAGGAAATGCCCCATTCACAATCACCGCAAAACGCCGGAGATTTCTTAGAGCCGATCTACCAAGACCCACTCAGGACTTGGGAAAAAACAAGTACAGAAACACTTCTCAAAGAAATCAAGGAAGACAAACAAGGCTCTGCCACAACAGGAAAGAAAGGCCCAAACCCAGCCCCAAACCCACATTCCTATACTTCACCTGCCTAACAGTGACGCTTCTCTTTTGGGGATTCCACAGAGGGTAGCCCATGGGCAAGAGGCAATGTGGTGCTGGGAAACAAGGACCTGGGTTCAAGTTTCAGCCCTGCCATTTTGGACAGGTCTCAATTATTCTGAGCTTCCATTTTCCCCTTAGGGGACCAACAGGGACCGTGGCCTGTGCAAACCCTATCTCAAGCCGGTGTTGGGAGGAAAGTGAGATTGTAAATTTTGAGCTGGGAGGGCTCTAGAGACCTATGTCCTCATTTTATAGATGAAGAAACTGAGGCCCAGGGAGGGGAAAGGGCTTGGCCAATAACTTGCCAGAGCAGTAAGTGGCAGAGGCAGGATTCCAAACCAGGTCCTCTGACTCCCAGGCCAACCTACAATGCGAAGCACCCTCTAAATTGGGAGAGGCCTTCGTCGGCGTATTTCCTACCTCTCCAATCCTGGATGTGAAAATCTGGGCTAGATGTAAGTTCTTCTTTCCTTCCCAGGCGCAGAGAATCCACAGCAGCCAAGTTTTCCTGGCCGAGCTGCTTTTCCCCACGTGGCTCCCAGCCTCCCCGGTGGTCAGGTGGTGTTTGCTGACCAGACATCAGTAGCCACCACCATTCAACAAGGCTCTGAGCTGCAGTCATAATTCACTTAGAATTGATCTGCCTAGGATCAGAGCATCTCAGGGTAGGATGGAGCTTCTGAAGGGATCCAGTCACACTCATGGCCAATGCAGGACCCCCTCCCACACCTGGTACAGACCTGGAATCAAAGGGCCGGGGTTCAAACCCCAGCTCTCCTACTTCCCACCTATGTAATGTTAGCTTGGTCGCTCCTCTCTGGGCCCCAGTTTCCTCAACTGTAAAATGGATGAATGAATTGGTCCAGCTATTTTGGAAAACAATTTAGAAACATGTAAAAAAAAGTCTCTAAATTGTTTCTTTGGCCCAAGGAGATTAAGGATAGAGGGAAAGTTTCCATATATACAAAATATTTGTCACAGCACTTTATGTCAGCAAAGGACTGGAAATAACTTGGGTGATCATTGTTTGGGGAATGGCTGAATGAGTGACAATATATAAATGTGATGTCATATTCTTGTACAAGAGGAAATGACGACTATGACGAATTTAGAGAAACATGGAAAGATTTGTATGAATTGATGCAGAGCAAAGAAAGCAGACCCAGAAGAACAACATTCACAAGGACTACCATAACATAAGTGAAAACAATAAAAGACGAGCAAACTCAGAGGAATTGCCATAATCAGTCTTGGTCCTGGAGATGTTAACATGCACCTGGGGTAGGGGGGAAGGTGGTGGACTACAGGCATCCCTTGCAGCAGGTGCTGTCAGATGCAGGCCTAGTATCAGTTTAGTGTTTGCTGTTAACAAGGGAAGGTTCTGCGGGGTGGAGTTCTGGATATTAATAGGTCAGTGAGGGAGGTACACATGGATCCCTGCAGGGCAGAGGTCATTTGGTAGGGCTGGGGCCTGGTAGCTCCAGTAGCTCCAATGGAGGAGCTCCTATGATGAAGATAACTGGGCCACCCTACAGCCCACTGCAGAATCCATTCACCCATCATGACCGTGTAGCTCCCTCCCCTCCCCCTCTGCCACCTTCTACCTTTTGCTCTTCAGACTGCCACTGCTCCTGGAAAAGATATGCCAGTCAACTCTTTTGCCATTCCTGGGATTTCCCTCCCCTTAGGTGCTGTATCTTCCCACTGAAAGAATATAAGCTCCTTAAGGGCAGGCTACTTATGTAACTAGCATTTCACACAGTCCTTGTCATAGGCTAAGTGGGTTTTTTTCAAATTTCTCAAAATCTATACGTTTCAATGAACAACATTGGGATTCCCCAAGAATCATTCTCAACAAATCTCCAAACTATAGTTCAATAAATAGCAAGAACTTAGAGACCCAAATTAGGTAGTTTTCCTTAAATAACTTGCTGGTAATTAAATTCAGTATTAAGCTCCAACATCCATTCATTCAAGAAACATTTATAAATAAGTGCCTACCATGTGCCAGGCACTGTGCTAAGCACTAGGGATACAAAAAAGGGCAAAAGACAGTGCCTGCCCTCAAGTAGCTCCCAATGTAATAAGGAGCTTACAACTGTTCCAGGAATTGAGGATACAAAGATAAGTCCTGGGGTGGGGGGGGTGGGGGGGGGGGGGGGGTGGACACGAAGAGGGGGGGGGGGGGGGGGGGGGGGGGGGGGGGGGGGTTGGTGACCACACAGAAGGGAGCCAGTGGAGCCACATGGCAGCTAGACAGAAACAATCAAAAAGCTTGCTGTCTTCCCCAGGGGTGGGTTCAGGGTGTCGAGAGCGTCCTGAGCTTTGGCGAAATGGACACCCACTCTCCACCTCTGGTGACTGATTGATGGAGGATAAATGATACAAGAAAAAAATCTTGAAAGTTATTGCTAGTTATTATGAAATCCTACACAGGAAATAGATTTCAATAGCCATGGTGTTGCCTTCATTATTGCTGATTACAAGTGAGGGATTTAGAAGAGAAAGGAGAATATGGGAAACCAACAGCTGGTTAGGAAACTGGCACCACCACTTCTGGCTCTAGCCCGGAAAAGGAGCCATTCTAGCAATGGGCAGGTAGTAAAGATTTGCCTGGAGGCTTAGAAATAGGCTCTTGTAACTCTCCAAAGGCGGGCAGTTAGACACAGTGGCTAGAGCGCTGGGCCTGGAGTCAGAAACACTCATCTTTGTGAGTTCAAATCTGGCCTTAGACACTTGCTAGCTGTGTGACACTGGGCAAGTCCTTTAACTCTATTTGCCTCAATTTGCTCATCTGTAAAACGAGCTGGAGAAGGAAATGGCAAACCACTCCAGTATCTCTTTCAAGAAAACATTGGGCACAACTCAAATGACTCAATACCACCACCACCACCAACGACAACTTGGGTCTGTGCTCTCATTCATGTATCTTTATCCCTTGAGATACAGATCACAACTTATTCCCACCTGCCCATCCCGTAAGTTTGAGGGAGCAGGAAGGGGGAAGAAAACGCCCCTCCTACAGCCACTAAGCCAGATACCACTGAGTATAGCAGTTATGATATAGGAAGAATTGTCACTCTTGGATACAGAGCTTGGGGAGCACAGGGGGCTTTTAGGGGGAGTACATAACCAAGGGGCCAAGGGCTTTAAGGGAAGCAAAACTAAGCCAAGAGAGAAGCCAAGAGGCTCAACCAATTGTTTCCAGGAACTTCATCTAAAGGATCATTTCCTGGGCAGTGCTCCCTGACTGACTTTTATCAAAGCCCCACTTTTATCGAATAGTCAGACCTAAGGTCACAGAGAAGGGTAAGAACAAAAGAGGGAGAAGAAATGGGACTCAGTGAGAGGCAGGACAGAAGCTTTAGGACCAGCTCGTGAGTCATTTCCACACCTAGATACGCAGACGGATGGATGGATGATAGGGATAGATACACAGACACACAGGCAGAGGTGAGATAGATTAGACAGATGACAGACAGACAGATTAGACAGACAGATAATAGACTTAGCTAGACAGACAGACAAATATAAACAGAACATTGAAGTGCTTGCTCCGTGCTTACTTAATCTAAGTGCATAGGATCACAGATGAGGAAACTGAGGCACAGAGTGGTTAAGACTTGCCCAGGGTCATACAGCTAATAAGTATCTGAGGTAGAATTTGAACCCAGATTGTCCTGATTCCAAGTCCAAAACCACCACACACTGCTACTCGAGGATACTAGCAGTTAATGAACAGGGCTAAGAGACTGCGTGTTGGCTAGCCAGAGACCTGACGATGGAAAGAAGGGTGGAGGGCCCTGGCTATGCTCGAAGGTGATCCACGGCAGCGGGAATGGATATAAACCACTCCCTCAGGCCCTCGTGAAGTTGAGTTGACTCTCCTGCTCTTGGCGGGACCACCGAGCAGTAAAGAAAGCTTATGTCACCAAGCGTCCTTGGAGACTGTGGCTACGAGCATGGAAGGCCAGGTAGCAGCTGCTGTTCCTTGCCCAAGGATTACTGGATAAATCCACACAAATGGCGCCCCTCAGACCATCGAGTTGGCCACGGTTGGAGCTGGAGGTGGGGAGGGAGGAAACGAGAGCCGTCTCTCCAGCTCCCACAGGTGGACGTACATGCTCAGTAGCTACTGACTCACGTGCATTTTAGGTCATCAGCATACACCACGGGGGGTCCTTGGGTTCTCCGTGTGACTGTGCTAGGCTGGAGACGATCTGGCCTGCTTGTTTCTCACCCTCTGATAAAGGACACACGTGTAGCTCACCCTCCTAACGATGGCATCCAGATGAGAACAAAGGCTTCCTGAGGACCCTGACTATTGATGCCCTCTGGATTGCCTTTCTTTGGGAGGCCAGCAATATTTCTGACTTGTTGGCGCTTTTCTCTCTTTTCCAGCCTCTGGTGAGGCTGCTTCACCTGGGCTGGTTACTCTTCCCATCTTCACTTGCTTTAACACCATTTTCACGGGAAAAGGAGGCAAAAGGAACAAGCATTTAGTAAGCACCTACTATATGTCAGGCACTGTGCCAAGCACTTTACAAATATGAACTCACTTGATCCTCCAAGAAAGGAGGGAGGTGCTATTATCGTCCCCATTTTACAACTGAAGAAACCGAGGCAGACAGAAGAAACTTGCCCAGGGTCAAACAACTATTCAGTGTCTGAGACGGGATGTGAACTCAGGTCTTCCTGCTCCAGGCTCCGAGCTACATCCACTGAAGTGCCACTGAGCCCAGTGAGGGCAGGGACCATCTGACTTCTGTCTCAGTATCATCCGAGCATTGACAGTGCCCGGTACCTAGTAAGTGCTTAATAAATGCACACTGGCCCTCCCGAGCTCTCATTCTCTCCCTTGTTGATGAGTGATTGCTATGGTCCCTTCCTGCTGTGGGACTGTCACCTTCAGCCAAGTGCCCTCATTTTTCAGAAAGTCTAAGGGTTCTTGCCTAAGATCTCAAAGCTCAGCCTTGACCCGGCCTCTTCTGACTCCTAGGCTAGTGTCCTCCCCACGAGGCGCTCTCCTTTTTCCTGCTCTCTGCAGACATCGAGGGAAACCCAACTCTCCTTGGTTCACTCTCTCTCTGTCTCTCTGTCTTTCTCATCTCTCTGTCTGTCTCTCTCTGTCTCTGCCTCATCTCTCTCTCTCTTCCCTTCTCTCCTTCCTCCTTCATTCTCCCTCTATCTCTCTCTTCCTCTCTCTCTCCCCCTTCCTTTCTCTCTCTTCTCCTCTTTCTCAGTTCTTCCTCTCTCACTCCCTCTTCTCCCTTCTTTGTCTATCCCTGTCTCTGTCTGTCTTTGTCTCTGTCTCTCTCTCTCCTTCCCTCTCCCTGTCTCTCCTTCTCTCTCTCTCTCTCTCTCTCTCTCTCTCTCCCCTCCCTCCGTCTCTCCCCCCTCCTTTTTTCTCTCTCTTCTCTTCTCTTTCTCAGTTCTTCCTCTCTCACTCCCTCTTCTCTCTCCTTTGTCTGTCCCTGTTTCTGTCTGTTTCTTTCTGTTTGTCTCTGTCTATATCTGCCTCTCTGCCCCCTCTTTCCGTTAGACCTGTGTTAGCAGAAGCACTCACGTTTTGCTAAGCAAGTCGAAACCATGCCTGAATGAGGGTGTGGAGGGCCCAAATGTAGATGTTACCACCTACCTAGTCATCCCAGCACTGTGCCCAGAAGTTCATTGCTCACCAACTGAAGAAAGGGCAAGAGGAAGGGCAGCTGGGGCCCTGGACCGCTTGTGGAGCTCACGGGCTCCCTGGTAAGAGGGAGGGTCCAGAAGGAGAGAGGAGAGGGAAGGAGGCAGGCCCAGAGCTAACCCCTTCTTTTTTTCCTTCCTAAACTCAATCCAGATTTGCCTTCTGAAGCCTGCCTGAAACTGGTCACCCCCCTCCTCACCCCCCATCTGGGCTCGTCCTTTCTTAAAGCCGTAGTCTCCACTTTGGAAAAAAAGAGAAACCTTGCAAGGCTTACAGGAAGCCATCCCCAGGCCAAGGGACTGGCCTGGCTCACTAGGGTGTGTGCCTGATCACCTATTCTGATCATACCAGAAGCCCCACGGGGGGGGGGGGGGGGGGGGGGGGGGCCCGGCGGAAGGCTGGAGAAGTCAGAGACCTTCATTCCCTGGCAGCTTCCATTGGAGTAGCAGTGGGGGCAGAGGCCACACTCTCAGATGGGAGGATAGATAGAGGCCAGGGCTCACGTGGACCAACCCCCCATGTCATGGAGGGGGGACCCTGAGGCCTAGTCAGGGCCATACAGCCAGGAAGGTCTACAGCAAGGACTTGACTCCAGGTCCCAAGCTCTTTGCACTTTACTCATCATCCTCACTGTCACTGGTCCTCCCCTATCACGGGCCCACACTGGGAAGCCTTTCTGACTATGCCCCTAAATTTTTGCTTGAACCAGCAGCTGCATATGCTGAGGTACTGGGGCATTGGGGGTCAAGGAGTATTTCTGTGCAGTTCACTCCACTCTGCGTCCGCTGCCCTGACTGCCGTCAACTCCAGGGAACAAGACGGCCCTCCTGGGGAAAGCTCTTCATTTCTAAACTCAGCACCGTGCTGCTAACTCAAGGCTTGGCCCCCTCCCCCCCACCCTGGTTTGGAGGGCTGGGGGGAGGGGTACCAAACTCCTCCCAATGCCTTCTGTTAGAGAGGGCAGAAACTGGATTCAGCTCACTTCACTTTGCATCGACTGCTCTGCCTAGTTTCAAGTCCTCAAAACAAGATGGCCCACACAGGGTAGCCCCCTGGTACCCCATTCCCCGCTTTCCTGCCTTCTTTTGTGTGTTATCTCTTACTTTAGATTGTAAGCTCCTTGAAGGCAAAGACTGTCTTTCTTTTTATTAACTGTAGCCCCAGTGTGTAGCACAGTGCCTGGCACATAGTAGGTCCTTAATCAATATTTATTAGATTGGATTGTAGTGGGAAATGACATGGGGGTGGGTAGGATTCTAGGTATTTGGCTGCATAGGTTTGAGTATATGAGAGCCTAAGTGTTCGTGTGTGCGTGTGTGTGCGTGTGTGCGCGTGTGTGTGTGTGTGTGTGTGTGTGTGCTCTCACACTCAGAGATACAGTAGATTTGTCCCCTTCCATTTCTTGAGCAACATGACTATTACTATGAGCCAAAGGTAGCTTCCATTCCCATCCTGTTCTGATGCCTCGTTGCATCACGGAGATGATAAAGGACTCTGCTAACACAACGGGAGCTCCAGGACTCCAGTGCCAATGGACAGTATGCCTGCTGTCTCTACATCATGTCTCCCCTTTCCAGACCCCGCTATCCTTTGGGTCTGACCGGGTCACTGGCTCTCTACTGTCTCTGGGGTCAGATACAAGATCCTTCACCATGTGGCTCCCATCTTATCAAACTGGGCTTTTCCTTCACACACTCTATACTTCAGTCAAACCTGACTTCCTCTCTCCTCCAATGCCTCAATACCCTCCAAATCCTATGTCTTGAATCCATTTTGTATTTGCACACACATACACTACTCTCCCCCACAGAATGTCAGCACCTTGAGGGCAGGAGCTGTTTCATTTTTGTCTGTTTAACATCTTGCCCTCAGTAGGTAACCAATAAAGGCCTGCTGAATGCCAGTATGAGCGCATTGGCCAGCCTTGTTATGAAGCCGTCTGGGCCCAGCAACCCTTGGAAAAACAACATTTCCGAAGAGCACGGTGGACTGGGGCAGTCAAGGTGGCCTTCACAGAGGAGGTGGGATTTCGGAAGGAGACTGGCAGGTGCTGGGAAGAGGTGAAATGTGTGGATTGTGTTTGCCGTCGGGAGATTGGGCTGTGTGGGTAGGTTAGCAGGAGGAATTTTGAATTTATCCTAACAATAGTGGTGGGAGGCCTACTCTGTGGTGGGTGGGATGGCAGGGGAGAGGAAATGAAGGCTAGGAGAGCAGGTGCCACATTCTGGCTGTGACAGTAATGTCAGCACCTGGGCTGGGCTGGGCTGAAAGGAAGGAGGCAGAGGAGACATGTTCTGAAGGAAGGCTAGCTAGAATTGGATTGGATCTCCATTCCAGAGGGTACACAGGGCACAGCAAAGAATGAGCCATGTTTGGGTTTCTGCCAGTACATCTCAATTGCCACTGCTTGAAGAGAAGGTGAAAGGTATCTCTAATACCCAAGCAGTCTGGGACAACCAAGTGTCTCTGGGAAGAATGAAAGAAAGTCTTCAAAGGGCTCCAAGGAACAAAGCAAACCACCTGGGCCATACACATGTGGTAGTCCCTGTCAAATCAACAAGTCCAGAAGCATCCACCTGCTGGTGGCCAGGCACTGTGCCAAGCTCTGGTGATACAAAGAAAGGCAAAAGCAGCCCCTGCCCTCGAGGAGCTAGCGGTCTAACGGGGAGACAGCCCGAACACAAGCAGGCAGGAAGAAGCTGCAGCCAGGATCCGCTGGAGACAGTAAACAGAGGGCTGACACTAGAGTTCTGGGGAGTGGGAAGGGTCCCCTGGAGAAGGTGGGATTTCAGCTGGGACCTGAAGGGAACCAGGGAGGGAAGCCAGGAGGCCGGGAGGAGGAGGAAAGAGAGCAGTCCAGGTCTGGGGAACAGCCTGAAAAAACCAAGTTAAAATTAACAAGCACTATGCACTTCAAGTGATGTATCTTGGAACAAATAATATTCCCCGAAGGTCCCTTAAAGAGCACAATTAGGGATTATAAAGTCCTTGGCAATAAACAAGAGACCTTAGGGGCCCCAGGTGAGATCAAAGGGGCAATAGGGTAGTCTTGTCTATAGAGAAAAAATATGAAGGTGAGGAAACCCATGTCCCAGAAAGGGGAAGCCTGGTGGGGACAGCACTGGGGGACAGAGCAGTGGAAAGGAAGTAGCAGAAATCTACCTCTTTATTACAAATATCGCCACATTTGAGCCTCGCAACGATTCTGGGAAGTAGGTGCTACCACTATCCCCACTTGCAGATGAAGAAACTGAGGCAAACAGGTTCAGTGACTATCCCAGAGTCACACAGCTAATAAATATCTGAGACCAGATTCCAAATCTTCTCACCACTGTGCCACCTAGAGGCCTAAAAATCTGCTGGTTTTCTCTGGGCCAGCCTCAGATCAGGGATAAATGCTGGTCTATCTTACGGCTGATTCCATGCTTCCAAAGGTGGGAAGAGTGCGATTTGGGGCCTGGCTCAGACCAGTGAGAAGGAACCAGCTGCCAAAGAAGAAATGATTCCAACTTTGGGAGGAAGTAATTGTTCCATCCTTGACTCCATGGGAGATAAGGCAAGGACATCTAAGTAAGCAGACACAATCTGGGACACGGAGGGGCGGGAGATTTCAGAGTTCACAGAAAGGAAAGGGAAAAACCATTGGGCTAAAATTTTTCAGGGAAAGGCTACCCAGGAGAACGGACTGCTGTCAAGCACAAAACTCTGACCACACAAACATAAAGGATTCTGATCCTTCCTCCTCCCTCCTTCTTTTCCTTCCTTCCTTCCTTCCTCCCTCCTTCCCTCCCTTCCTCCTTGTCTCCCTCCCTTCTTTCCCTCCTCCCTCCCTCCCTTTCTCCTTCTCTCCCTCCCTTCCTTCTCCTTCCTTCCTCCCTCCCTTCTTCCTTCTCTCCCTCCCTTCCTCCCTCCCTTCCTTCTCCTTCCTTCCTCCCTCCCTTCTTCCTTCTCTCCCTCCCTTCCTCC
>NW_020954597.1:76028-78922 GCF_900497805.2 Vombatus ursinus | reverse complement strand
CTTCCTTCTCCTTCCTTCCTTCCTCCCTTCTTCCTTCTCTCCCTCCCTTCCTCCCTCCCTCCCTTCCTTCCTTCCTTCTTCCCTCCCTCACCCATCTTCCTTCTCTACAAGTCCTTACTGCTGGCCTATTTTGTAGCTAGTTCTGTGGCAGGCACCGCAAAGAGCACCTAGGCCAGGAAGTAGGAGACACAGATTTTGCCCTCCAGCCAGGGTCTTATGGTCTAGCTGGGCACACAAGACAAACACAAAGAAACAGTTCACAGCGTTGAATCAAGTACAATGTCTCCATGGTGCAGAGGGAACGTTGGAGGAGCACTCACCGAGGCTACAGACCCAAAAGGACCACAAACAGGGGCTCCAAGCTGGTCATTAGGAATGGAAACCCCAGAAAGCTGGTGCTCAGAAGCCAAGGGCTCAGGGGTTTGGGACCCAGGCCAGAGGGCATGGAGGCACAGGCGCAGATGGCCAGAGAGATTCAATTCTGCTTCTTCAGCCAAGACACCCCCACCAGAGGGGGTAAATGACTTGTCCCGCGTCATACTGCTAGCATACAGAATGCTAGAGTTGAAAGGGATGTTCAACTGACGTCAATTTAATTCCACAATAATTTTTGGTAATACCCTCCTGTGTGCCAGGCCCTGTGTTGGGCTTGAGGATACAACGACTAAAGAGCAAGGTTACACTGGGGGTGGCGGGGTATAACATGTACTCATTGGGGAGGGTGGAGGGAGTTTCCAAGGGATACCCCCACACAGATAGAATCATAGGCCACACAAAAAAGGGCGAAGCAAATATTTGTCTAACTCCTTCATTTTATAAAGGAGAAAACTGCGACCCAGAGAGGGCAAGGAACTTGCCTGAGCCCACACAGCTGGACTCCAAATCCGTGTTGCCTCTCAAAACTCCTCATTTTTCAGAGTAGGAAACTGAGGCAGGAGTGGGGGTGGTCCAGGCCACCTAGCAAGTTAGGAGCAAGCCAGTCTAAAGGCCAAGTCTACTGCCCCCTCCTACTCCAGGAGTCCCCTGGCTGAGAGCTCAGAGGCTGAAGTGCATGGAGGCAGACTGGAGGGGGGGAGGGGGAGGGGGGGTGGCCTTCGGGCAGTGTAGAACAGTGGTCTGGGGTCTTGTCTGCATCAGAAGCTGGAGTTCATTTATGAGCTCCAAACAAATCAATGGCATCCCCTCCGGCCCTGGCAGGGTTTTCCTGGAAGGTCAAACTCGTTGGTTTGCAGGGTGTGGTCTTTTCTTGGCAGGGCCTGCCCACCCTGAATGCCTCCAAGGCAGCTTTTCTCTTGACCTGGAGCTCCCCCTACCGGACTTGTGTGGCAGGGCCCAGAGGCCAAGGAGAGTTGGCCTCCCGAACTCGGACCACCTCTTCTGCTCCAAGTTAGCCTTCAAGGCCCCTAGGACAAGAAGCCCTGAACTGCTCTGATTATATTTCAGACTTAGATTACACCCAAGCCCAGGGAAGAGGGAGAAGGAGCTTTGTGGTGAGGTGCCCTCCCCTCACCCTAACCCACCCCCAGCCCAACTGGAGAGGGACAGGAGCTGGTGGAGGAGCCCTGGTCCCTTGTGCGGAAGGGTCGGGGCTGGGGGTCGGTGAAGAGCCAGCTCAGAGCCACTTACTGGACGTTCAGTGTGACCGGGCCAGGACTTATATTGGGCAGATCGGTAACTATTTATCAGCACATCCCAGATCAAAAGCACATCTTTGCTCTCTCCGCCCAATGTGTGTGCCCTGAGACAAAGGTCCACCACCCCCTTATAGTTCCAGCTCTCTAGCCAGGGGTGGTTCCAACTAGGACATAGTGGAGAGGGGGGAAAGTCATGGGAACCGGGGTGCAAAAGGAGATCGGATAATGAGAATAACATACACACTGACTCCAGCCACATACAAACCCCACGAAGGCGCCCTGACATTATCAAGCCATGTACCCTGCCCCACGAAAGCACTCCAGCACCATAAACATACAGATGGATTACAGAGAGGACCCACCACATGGTTATGATTCTGGAGCATGTAATATATATTATTATTATTATTACAGGTTTGTAGTCAACATGTAAATAGTCTGGCTTTAAAGACCCATAAGATTTCAGGCTACAAGAGGTCTTCAAGGTCACTTAACCCAAGCCATTACAGATGTGAGGGCTAAAGGGACTTGCCAAAAGTCACCTGATTGTTAAAGAGCAGAGCTGGCCCTTGAACCCAGGGATCCAGTTTCCTAGGCCAGTACCCCACACAAAACATTTTGTGTGCAGGAATTACTTCTGCTCACAAATCTATTCCTTATTGAATAGAAGAACCTTGGCCTCTGTCTCATGCCTTGTTAGCTTAGGTTGTCCACAAGGGAACTGATAATGTCTTAGATGAGAGCTAGGCAGAGCAAAGTTTGGATGATCCCAGATGCCAGGGCCCATTTATCTCTCGACTCCCAACTCACTCTCCTTCCTTCCTCAATGAGGTCAGACCCTGGCTCTCCACCACAATTCTTTCCCTCATACTAGAGGACTTCAAAATACATTGGTCCTCCCTCCACCCCACCTCAGCTGCCCACAGAGACGGTCACACCATTGGCCTCGCCATCATTCATCCATGCACCACTTTCATGTTCAAGAACTCAGAAGTTCCTTTATCTGACCATAATCTTTTGTCAGTTTGTCTTTCCTTCTGCCTTCCCCACCCCTGTTCTTTTTCTTACCCGTGACCTCCAATCCCTCTCCTCTCAGCTCTCTCCAAGGGCATCACTTCTATACCAGCTACCCTCTTCCCCCTTCCTCATCATGACTCTTTGGTGAACCAAGAGCTGGGAATACAAAGAAAGATCAAAAAAAAGTCTTCGGCCTCAGGGAACCCCCAGTCTAATGGGGGAAACAACATGCAAATAACTATG
>NW_020954597.1:69708-71028 GCF_900497805.2 Vombatus ursinus | reverse complement strand
CACCTGCACCAGCACCAGCACCTGCACCACCTGCACCACCAGCAGCACCAGCACCTGCACCTGCACCTGTACCAGCACCACCAGCAGCACCAGCAGTACCAGCAGCAACACCAGCAGCAGCAGCCCTCCCTCCCTTGTAACAAATGAGTACAATCGAGTCACCATCTTGGCTCTGGCTGAGTTCGTGTTGTATGCACACTGTCCGTCATCCCTTCATTGCCAGCCTTCGGAAGACCCGTGGCTCATGTCATCGATTGAAGGTGTGAAGGCCTTCCAGGTCATTTCCTTTCCATGACCTCACCAACGTACTGAAACTTTGGACCCCCATGTACTCTGGGATCCAGGACAGCAGCCCCTGACACTCCCTCCATCTCCCACCTGACTCCCTCCCCTTGCTCTGGCATCCCCCATAAATGCCCTTTCTCCTCACCCTTTAAGACTCAGCTGACATTCCCATTCTTTTTTCCTGTTGTTCCCGGTCCTCCCCTGCTCTAGCCAGGACCTTCCCTCCAAAATTAGGGACCTCCCAGCCCAAGCTATTGCTGCTAGAGAAGGAAGTGTTGCTGCCTGCAGGCTTCTCTGACCCATGCTTCCTTCCTCTCTGGCCACTCCCCTGGACCTTCTCCTTCTGCCTCCTTCCCTTCTGTCCAGGGCTTGGACTGGAATCTGGGCTCTGTTTATGACCTGCAGGACCTTGGCTAAGTCCTTTCCCCTCTCTCTGGCCCAAAGTTTTCTCTTCCGTGAATGAGAGGGCTAGGCCTCTAGGATACCTACCAGGCTAAATCCTATACTTTAGTGGGCTGATGAGGCCAGAGGTCCCTTCTAATGCAGGGGTTCTGGATGCCTCTGCTGTGAGTAGAAATGTGTAAAACCTGAGGGTTGCCAAGCCAGCTAACCCTTTCCCATGGATTTATTCAGAAGTCAGAAAGTAAAGGCAGTGCTAACCTCCTTCTCCTCATAGGTCAGACTACCTGAGTGACCTTGGGCAAGTCAGCTTCCTCCTCTGGAAAATGGGGGGGGGGTTGGACTGTATAGCATCAGAAGTTCTGTCCTGCTCTCAATCACTGAGCCTTCCCATTGCCCAAGCTAATTAATCCCAGCAGCAACGGAACAGGGATTGATATGCAGACCAGGTGCCCTGAGGAGAACCAGAGGCCAACAGAAGAAGCAAGGCTACCGTGACTGACGATTAGATCACCATTTCCTGAGCCACTGGTGGAGAGCTGCAATCAGGGAGGGGAGTCTGCAGGTGGAGAGCAGAGCACGCATTGCTTCCTCTTCTTCTTCCTCCTCTTCTTCTTCTTCTTCTTCTTCTTCTTC
>NW_020954597.1:64317-69621 GCF_900497805.2 Vombatus ursinus | reverse complement strand
CTCCTCCTTCTTCTTCTTCTTCTTCTTCTTAGCTAATGTTTACACCGTACTTTAAGGCTTGCAAAGCACTTCACAAATATTTCATTTGATCCTCAAAACAACCTTGGGAGGTAGGTGCTATCATAAGCCCCATTTTACAGGTGAGGAAACTGAGGCAAACAGAGATTAAGTGCTTTGTCCAGGGTCACCAAGCTAGTAAGCGTCTGCGGCTGGATGTGAACTCGGGTCTTCTTGACCCCTGGTCTAGCATTCCGATGCTCCCTAGCTGTGACCAAGGTCAAGGGGGAGGGACCGGATGGGCTTGAGTCCTGGGGCATGGCTGGTCCTAGCAAGGTTGAGTCATGATAAAAGATCTTGAGGAGATAGGAGGGGATGGGATTAAGAACACAGGCACCACTAGAGTCAGCCTTGGAAAGGATTGCCAAGGAGGGGAGAAAGAAGGCCCAGATGGAAACAGGGACATGTTAAAGCAGGAGAAATGAGGCTGAGGGAACTCAGGCCCCATACCTTCAAATTTCTCAGCAAAATAAGCCTTGGGCATGTGGGGAAATTGGATGGCTTTGACTGCGATCACAACAGTGCAGGGAACTCCCAGTGTGGAAACTCCATCCATCCACGCAGATCAGCTACTTGAGATTATAATGAAAGGGTCCTCTTGGAGCATTGCCCATGACATTGAGAGGGTGACTGACCTGCCCATGGTTACAGAGCTATTAAGTAGGCCCTTAATAAGTGCCTAGTAAATGGCATTGAATCGGAGAATTTGACTAGCACTGGGAGGGCATTTTGGTTCATTCAAACAGCGTTACTTAAGTGCATGCTTAGTGACACCATAATTATGGGCCTGGGAGCTCTCATGAGGCTGAAAGGAGGACCAAAGTAGGCCAGGGGACCCGCTCTAGTTCAAAGGCCCTCTGTGGGCCAGGATAATCACAGTGTCAATATTTACATGGGTCCTTTTCCGTATATGAGCTCATTTACATGTGTGGGTCTCATTTATACAGGCAGCTAGGTGGTACAGTGGATAGAGCGCCAGGCCTGAAATCGGGAAGACTCATCTTCCTGAGTTCAAATGTGGCCTCAGACACTTACTGGCTGTGTGACCCTGGGCAAGTCACTTCACTCTCTTCACCTCAGTTTCCTCATCTGTCAAAGGTGCTGGAGAAGGCAATGGCAAATCACTCCAGTGTCTCTGCCAAGAAAACCCCAAGTGGGGCCACAGAGAGTTGGACACAAATGAAAAACGGCTGAAGAATAACTCATTTATGCCTCAAAGCAACCCATGAAATAGGCACTACAGGTTCTGCGATTCCCATTTTACAGATAGGGAACCTGAAGATCAAAGACGCTAACTAATCTCAGGTGCATTCCAGTCATCCTCGGTCAGACCAGCAGATCACCAAATGCTGCTGATAACTTTGACGTGATGTGGATATGTTAACTTACAAGTTTTGCCAACAACTTTGAGAGGACTTTGGTATATTAATGACTAACTCCCAGGGAGCACAAGATAACAGTCTATTCTCCCTAAAAACCCTATAAATGAGACCCCAAATTCCTGCCCCACCCTTCCCCCTCCGTTTGGGTCCATGCTACCAAGGGCTCCCAACTCTACTCCAAAGTTATGTGAGTGATTCTCTGTGCCATCATCTCTGTCTGTCTGCCTTCCCCACCCACACCCCCCTTTTTGCCACTTGCCTCTGTACTTTCTGTGCCGCTGGCCCCTCCACCTTTTGTGCCTCATTGAAGCGAGATTACAGTCTCACTGCACGCACCATCATGGTCTTTCTTGGAGAGTACCCAAAGAACCAGGCACATCTGCCCCATTTCATAATTCCATAAATTAATTAGCAATTCACTGGGCAACCAACACCATGGCCTCTTTGACTCCACAGAGCAGAACTAGGAGCAATGAGTAAAGGTTCCACTGAGGCTTAACTCTGCTTTGTCCAAGGAGAGCAGGAAGGAAGAAGACTGGTTTTCTCAGGAAGTGGTAGCTTGCCCCTCACTTTTCAGGCAAAGGCAAAGTGACCACTTGGGGATATTGGAGAGACATTCCTATCCCTGTACAGGTTGGGCCCTGTGGGAAACCTTCCAACTCTGGGATTGTGGAATAACAAACTCTACTCCCAACAGCAGAGGGGAGAGCCAAGAACCTCTCCTGAACTTAGTCACTATGATAGCAGGGACGATGAAAAATGAAACCATCAGTCAGCCCCACGAGGCCTTATTGGAATCCCAGAACAACTCATGGGGCCTGGGCTCCAGCCCCTTGTCTGCTAATTACCAATGCCAACGGAAAGCCATATTACAAAAGACTGCCCAGATACTTGGCACAGGGGAGCCCCTAGAGCGGGACAGATCAGGTGCCAAAGAGAAATGCTCTGTTCAGAAAGCCTTGGGCACAAGAGGGGGGCTGGAGTCTCAGTGGTGTCCCATGAAGGTGGCTCAGCCATGAAAAGGAGGGCCCAGGGATGCCAGCACCAGGGCATGGGCCTCAGGTATCCTGTCTCACATGGCAACCTCCCTTTGGCCAGCCCACAGTATCCTTTTGGGGGCCTCCCCACCTAGGGGCCCACCTTTCCCACTGCCATACCCTCCCCAGGTTAGGGATTTGGGGACCATCAGCCATGCCTCAGGAGCACCAGTCAGATTCCCTCTTGGAACAACTGCCCTCAGGGTGCCCCCTCCCCCAGTGAAAGTGCCTGAGTCCAAAAATTTTGTGTTAGTGCTCTACCCAGTCCCAAACTACCCTTGCAAGGGAAAGGTTGGAGATCCTAGACAAAATGGGGCAGCTAGGGGGCGCTGCAGCAGATAGCGCCCCAGGCCTGGAGTCAGGAGGACCTGAGTGAGAAAGTGGCTTCAGATACTTCCTAGCTGTGTGACCCTGGGCAACTCACTTCAGCCTGTTTGCCTCAGTTCCTCGTCTACTCCAGTACCTTTGCCAAGGAAAACCCCAAATGGGGTCACAAAGAGTCAGACGGGACTGAAATGACTGAACAAGAACAAAACCTAGCCCAAATAGCAGGCCATGCTCAAGTAACAGGCAAATGCCCAGGAGCAGATGGTACCCACCCAAGAGGTAGGAAGGAAAAAGCTGAAGAAGCTGACAGCCCAACTGTATAACTTGTCATCGCGCCCAGACACCATGCCAGAGGACTGCTGGCAGCAGGATCTCCCTGTGGCAAAGCCTGCCTGTCAGCACCTGCCCTCCTCTCAGCCCCTCTCCCCACGGCAGCCGGGCCCTCCGTCCTGCTTGGCCACAGCCCCCTAATAGCCACACAGGAGGCCTGCCTTGGTCTCGGGAAGTCCTAGTGAGTACCTCCTTGACTGAGGCAAAGGGTTGGTTCCTTGTTGTAACTCAGAGTCCCTGGGTACCAGGCCTGCTGCCTGCTCTGACCTAGGCTTTCAGCAGCCCCAGCCTTGGGCCCACCTTGTTCAAAGGCGGTCACAGACACAGAATGCTTTGTAAACCCTGAAGGACTACAGACATGGGACACGCCGGGAGTTATTATTGAGACCTGACAGATGGACTTCTGCCCAGTCAATACAGTTCAGTTCCCCAAACCTCTGCCACGTGCTGGGGATACAAAAACACGACGGAAATAGTCCCTGCATTCTAGAACACGAGCCAGCCAAGCCCAAAATGTTTGACCAAATCATGTCAGGAGAATAAGAGGAGGCTTCACCTAGGCGATGAGCCTGGAACCTGGCAGCTAAGGCCTAGGATCAGAGCTCTAGAGTTAATCGGGACTTTAGAGGTAATCAATGCCAAACCATTTCATTTTACAGATGAGGACACTGAGGCTGAGAGACAGTGTCTTGTCCAAGGTCATTCAGCTAGCAAGTGTCTGTTGCAGGATTTGAACCCAGGTCTACTTGAGCCCAAGTCCAGTCCTCTGTTCTCCACACCGCCTCTCTTTACAACACACTGCTTTTCTTGATGAGAGAACACACTGGCATTCCTCACCCACGAGGGACGGTCTTGCCTAGATAAGGCATTTCATCAGCCTTCCCACAGCCCGCTACAACTCCATCCCCCATCCCCATGCAAGTAGCCGTTCTTCCCCCACTTTCCCGCTATATTCCCCGAGGCCAACCACACACGGTGAGTCCCTGCCTGGAATCCCTATACTACGAGAAGGCTCTCTGGTCTGCCGCCTGGGCCCCTGGACATGATGAGAACCATTCCTCACTGATTAGCATAATCCTGCCCCGTCATATCCCCCCAATTCCAATCATTCTGAACCCCCACCCTGGCTTTTACTATACAAAGCCCATTCCCCGTTGGCTACCAACCGCTCCCTTGACCCCCTGACTGTTCACAGTGCTCTCCATCACCATTTCCAGACTCTCCCTCAGTAACCTCCTCCCTTGAGTAAGGTAGAATCCTTGAAGTAGATCCAATCAGAAAGAGAAAATGGGGAATAAATTCAAGAAACACATCACAAGCTTGGCACAGGACGATGATGGAGTAACAGTCAGGGACTTCATCTCTCTGGATATCCACTAGAGTGCTCTCTCTCTCTGCCAAAAGCAGAACAATTACTAAATTCTTGACTTGCCTTAATGATCATTTTGCTCTTCAAAAGGTAGAGGAAATAACAGAGGAAGCAGGATTCGGGAACCAATTCTGACCAGTCAGGAGGAAGCGGGGGCTTTGCGAAGCTGGACGAGGCAATGATGCTATCACCTTCGGGCTCTTGGCTTCCATGTTTCTCTAGTTGTCAAGGGGATCTTAGGCTCCATAAGAAAGGAAAGAGGTGGTCATCACTTACACTCTGCCCTGTTTCAGACCCCACCCCAAACCCAACCCAGAGCACTGTGTTCAGGTCTGGGCATTAGCTTTAAAAAGACCCTTGACAAAGTAGAATTGGCCCAGAGGATGGTCACCAAGGACAGTGAGGGGACTAGAGATCACACCATGCTAGGACTGGTTGAAGCTGCTTAACCAGAAGAAAAGAAAACTTGGCGAGGGGGGACGGGGAGCATGGCAAGTGTCATGAAGTCTTTGAAAGGCTGACATGAGGAAGAAAGATTAGGCCCCAGAGGGCACAGCCAGGAACAGCCATGGTAGGAAGGGGATGGGGGAGAGCTACAGAGGGGAAAATGTAGGCTCAGTATCAGGAAAAACTTCCTAGAGATTAAAGCTGCCCAAAAGTAGATGTGTGAGCTGCCCGTCACGGGAAGTATTCAAGCAGAGGCTGGGATTTCTGCTCAGGTACAGATTGGATTAGATGGCCTCTGAGTCCCCTTTTATCTCCTATTTGGTCACCAAAGCTCCGGGGGGGGGGGGGGGCCCAG
>NW_020954597.1:45016-64286 GCF_900497805.2 Vombatus ursinus | reverse complement strand
TGGCTCAGGAATGTGTATTCAGGAGAGCGGGAGGATTTTTAACAGAACCAAAAGGCACCTTTGCCCTCAAAGGCCCTAACTGCCCCACTCTCCTCCCTCGGGCCCTCTAAGCCCTGACAGCAGTCATGTTTAGGAGTAACTGACCCAATGTCCCTTTCCTCCCTCCTAGCACTGGGCCCTCCGTGGGTCCTGGCTGCCTCAGCTCCTCGGCCCTGCGCTCCAGCCTGGGAGGGCCGGGAAGGCTCAGGAAGCCCCCGCCGTGCCCTTCTTCTCCTCCTTCGGCTTGGGTTTCTGTTTCCACTGGATCAAAGAACAGCTGTGAGTCAGCCAGTGTTCTCCGCTCCTCGGGACGAGTAATGAAAATAATCCCTCCACGAGAACGGAGCAGGCCAGCGTGTGCACAGACATGTGTGCTCACATGCACTCACAGGCACACACTCACTGGGGCACGCATACACTCACTCCCTGCTCCGGAGGCTCAGCCCCTCTCCTGCTGGCCCACGACCTCTCAGGATGTGCGGAATTCCTAGCAGGGACATTTGGAGGGGCCCCTCACTCTGGCTCCATGAAGAAGACGTTGATGGTTTCCACATGGGCTGGCCCAAGGCCTTATGGTCCTTGGGTTTCCACCTCCGGTCTGCTTGTTGGCGGGGGTGGGGGGAGGCTGGAGAGAGGAGAGAGCTTTCTGGCCTGTCCTGCTCCTCGTCCAGTGAGGAGGAAGGGGAGGTTTTCCAAGCTGACCCCCAACGGCTCCATGGGGTTCATTCCTACCAATCAGGAATCAGAGGGGAGACCAGTGAAATGGCCCCACGTTCCCCAGAAATGGGGTGGAGTAGAATGGACAGCATGCTGGGCTGACACCCAGAAAAAACTATATTCACATCCCACCCCTGGCACTTATTAGCTGTATGACCCTGGGCAAGTCATTGAACCTCTGTGTCTATAAAATGGGATGATAATACCTGCAGTACCTTCCTTAAAGGATCGTCTTGAGGCTTGAGTGGCATAATGTATGGAAAAAATGTTTTCAGAACCTTAGAGCGCCATGGAAGCTGTTTTAATTCCGATAATCAATACTGTTCCCATCCTGTGGCAGTTTGGCCCGGGCCCTCAGTAGGCCTGGCTCAGCTACGGCTGCGCTGTCTAGGAGACGGCACAGGGTGGACGTGGACGTACTCTGTTCTGAAGCCTTCCCCCTTGCCGAGGTGTTCCTTCCTAGGAAAATGTGGTCATCAACCTACTGCTGGCTACCTGGCAGCACAGCACGGTAGGGCTAGGCCCTCGGACCTGAGCCAGGCACGTTGAAGAAAGCACAGCTGGCTCGGGCTCCCTCCAGCTAGGCCTGGCAGGACACCAAGCCCTGGTGTTTAGACAGCTGGCTTGAGGGGCTTTAGTGATGTGTCCAGCCTCAGCTCCAAGGCCCTGGAAGGAGACAGTTAAAGGCCAGGGTCCAGGAGGGGTGCAGAGGCAGCAGGAGCCAGGGGCCTGCCCAGAGGAGCTGGAAATCCCACCAGCCTTTATGCTATGCCAAGCCCCGAGCACAAAGACAAAAACTGCCAGAGTCCCTGCCCCAGGAGGGGGGAGGGGGGAGGGGGAATAGAGGGAAGGATGTCATGAAGACATGCATGACAGAAGCGATAACAATAGCGATAGTGAGCCCGAGGAGCATTTATACGGCACTTGAGGTCTGCAAAGTGCTTTACAAACATTATTTCATTTGATCCCCACAGCAATCCTGGGAGGCAACTGCTGGTACGATTCCCATTTTACAGTGGAGGAAACTAAGGCAGCCAGAGGTGAAATGACTTCTCTCTCTCTCTCTTTTTTTTTTTTTTTGGTGGGGCAATTGGGGTTAAGTGACTTGCCCAGGGTCACACAGCTAGTAAATGTCAAGTGTCTGAAGCTGGATTTGAACTCAGGTCCTTCTGATTCCAAGGCCAGAGCTCTATCCATTGCGCCACCTAGCTGCCCCTGAAATGACTTCTCTAGGTTCATCCAAGTAGTCAGTGTCTGAGGCAGGATTTGAACTCAGGTGTTCCCAAGTCCAGGTCCAGCACTCTGGGCACTGTGGCGCTCCCTAGCGGATACAAGGGAGGATGTCCAGGAGGCAAAGGACAGCTCTTGAAGTTGGCTGAGAAGCTAAGAGGAAGAGAGATGGCCGTGAGCTAGGAGGAATCAGGGCAGCCTTCCTGGAGGCGGCACCTGGGATGAATCTTGAAGGGAGATTAGGATTCTGAGATGCAGAGGGGAAGAAGGAGCACGTTCCAGGCACAGGGGACAGCCTCTGCAAAGACATGGCCTTCAATGTCGGGCTGAGAACATTGAAGGGAGCAAGAGTGAGTAAACTGCTCAGTCGAGTGCCTACCCATGCAGAGCCGAGATTCCCAGATGTGTGAAGACGCTAAGAGAGGCAGCACAAAGGCAGTGGACTGGGGCCAGGCTACCAGGGGCAAGATGGGGAAAATGAGGCTCCAAGAAGGGGCAGCCCACTGACCCAATAATGATTGGGTCTTTTGCTACACAATGCAAGGCTCTTTCTCTAAGAGTCAGTTCAGGGGAGAAAGAGGCCCCTGTGGGAATGGTAAAGTCTCTGGGGGCCCAGGGAAAGGAGCAGAAAAGGAAGCCAGGTAGCTTGGCTCCAGGCCCATGAGGTGAGCGAGCACTGGTGAGCCAGAGCTGGAGAGAAGGAAACTGAGGAGGCCCCTGTCCACCTGCACGCTACAAGAAGCCATATTCCCCCTCCGAGGTGAGCTCCAATTATGCTGTCTAGCACTTGGCATGTTGTCTCTGCCATCATACCGGGAGCTCCTTGAGGGCAGGGACTGGCTTTTGCCCTTCTTTGTATCCCCAACCTTTAGTCAGTCAAAGTCAATAAGCATTTATTAGGCGCCTACTCTATGCCAAGTCAGCTAGGTGGTGCTGCAGTGGAGAGAGTGCCAGGCCTAGAGTCAGGCAGACTCATCTTCCTGAGTTCAAACTAGCCTCAGACACTTCCTAGCTGTGCGACCCTGGGCAAGTCACTTCACCCTGTTTGCCTCAGTTTCCTCCTCTGTAAAATGAGCCAGAGAAGAAAACAGCAATCCACTCCAGTATCTCTGCCAAGAAAACCACAAACAGGGTCACAGAGAATCAGACATGACTGAAAACGACTGAACAACTATGTGCCAAGCACTCTGCTAAACCCTGGGGCCCCAGACTACGTACAAGCAAGCTCTAGACAGGACACCTAAATGTTTGTTGACTGACTGATTGACTGTCCAGGGCCATACAGGTCATGAGTGGTTCAGCTGGGGTTTGAACCCAGGTCCTCTGCCTCAATTCCAGAGCTCTTCTCACAGCACTATGGGGGACAGAGACCGGAGTCTTGTGATTCATACGATGGGGATTTGGCGAACCTGGGAACCCCAGAAGAACTGGGGACCTGAGCAGTCATCTAGTGCCTGTCCCCAGGCACGATCCCCCATCTTTAACAGCCTCTCTTTGAATGGGAAGAATGGGGGTGGAAACATGAAGGGGGCCCTGGGGCCTTAGGACTAGAGGAAGCCAATGCTCCCTTCTTTTCCACTGAGTCAGGAAAGAAAAGTGAGCTCCAGAGATGGGCGCCAATTGTCCTTTGCCCCATGGCAGGCAGCCCAGTGCTGGGAGGTCTGCCAACTCGGGGATGGTGCCTACTCCTGCCTTGTGGAAGCTCACATCCATCCTCTTCTGCCTCAGTAATGGAAAAAGATCTCTGGAGGGCTATCAGCAGCCCTGGGGGCCAGGCAGGGTTTACAGGCAAATACTTCTCCAAAAAGAAAATGTATGCGAAACATACTTTTAGGGTTAATTTGTGTTATCAACACTTTCCCCATCACTTTCTTAAGTCTAGACAATTAACAAAGCAATAAAGCAAGCCTTGATTTGCAGCCAATTACTCTATTTCCAAGGTGTAAATGCTCACACTGAAAATGTAATGATGAGCTCTCCCGAGCTGGTATGAGCTGGCTTCCACACACAGCTAACCAGCTTACCTAATCGGAAGAATATTCGATTTGGAATCAGAAGCCAAGTTCAAGTCTCAGATCCCCCACTTAAGTTGTTCACCTTGGGCAGGTCCTTTGCCTTCTCATCCGGAAAAGAGGACCACGCCAACACTTGCTCTGAGGTCGGGAGACGTGAGTCAGTATGACAGGGATGCTCACGTTCCTCCCACTGCACCCCCGCTTCAGTGTCCTGGGCCCTAAGCTGTTCAGTCCCTTAGCAGAGGACACAGAAGACCCAGGGCATGAGAGAGCCTGGATTCCCAAATAGGAGGGAGTTGGGGTTCCATCTCATTCCACACTCCCTGAAATGAGCAAGCCCACTAAAGACAAGAGAATCACTCATCCTCGAGTCATCTGCATTGGACTTTGAAGCCTGTTAGAGCTGGAAAGAACCTGAGGGGTCATTAACTCCATCCCTTTCCTCAAGCAGAGGAGGAAACTGAGACCATGGGGTGGGAGGTGGGGGGGTGGGGGTGGGGAGGGAGGGAGAGACTTGGCCAAGGTTTCATAGGTAGTAAGTAGCAGAGTGAGACTGGAACCTGTGCCCTCTGGTGCCATATCTGGTTCGCTCTCCATGGTGCCATGCATCTAGGTCTCCTCCCCATATAGCAGGTAAAGACTCACCAGTACACCATGCTGGCTCCATTGGCAGCAGGCCTGGAGACACAGCCAGGCAGCTGGAGGCTGTGGGGCTGCACTGGTCTCCCTGTGATAAGGGCTTGGGGGCCACCTGCCATCCACAAACTTCTCCTCCACACGCTGAGTCTGTCCAGAGCCAGATGTCAGCACAGTCTTTGTGCCCAGCCCAGGTTGGCCCTTTTACTCAGATGCCAAAAAGCATCTCCTCAGCCTTGGCAGGCTGTGAGGCTCACAGTGAGCGGATAGCCTATGTGTCTCCATCGGGGCTCGTCTGATACCCTGGCTACATAGAGTCCTGAGGCCCAGCTGATGGGATTCTTCTCCTTCCCTATAGAGCAGAGGCTTTGGGTGGGGGGGAGAGACAGAGACAGAGACAGAGAGACAGAGGCAGAGAGACAGAGAGACAGAGAAAGACAGGGAGACAGAGACAGAGAGACAAAGAAACAGAGACAGAGAGACAGAGGCAGAGACAGAGAAAGACAGAGAGACAGAGACAGAGAGACAAAGAGACAGAGAAAGACAGAGAGACAGAGACAGAGAGACAGAGAGACAGAGACAGAGAGGCAGAGAGACAAAGAGACAGAGAAAGACAGAGAGACAGAGACAGAGAGACAAAGAGACAGAGACAGAGAGACAGAGGCAGAGAAAGACAGAGAGACAGAGACAGAGATACAGAGGCAGAGACAGAGGCAGAGAGACAAAGAGACTGAGAAAGACAGAGAGACAGAGGCAGAGAGACAAAGAGACAGAGAAAGACAGAGACAGAGACAGAGAGACAAAGAGACAGAGACAGAGAGACAGAGGCAGAGAGACAAAGAGACAGAGAAAGACAGAGACAGAGACAGAGAGACAAAGAGACAGAGACAGAGAGACAGAGGCAGAGAGACAGAGGCAGAGAGACAGAGACAGAAAAAGACACACAGAGACAGAAACAGAAACAGAGACAGAGAGACAGAGAGGAGAAAGAGACAGAAACACAGACAGAGACAGACAGGAGCCAGAGGGAGAGACAGACAGAAAAAAGGAACATGAAGGAAAGCTCCCAGCAGACTGCACTGATTCAGCCTTTGGCTCAGTGAACTTGGGTGAAATCCACACTTTGTGCCCCCAACCAATGCCCTCTGTGTGTGCCCAGCTGGCAGCCAATGCCTGTGTGGTGCTTGGTACTTTACAGGCTTTCGTTGGAGACCACTTGTTAAGGGACGTGGCACATAAAGAGGGCCTGGCTCCTCCAGCTGGGGGGAGGGGAAGCAAAGGGGCGAGCCTGCCCTCAAGGATGTATGAATTAGCTGAGCCCTGGTGGTGCCTAGCTGGAGGCTCCCACTCACCCTTCAAGACCCAGCACAAGGACCGTCTCCTCCATGAAGACACGTCCCCTGTCCCCCAACTGTTCTCCGATTTCTAGTCTTAGCAACGGGGGGCAATGAAAGGCAAGGTGACTTCCCAGGGTCACACAGGCAACATGTGTCAGAGGGATGATTTGAACCCAGGTCATGCTGACCTTGAGGTCAGCTCTCTACCCAGTATACCACCCTGCCTCTCCTTATGCACTTATCCTATCCTACCTAAGCCACATCAGGGTGACCTGTGCATATGTTCCATCTCCCCCACTGCCTAATACAGAGCAAGAGTTGGATTCGGATTCAGAGGCCCTGGGTAACCATAGGGATTGGATTTGATGGCCTCCTAGGTCCCATCCAGCTGAAAAGCTGAGATCCGCCAATCCTAAATGTTTGTTGAATGAATGAACAAACCTTCTAACCTAAACTCTTCACTTGACAATGACCTGCCCAAGGCTACCTGGTGAATTAGGTGGGACCAGAGTCTGAGGCTTCTGACCCCTCTCCCCTGCCCTGTCCCATGTGCTAACATCATGCTATCTCCACACAGGTAGCACCAGCACTGTCCACACACAGTCCATGCAAAGGCAGGGTGAATGCACTAGTTTGGACTCTAACATACACGTAGGGGAGAAGTGAGAGATGAGGCTGGAAAGAGAGGTTGGGGTCAGAGCATCAAGGCCCTTGAAATCAAACCCAAGCTGAAGGGTTTAGACTTCATTGAGGAGACAATGGGGAGCCCTGAAGGTTTCTGAGTAATGTAGTGACACGAGAAAAACTGGGCTTTAGGAAGATTGGTCAGACAGGGCACGCAGAGTGGATTGGCAATGGTGAGCCTGGAGGTGGAGAGACTCGTTGGGCAGCTCTTAGTCCAAACATGAGGTGAAAAGGGCCTGGATGAGGCTAGTGGCCAAAGGGATAGAGAAAAAGTAATGATGCAGTAGAGATGTTGACCAAAGAACCAAAAAGAATTGGTCAATGGTTGGATTGGGAGGATGAGACGAGGAAAGAACCAAATAAGGTGGTTCAGGAAAGGAAAGCCAGAGGAAAAGCTGCTTTGGTGGGAAAGGCAAGGACATCTCCAAGCGTGGCACACAGGTGTGAGTGTGGGTGACCCTGGCATCACTGGGAGCCATGGAAAGTCACATCTTTGACGACATTCCCCAGCAGGCTCATGTTGAGGACGTAGCAGTCTCAGTGTTATGGATTATTGGGCTCTCTCATCATTTCATTGCCATGGGTAACTCTGAGTCGTCTGCGCCCTTGAAACCTTCCCCGGGACTTCGTTTGCCTGAATATGGCCCGTGGGGAAATCCTACTGAGTTTCTCTGGTTTCAATGATTGAAAAATGTTAAGACTAATGCTAAAATAACTAAATGAAATGCTCTCATCCCGCCCCCCCCAACTCCTTTCTCCTCCCCCCCCCCCAACTTCACATCAGTTCTGTGGGAAAGTCCGTTTGGGAATTTCCCACAAGCATGTGTCTTTGACCCTAACTTTATAGCAATGCTCTCTCTTACTCAGCCTTCACAACCTTCCAAATAGTGCATTTGCTTCTCATGTTAAATACAAAATGTAGAGGGGTGGGGGTGGGGAAGGGGCCCTGGTGATGATGCTTTGCGTCAGCTCTCGAAGGCACTGTAAGAGTCTGACTGAGACTCTCCATTGCTGCCCCGGAGCTTGGTGGTAGCTGTGTATGGAGGCCTGGACAAAGCTGGGAGAGTCGATAGACTTTTCCCGTGCACTCCCTTTTCCCACTGGAAAAAACAGGGCTAGTGGTCTCCTTCACGTTCTACTCCAATTTCATCACTGGCAGGAGGATCACAGCTCTAAAGAGTCCCAGAAATCCAGAGCTGGAAGGGATCTTAGACCCACCCCCACCCGATTTCCAAATAAGACTGTGTGGGGACAAGCCTTTCTGAGGTCCCCCAATTAGCAAACAGCAGAGCTGCGTCTGGCACTCAGGCCAGGGCTCATTCCCCTCTGTGTCTCTACCTTCCTCCCTTGTCCACTCTCTCTTGTCCACTCTGTGGAGCAGGGAAATCAGTGACCTGGGCCTCAAGGGGGCTTCACAGATGGAGAGCCAGGGAAGGGGGAGCTGAGACTCCAACTGCATGCTGCCTTGTCACAGGAAACCGCTTTCACCAAGGATGTATTATGGCATAAAGATCCCACCCTTGGGAACTGAGAGGCCGACAGCTTCGAAAGAAACCAGAACCGCAAAGGTAAACAGATTAATAAGCGTGTGTCCAAGGGCAGGTTTGCTGTGTACTGGCACCTAGTTGAGGTTCAATTAGCCAGCCGGTGCCTCAGCCCCAGTAATCCATCAGCATAGCTGAGGAAAGGCAAACAAGCAGGACTGGGGCACAAGGCTTGAGCTGAAGAATCTGTCTCTGTCTCTCAACTGTTTTTTTCTCTCCTTCCCCCTTATTGTCTCTGTCTTTCTGTGTCTATGTCTGTGTCTGTGTCTGTCTCTCAATCTGTCTCTTTGTCTTTGTTGCTCTCTGTCTCCTCTCTCATACACACACACACACACACACATATACACACACACACTCACATACACACATACACACATATATACACACATACAGACACATATACACACATATACACACACATACACACACATATACACACACATACACTCACATACACACATACGCACATATATACACACATACAGACACACACACAGACACACACAGAGCCACAGGAGTGAGCACTGGGCAGGCAGGGGTATCCCACCACCCCAGCCTTCACAAAGCACCTCCTGCCAGTAAAGCTAGAAGACTCAAACACAACATAGCCACTGTCTTCAAGGCGCTTACATTTTATTGGAGGGAAAACATGCATATAAATGAGTATAACTTCGGGGAGAACAAAGGGTAGACCAGTCAACCACACATCAGGGAAGGGTCCATGCATCCTAAAAGGAAAAGCAGAGACCCTGGGCAAGTCACTTAACCCCCATTGCCTCCACAATAAAATTTTTTTTTAATAAAGGAAAAGCAGAATTTTGACTGGTAGAGACGAGAAGGCAATACATTCTAGGCCTGGGTGAGGGATGATCTAGACAAATGCTCTGAGGTGGGAGATGGCAGGTAGAGTAATGGAACAGTCAGTGGACCAGTCTGGCCTTTTGGTGAGGAGCCTCAAATGCTGTCACATCTTGGTAGAATTTGCCCAAGGGTTTGAGAACCCAAGGTCAACTCTACCTCATGAGAAGGCACCATCAGATGAAGACTTTATTGGATGTGCATGATTGTAGCCCACATATACATGTAACTTGAAAATCAATGTAGAATAGTGATTCAAAAGCTTGTCTCGAGGACAGGAAGCTCTGGGTTCAAATCCCATCTCTGACACATACTGGCTTCTCAGTCTCCTTGGCAACTCCCTAAAATTCTAGGCTCGAAGCAATTGCTAAGCTACTCTGGTAGAGGGCATTCATCACTGGGTGTAGGGAGCTTCCCTAAACCATAAAATCACAGGTTTGAGCCAAAGGAGGTAAAGGACGTGCCTCAAAGGGCTCAGATTCCAATGGGATAATGTCTGCCAAGTACTTCCCAAGTTTTAAAGCATCAAATACTGGTACTCGGACTTGCGATCCCACAATTTCTCTTCTGTCACACTGGTTCTCCATCTGAAAGGGTTTTTTCTAGGTTTCTCAGTGTTTCTTAAGACTGGGTTGAGGGGAATGGGAGGTCCTGCTTGGAAGGTCTGACAGCAGCTAAAAGTAATTTGGTTTTTCTTTTGTCTGTAGAAATAAAAACAAAATCCAAAACTCATGTCCCCTCAGCCCTCATCCCCCTCATATGACATCCCAAAGATGAGACTCTCTGGCTCCACTGAGATCTTTTCCCAAGTTGACTAGAGAACAGCTCTCTTCAATTTCAGCACCTATGCAATAAACAGCAAATTGTTTATTTTCTTTGTCCTTGAAATTCATAGTACTTGTTTGTGCAGTCGAACCTAGTTTCAAACCTCCTTTTTGCAGCTTCATTTTCTTGTGTAGACTAGAAAGACCCAGGAGAGAGAGAAACAGATCCATTCTCTAAAAGAAGGAAAAGTGTAGTATAGTGAAAAGAGCCCTGAACGTGGAGTTTCTTCAGCCCTAAAATGATCTCAAAGGTTCCTTCTTACTGGTTCTTAAAGGTAGCAATTGTGTGAAAAATGCTGAGGGCTGGAGGTGGAGGGAAGGTTCCAAATCAGCCTGCCACCAACGTTAGCCCACAAAAAGACCACAGGCCTCCTCTCTGGAGGATCAAGTTTGGAATATGACCCCTAACCAGGGTGCATTCCTTATCCCACGGCGCAGGCTTGAAAGCTACTTCTGTCCCTGGGTCACTGACCCCCAGATAGCCTGTAAATTCCAGGCACTGAATCCTTCTCTACTGGTGGAAATCTAAAATCTTTTTCCAGGCTAAATGAAATGACCCCCTAATTCATATCAGTTATATCAACTAACCCTCATTTAAACAAAGATGGGAACAAGAAGGGAGACAGAGACCAGAGCGGGGCTGTAGAATGTACCATGCCAGTGCCTATGTATAGCATAAGAATGGAATGTTCCCATGGCATTCCCCCATGACTTGCCTGGGGCCTGTATCCAAAGCCCAGTCTGTCTAGTGAGTGCTATGCATGGTAGGAGTCTGGAACATGGCACTGTACGCCCCTTCAAGCTGTCTAGAAAACAAGACAAATGAGGTGAGCACCAGCTGCCTCCAGCCTGCCCTTCTCTAGGAATCAAGAATCATCTTTGCTCCCAGAAATGTGAAAGGAGAGGCTAAAGCGAGGAATGAAAGCCTTTCGGGGATTTGGTCCCTGGACAGGATAGAGTCAAACCTTTAGGATGCCATTTTTCAACGGAGGTATTTGGTTATGCCTACAGGCAGCTAGGTGGCACAGTGGATGGAGTGCTGGGCCTGGAGTCGGGAGGACTTGAGTCCAAATCTAGCCTCAAACACTTGCTAGCTGTGTGACCTGGGTAAGTCACTTTACCCTGTTTGCCTCAATTTCCTCAACTGTAAAATGAGGTGGAGAAGGAAATGGCAAATCCCTCCAGTGTCTTTGCCAAGAAAACCCCAAATGGGATTATGAAGAGTCAGACATGACTGAAAACAACAACACCAGGCCAGTTTCCTGGGAACACCAACAAGCTGCAGGGGTTTCTTGAATATTTGGGGGCTGATTACCCAAAGGCCTTACTGTGATCCACTTTTTTTACCACTTTGCTGGCCAGGAAGCATCAAAAATAATGAGAATAATCTCCTTATCACAGAGTCTAGATGGTCACTGCACAGGAAGGCTGCAGAGAATAATTGGGGATCAGGTTGGGGGGGGGGGCTGGACCACTCTGAGGACTGTGACTGCCAATGCGCTGATTAATAGTGATTTCAATGACTTGTTAGGGAGCCCTGCCTCCCTCTCCTCGGTGGGAACGTGGTGGGCTGTGCTAAGGCTAGCAGCCTTGATGGAAGCCAGCGGGCCACGAGGAGAAGCGTCTGCTCCCTTTCACAGTCAAGGGCTTGGGAAGAGATGCAGGGCCAACCCTTGTGATCTGGGTAAGTGAGCACAGGAGAGAAGAATCGGGAATTCTATGTGCACATTTACCAGGGGAGCTGCAATGAAGCAGAAGACCAGAAGTTTAGAAGAGATGTTATGGGCTGGCTAATCCAAACTCCTTGGTTTCTAGAGGAAGAAACTGAAGCCCAAGCTCATACAGGTAACAAATAGCAGAGCCAGAATTTGAACCCAGGTCCTCTGACTAAATCCAACACTCTTTCCATCATACAACAGGGCAAGAAGAAAGGTGAAGGCCGCACAAAATCCTTTGTGTACAAAATTCGGTACAAAATCCTTTATGGATGATATTGAGAGAGACTTGGGAAAACCTTAACTATTCTCTTTGAAAGAAATTTTGCCTGTCACCCTGGGCAGCGACACCATCTCCTGTCCTCTCTGACAGCAGCCAAGAGATCAGTTCCCAACAAAGCTCCCCACTGTGCAGCGCAGACTTGGGGGTGAGAGAGCAAAGACTGGGCCTGGGAGTGAGTGCAGGGGGAATAGACTAGCCTCAAGAATGTGCACCCTGGTTCTGCCTTCCCCTACTCATGCCACCCCCCCCTTTGGGCAACCTATAGCACCAAGCAGAGCACCTCATCCTAGACACTGGAGCAGCCAGGACTCTCCCCTCCAATGCACTTGGTGTGGGCTGGATACCGAATGAAACACCCACACTCCCACACTCCCAGCCAGGACTGTTGTGAGCAAGACAGCAGTGATGCAGAGGAGGGGCACTTGGGGCTAACTTTGCCCCAAGTGGATTGACCTGGCACCCAGCCGTGGGCTCTTTGGGCAAGAACATGGAAGCAGTTTTTAGGACTGAGGCAGGGAGCTCCTGACACCGCCAAGAAACTTCCTTACCATCAGCTTTTGTCCGAACTGCCTTAGGAAGTGTCCTTACCACAAGGCATCTGAATATACTTTTGTTAAATGGACCCTGGGGCTCCGAGTGCTCCATGGCACCACAGGCCCAACCTCCTACCCATCGTGCAGTGGGGTCACCTCATGCAGCCTTGCATCCTGCACCAGGCTCCCCTGGGTCTGGCGAAAGGGAGAAGATTCAGATGGCAATGCCCCCTCCAACAACTGGGGCTTTGGCAGAGCTGCAGTTTGGCAAGGTGAAAAGCTCTTTCCCCTGTGCCTTCATCCCAGTCTAGCCCAGCCCTCCCCAGGTGCCCTGTCCTCCCACTGAGCCTTCTAGGACAACTCCCCACCCCACCCCCAACATTAGCTAAATTCATCTTCATCACACACTCTTGGAAGCCCAGCCCAGCCCAGCCCTACCACACTTTAAAGGGCTAGTCAACCCATGTCTCATGTACCCTTCCCACCCAAACCCTCTAACTATCCCCCCCCACACACACAGACACCCTCCTGAGCACCCCACAGCACACAGGGCCAGGAGGAGAAACATAAACACTCCTTGTTCCCCACTATCACATTCAGACCCTCCCACATGCATTTACTGAATTCAATGCCTCTTCCCCTCTACCACAAACTGGGCCCTCATACTTGGGAACTTCCCAAATGCATCTGATGGGTGGGACTGGCACCCATCTCTGAGCTAGTTCCCTTACTCGGCTGGAAGTTGTATTTTTTTTCTGACCTAGTTTTGCTTCTCATAAACATCTGTGGGTGAAGAAGACGTATCTCCATTTCCTTGTGTCCCTTTGTTTGTGGTCGGAGTGTGTGGTGGGGCAGCTATGGCGGGTTTAGACACACAGAAGCAAATGGGCCAGGCTACTTTCTAGCTCTGGGCTTGATCCGTTGTTGGAGAATCCTTGTAAGGTGGGGGGGAGGGGCGGGTAGTGGATGATCCATTTATCGTGTGTTTCTGTTGGGACATTAGGAAGCTTCCAAGAACAGAACTGAAAAGAAAGCCCCTTGTTTTGGGGTTTTCTATCTGGCCCCTTCTGGCCATTTGAAGTGGTCTTTAATTTCCATTGGTTGTAATGGGGAGGAGTGCAGGGGGAATCCCAACTTCATGAGGAAGAAAGGCTTTCTGTGATCTCCGGAGCCTGGGGCCAGGTTTCCCCTCTCCCACTTTCCCCAGAAAGGAGTAGGTAGCTGTGGTGGGTAGGGGGAAGCCACGCCCCATGCCAGCCTCAAGAAGCTGCCCCTTTTTGGTCAGGAGATGGGAATGAGGAGAGTACAGACTCCCTCTTGCTCCACAGAATTGCCCAGGCTGAAGGGAGAATGGTGCTGGGCTGCCAGCTTTGTGGTAAGAACCACATGGTTCCTAAAGGGATGCAGAGCTGGGGGGGGTGGGGGGTAGGAGGAGCACCTACTGCAGGTATGGATGCCACCACCCCTACTCTCCAACATGCCCAGGGACTTGGCCCCAGGAATAGCCTTTGGGAAAGTACCAGGGCTATGGAGGACATGGAATGATGGCATCTGAACAAAGACCTTAGTAATGGGCACAGTACCTAAAGAGCGGCTGGCAGTGGAACCAGGAAAGGGCAGACCGGAGGTTTTTGCTGGAAGTTCAGGCTGGGCTTTGAGAGGTGGCTCATTAGAGACTCTAGCCTAGTGTCTCTCCTCACAGCAAGCTCTAAGCCCTGAAGAGGCTCTGGAAAACCCTCCCAGAGGCACAGGATCTCAGAGGCTACCTTCAGAGGCTACCAGAGCCCAAGGCAATCTGGCTGCTAAGAATGCCCATTTCTATAGCATCCCCAACTGCTAGTTAGCACAAGGTGCCCACAACCTCTCCCCAGGGCAGCTCATTCCTCTTTGGCACAGCATTCATTGGCACAGTTCCCAGACGCATGGGTGGGCAGGGAAGAAATGCCTGGTGATTGAGTTATTAGGAAGCTTTTCCTGACATCCCAACTCACTACTATGTCATGTCTCAGTGCCAGGCTTATGATGTTTTCCCAAATCCTCATTTATTTCCTCTTTCTTCACAATGACATACAACTCAGGTTGACCCTGAGAATGCCACCTGCTCATGACCAAGCCCTTGGCCACCAACCAGATGGTCCAGATTAGACTCCAATGACATTGCTGCCTCCATCAATACTGACCTCAAAACTTTCCACCATGCTCCCCCCCCACTTCTGGATTTCTTTCCATGAGTATACCTTCTTAATATATAATGCTAAGGCCATTCCCCATCATGTCACGTCTTCCTTCTGAATAAAGCATACTTTTCCATAGTCATATGCTAGTTCCAAGTCTCATCCCACCAAGTTTCAGTGCTAGCCACGAAGTCCCACGTGCCTCCTGGAGTCAGGAGCTCTAGGTCACCTTACTTATTACCTATGTTTTGTGATCTCTGAGGTCTTGGGGTTTTTGTGATCTCCTTTCTTTGACTTGGTCTCTGTGGATTTCTAGGTGCCCCACTGCTTCTCTTTCCCCACCATTGTAGCCACTGACTGGTTTCCAGCTTGGGAGATGTACAGAGGTGGTGGCCTCCCTCCCCTTTCTTTTTCAATTTAAGGCCCTTTTGATTAGATTTGCAAGACTTAGGAAAATATGTTCTTCCAAGCCCCTTTTATGGGCACTCCACCCCTGGCCAGGAGCCTGGCATTTTAAGCCATGGTCCAGAAATCCCAATCACTTTTTCCAGAGCCATATGCTTGACCAACTATTTTCAATCCCCAAATCTGTCTTTCTCTTTTGAAGCCCCTGCCTTCAATTGGCTAATTGATGAAAATACCACCTGGGCATCAGAGGGCTAAGATTTCTTGCCAAACACTTTGCAGTTTTTAGCAAACGCTTTCTAGATTCCTTCTGATAGTGTCATGTGCGCCCACTCCAATGAGCAGTCAGCCGGTCTGCCAGTTCTGGGAAGGTTCTCTCTGTCACGTCCCTGCTACACCCTAGGAAGACAAACTTCTTTCCCATTGCTCGCAGGTCGGGGGCACACAGCATGAAGTCAGTGACGACCTCCATTCGGCTCTTCTAACTCTGGCCGTACCCAGATGTCCCCTCAGTGGCAGCACCCAGGTAGACAAAGCATCATTCCTGGGACGACGAGTACTTCCCTCGGTCACTCAGTTACTAAATACCAAATACTGGGCCAAGAGCTGAAGGTACAAAGGCAAAAATAAAAACAAAAATAAAAACACACAGTCCCTGCTCTCAAGGAGCTCACATTCTAATTGGGGGAAATAGCATATGAATAACTAGGCTTACACAAACTATATACTGAGTCATAGAAGGTAGGTGATTGAATCTGACAAGCAAAGGCACTAGCAGTGGGGGGAAGGAGGAGGGACTAGGAAGGGCTTCTGGCTGAAGGTGGGATAAGGAGCCAGCGAAGCAGAGGGCCAGACAGGAAGGGGAGCACGGCAAGCATGGAAATCAGGCAACGCAAAGATAAAGAAGCAGGAATTGTAGGGTTGTATGCTGGGAACGGCCAGGAAGCCATCATCACTGAATCACATAAGAAGAAGAGAAAGATAGGAAGGGGCCAGTTTGTGAAAGGCTTTCAAAGCCAAATAGGACTTTTTATTTGATTCTGGAGGCAACAGGAAGCCACTGGAGTTTCCCAAGTCGGGGGTAACAAGGTCAAACCTAAACTTTCGGCAGATCGCTTTGGTGGCTGAATGGAAAGTGGCCTGGAGCTGGGAGAGACTAGAGGCAGGCAGCCCCGATAACAGGCTATTCTAGTAGCCCAGGCGGGAGATGACGAGGGTCTGCAATAGCTAGGTAGCAGCGTCAGAGGAGAGGAGGGGGCACAGATACTCTATCCCCCAATACTGGACAATTTCACTGACTGTCCTCCATGCCTATAATTCTCTCACTCTTCCCCTCCGTCTCTCCTGCCATTCCCAATTTCCTTCAAGTCCTGGCTAAAGTCCTGCCTTCTACAGCCTTTCCCAATTCCCCCCTGATACTAGTGCTTTCTCCATCTGATTCTGTCTGTATCTGGCACGTTCATGATTGTTTTCATGTTGTCTCCATTAGACTGGGAGCTCCTTGAGAGCAGGGTCTGGTTTTTATCTTCCTTTGTCTTCCCAGCACATAGCAGAGTGCTTAGCACGCAGTAGTCACTTAACAAATACTTGTTCATTGATTTTAGACATGTTGAATTTAAGACACCGATGCACATCCGACCGGACGTGTCCAAAAGGCGTTGGTGATGCTTAGTGAGATGACAGCTCCATATTTTGATCTGGGAATCATCTCCATAGAGATCACTGAACCTGTGGGAACTAATAGGTTTACCAAGTGAGACAGTACAGAGTGAAAACAGGAGAGAGAACCTTGGGGTACTGCCACAGTCAATGGGTCAGACGGGAGAGAACAAGCCACAAAAACCTAAAGAGGAAAGAGTGTCCAAGTGTCCAAGTGGAGATCACTAGTGTCAAAGGCTGCACAGAGGTCAAGAAGGATGAAGACTTGGGGCGGCTAGGTGGCACAGTGGATAGAGTACTGGCCCTGGAGTCAGGAGGACCTGAGTTCAAATTCGGCCTCAGACACATAACACTTACTAGCTGTGTGACTCTGGGCAAGTCACTTAACCCCAACTGCCTCGCAAAAACGAAACAAAACAACAAAAACTAAAAGAAGAATGAAGACTGAGAAAAGGTCATTGGATTTGGAAATGAAGCCTGCCCTGCTCCCACCACACTAAATAACGATCAAGAAATCCAATGAGAAACTACGGTAAGAAAAACGTTCCAACTAGAACTTCAGAAGCCTGAGGGCAATAGGAAAGCCAGGCCAGGCGCAGCCTGTGTCTCAGGCACCAAGAACTGAGATGGTCAGAAAGCACTGGGGTGGGGGAGGGGGGTGCCAGCGGAGAGGTGGGACCTTGGAAGGTCCAGGGACCAGCTTTGGACAGTGACCACCAACCACTAACCAATGGTGCCCTGGACCAGGAATTCTGAGGTCCCTAATACTCTGTCCTAAGATGCCAGACAGGGCCCTGAAAATCTACTGCCCTGACGCTCAAAGATACAGGGTGGGGAGGAACCTCAGGGGTGAAGGTCGGCAGAAGAACTCAGGGAAAATGGTATGAGACCACACAAGACCAACCGACTGACCAAAAAGTGCAAGCAGAGCCTAGCCTAGCACGAAGCCCCAATCCATGAACTGAGGCTGGGGAGATGAGTTCATCTAAAAAAGTCACTGACCGGAATAAAACATTATTGCAAATTTAACTCCATAGAAAATGCAAGCAGAGATTCAAGGGGAAAATGGACCATCCGCAGGATCTACATGAGTATTGAAAAGAAAAGAAATGAGACATTAAACATGGAATAAAAGCTCTGGAGGAAAGATATAAGAAAAATAAATAGCTTTTGACAGAAAATGGTAAATTTCACTCAAGGAAGGAACCCTTTGAAAACTAGAATAGAGTAGACCAAATTGACCAAATAGAAATCAATGATTCTATGAGACAAGAAATATTACAAGAAAATCAAAAGATTGAAAAACAGAAAAAAATATAAGATATCTAATGTCAAAAAGAACTGACCTAGAAAGAAAGGTCAAGGAGAGATAACACAAGAATCATTGGACTCCCAGAAAACTATTACTTAAAAAAAAATCCTGGACACTATATTTTAAGAAATAATAAACAAAAGCTGTCCAGAACCATTAGAACCAGAGGGTCAAGATAGTAAGAATCCACCTATCCATCTCCTGAAGGGGAAAGTCTGAGGCATGTTAAAATTGGATCCTGTTCTGGTCCCCCAGACTATCCTCCCTCCCTTCTAGTCAGTACAGTAAGTTTATAAGTAGCCAGTACAAAGTAGAAATAGCAGGACGGAAGACTGCAAAAGGGAAGCTAGAAATCACGTACAAACCATCCCAAAGATCAAAGGAGCATCACTGAAAAATCGTATCATACAACAACCAAAAATCACCTCCCGAGACTGTGTGCTGAATCAGGGGAAGCCATCTAGACACCATCAGGGCCTTGGGTCCTATGAAGGGAAAACAGCTGGAAGAAGAAAACTAAACAAAAACTAAAAGAAGTTTTCATTCTCCTATAGGCCCTCAGGAAGAAGAGGGCCTATAGGAGAATGGGTAAGGTGGCAAAGGAAGGGATGGAAATGGAGAAAGACAGGGGGAAAGCTTGACTCCCTAGTGGGAGGGGCTCTCACCAAAGAACACTCCCATGCTGAGTGGAATATTCTGTAACAGGAGAGGAGGGCCTACAATAGGTACAGTCTTCGGAGATTTGGCGCTCAGACAGACCCTCCCACCTCTAACAGAATGTTGGGCCTCCCTGGAAAACATCCTGCATCAGGACACGGGGAATGAGAGTTCTTAGGGGCAACCAGCATCCAAAAGGGTAGAAAGGATGGGCCCAGATTGGAGATTTCATGTCAAATGGGAAAGAAAATGATGGCAGGGAGGGCAGAGTGCAGAAATAGACCCCACCACAATCAGGGACATAGAGAAATTTCTACCTTGTGCCAATGCCTTTATCCTCTCTCTATCCTGCCAGATGGAATACTTCTAAGAGTGAGACAAAACAGAAAAGAGGGGAGGGAGGGGACAGGCTCCACAAGGCCACATAGAAGAGGGAAGCCAAAATAGCTACCTTGGAAGCTTTAATTCCATGAGGGATACAGAGACTAAAGAAGGAAGAAATAAGTATAAAGACATTGAATCGAAGAATAAAAGTCTAAGGACAGCCAGAAAGGGAGAGAATCAATCAAGAGAATGAGGGAAAGAAACTTTAGAAAAAGGTGCAAAAAAAAAAAAAAAAAAAAAAAAAAAAAAAAAAAAAAAAAAAAA
>NW_020954597.1:35778-44978 GCF_900497805.2 Vombatus ursinus | reverse complement strand
GAGGAAGAGGGATTTTAATTTCCTTAACCAAAGGAATTAGATAACTAGATAAAAAGAAAAAAGGAATTAATAAGTTAAGAAAAACTCCAAAACTAGGGAAAGGGGTGCGAAAGACTTCAGGGTAAAGGGAAGAGAGCCTATGGGAACAGGGTTGCCTTAAATTAGATTAAGCAAAAATAACTGGAAACAAAGTACTGTCTTTACAGAGGAAAAGGAACAACAACCCAAAAAAGCCTAATTCATTTCAAAAAACAATATTAGGGACAAATGGAGGAAAATGTAACCCTAACACTCATAACTTTACAGAGAGTGACAAATTAGACACAAACCCTCACATACAATTGTTGGTTAGACGTTTTTCAGTTGCATCTGACTCTCTGTGACCCCATTTGGGGTTTTCTTGGCAAACATACCAGAGAGGCTTGTCATTTCCTTCTCCAGCTCATTTTGCAGATGAGGAAACTGAGGCCAACAGGGTGAAGTGACTTGCCCAAAGTCGCACAGCTAGGAAGTGTCTGAAGCTGGATTTGAACTCAGGAAGATAAGTCTTCCGAATCTAAGGCCAATGCTCTATCCACTGTGCTACCCAGCCACCCCTTTGCATATAATAAACATAGCTAAAAAGCAAAGAAATGACACAGAATCAAAATAAGGCTGTAACAAAATTGACTATGCATCAGGTGAATCCCAAAAAGCAGAAGTTGCAATCATGCTATCAGAAAAAGCAAAAACAAATACTCGCAAAATAAAAAGAGTTAAACAAGGAAACTATATTATGTTGAAATGACGATGAACCAACAGAGTGCTGAGCCATCAGGAATGCCCAAATTTAAATCCAGCCTCAGACACTTCCTAGCTCTGTGACCCTGGGCAAGTCACTTCACCCTGTTGGCCTCAGTCTCCTCATCTGTAAAATGAACTGGAGAAAGAAATGGCAAACCGCTCCGGTGTCTCTGCCAAGAAAACCCCAAAAGGGATCACAAAGAGTCTGATACGACTGAAAAACAACTAAATAACAACAACAAATTCATAAAGGAAAAATGAATTGAATTACAAGACAAAGATGGTCATACAATAATAGCAGAAGATTCCCTCTCTCAGTTTTGGACAAATCTAACAAAAAGATAAACAAAAGGGAAAATACATAAATCAACAAATTGCTAGAGAAAATTGAGCTAAAAGATTTATGATTTCTTATAAATGGGACTACTAATGAATATATGAAGGGCAGGTAGGTGGTGTAGTGGACAGAGTCCGATCTAGGACACTTACTAGCTGGGACCCAGGGTAAGCCACTTAACCCCAATTGCCTCCAAAAAGAAAAACTTTTTTTTTTAAAGAATATATATAGCCCTCCTATATCCCAAAGAGATCACACAAATGGGAAAAGGACCTACATGTACAAAAATATTCATAAGCAGCTCTTCTTGTGGTGGCAAAGAATTGGAAATTGAGGGGATGCCCATCCATTGGGGAATGGCTGAGCAAGTTGTGATATATGAATGTAATGGAATACTATTGTGCTATAAGAAATGATGAACAGGCTGACTTCAGAAAAACCTGGAAAGACTTGCATGGTCTGATGCTAAGTGAAGTGAGCAGAACCAGGAGAATGTTGTACACAGTAACAGCCACATTGTGTGATGACTAATATTGATAAACTTAACCCTTCCTGGCAATACAAGGATCTAAGACATCTCCAGAGGCCTTGTGACGGAAAATGCCATCCACATCCAAAGAAAGAACTATGGAAGTCGAATTGCTATTTTTTTTTCTCTTCTGTTGAGTTTTGTTTCCTCTTTCTGATGGTTCCTCCTATTGGTTTTAATTTTTACTTACAACATCACTAATGTGAAAATATGTTTAATATGAATGTAAATGTATAGCCTATATCAGATTCTGTGCCGTCTTGGGGAGGGTGGTGGGGAGGAAGGGGGAGAAAAATTTTAAACTCAAAAGCATATGGAAGTGATTGTTGATAAATCAAAATAAATTAATAAAAAATTTAAAAAATAAAACAAGAATATATAGCCCTGGGGCAGCTAGGTGGCACAGTGACTAGAGCACTGGCCCTGGATTCAGGAGGACCCGAGTTCAAATCTGGCCTCAGACACATAACACTTACTAGCTGTGTGACTCTAGGCAAGTCACTTAACCCTATTGTCTAGCCAAAAAAAAAAAAAGAATATATAGCCCTGGAATCAGGAGGACCCGAGTTCAAATCTGGCCTCAGACACATAACACTTACTAGCTGTGTGACTCTGGACAAGTCACTTAACCCTATTGTCTAGCCAAAAAAAAAAAAAGAATATATAGCCCTGGAATCAGGAGGACCCGAGTTCAAATGTGACCTCAGACACATAACACTAGTTGTGTGACCCTAGGCAAGTCACTTAACCCCAACTGCCTCACCAAAAAAAAAAAAAAATATATATATATATATATATATATGTATGTGTGTGTGTGTATGTATGTATTTCTCAGCATGATATAGAACTTTTAAAAAAAATATAAAAAGGCAGAAATAGTAAGCACGTACTTTAAAGATCATATTGTTAAAAAAAAAATAGCAGTAAGCACAAAGAAAAGACACAGATCCAAACGGAGACTTAGCAATGAAATGCTAAATAATGGATGGGCCAAGAAATGAATCATATTAACGATAACGATGGGAAAAAAATGACAATGATAAAACACGCCAAAAAGTAGTCCTTGGGGGGAAATGATATCCCTAAGACAGACACTAACAAAATGGAAAAGGAAAAGATCAACTACCTGAATGGACATTTTTAAAAATTCAAAAGTGAGCAAATGAACCAACCCGAACTAGGCACAAAAGAAGTGATACTGAAAATTAGAAGAAAAACGGATAACCTGGAAATTAAAATAATTGACAATGGAAAACAAAACTAAAAGCTGATTCTTAGGAAAGAAAAATAAAATTAATAAACTTTTACTCAACCTGATTAAAATGAAGAGAGGAGAAAATCAAGCTGGCAAAAGAGTAAATGAACAAAGTGAGATCAGAAGCAAACCAGAAGAAATAAGAATGATCAGAATCTGTCGTCTGCAGCTCCAGGCAACGATACAGGGAAGTACATGGGTGTGTTTGAAGAAGGCAGCATCACAACCCCCCCCCCAGAAGAAGGGGACTCACACCACCATGAAGAGGATCAGCTGAGGAATGTACAGACACTCTTTAAATAGCCTTAAGGAATGGCTTGGTTTGGGGCAGCACCTTCCTGCACACAGCTGTTTAGCCCTCTCTGAGATTCCCAACCTGAAGAGGGGGGTCTGCCTTTGTGGGCCTTTGCCCTGTTTTCACAGAGGATGCCTTCATTTGATTCACATGTAGGCCATCCACATGGAAGGGACAGGTAAGAAAGCAGGCATGTTAGTCGTTTGAGAGACCCTTTGGTGTAGCCAATGGGGCTTCGTACCTGAAATCAGAGAGGCTTGTGTGCAAATCTGGTCTCCGATATTTGTGTGGCCTTGGGCCTCGGTTTCTGACTCTGTCAAATGAGGAGGTCGCACCGGGTGGCCTCCAAGGCCCCTTCTAGCTCCAGGGCCTGATCCTATAGCTTCTCGGGCACCTTATTTGAGTAGAAACATTGTCTGTGATCTTTTCCATTCTGTTGTTGAGACAGACTGAGAGAGTTCCAAATTCCCTTCCAGCCCTGACATTCTATGGTTTGAAGGAGAGTGATTACATGGGAACCTGATCCTTTTAAAAAAGTGGGCAAAAGTTTAAAAATGGAGAAGAGATGTTTATCCCAAGAATGACTTTGGAAGCCAACTTTGTTGTGCCAAACGAATCCTCTCTCCATCCCACTTCATGTACATACCAAAGGCGGCTTCCTCCGAAGCTGTGCTCAGCATCTGGGGACCTCCCAGGATCCTGGGAAACACAATCTCCCTCAGCAAAGCTGTTTGCACGGCTGCTAAACCCCAGTAGGCAGCAAGGGACGAGACCATGGAAGCCATGAGGCAAGCTCACCAAGTTGGGTCAACTCCCCACGCCTGTTCCTTCTCGCTCTCAGTCAGCAGTGCACCCACAGGACTAGCTTTCCCTGAGGAGGCAAGAGGGTAGAGGAGCACATCCTGCAGGGAAAAAGCCACAACACCAGGTTCTAGGCTGCCATCTGCCACTAATCGGCTGTGAGACCCTGGGAAGGGGCCTTAATTTCCTCCTCTGTAAGATGAGTATGTGGATCAGATGACCTTTCAAGTACTGACATTCAATGATTCTGTGCTCTAAGGTCCCTCCCAGCCTAGACATTCTCTGTTCTGAGTCCCCTTGTAGTTCACACGTGACATTATTTTCCCGCCATTTGATGCCCTGGGAAGATCTCAAAGGCCACTACTGGGCTGAGACCTTCAGGCCAGGTAGGTTGAAAGCTCACAAGTGTCAGTGGCTCATTTGGGACCAGAGAGTCCGTGCTCAGCTTGACTGAAAGAACTCTGCCCTTCTGGAGTGCTCTCTCCTCACAGTTTGGGGCAGGGCAGGGCAGGGCTGGGATCAGAACCAGAGAACTGGGTTCCAGGGCTGGGTGGAAGCCAATGTCACCCATTCCAGGCCCTTGCTTGGTTCCTAAGTCTGGCTCCCATAAGCCATATCTCAGGGAAATCTGGTTTACCTCGGGTCAGAAGCAAACACCAACCTTCCTATATTGTAGATGGAGACGAGGAGGCCCAAACCTGGATTCTGGCCTCCTGGTGGCCCCCTGCTGTTGTCATGGACTAAACCTCCAGATTAGACACGTGAAGATGCTTATTCAGTAGGAACAATGAAAGTCATTTCCTTCCAAGGAGCTGGACCTGTGAGGTCCCATGAAGGGAGGAGGCAATGGGGTCAGGGAGCAAAAATCAGCAGGACCAAAGGAAGTCCCTGCCCCGTGGAGGGATAGGGCGGGATCAGCTGACACCCTTCTGAGCAGCTCTGGAATCCATCCCACTAGGGCAAGGGCAAGTTCCATCAAGCTCTTCCCACCCCCCACCATCTTAAATTCATCTTTGCTGCAGGGAAAGAGAAAGCCTCCTGTCTGCTATCCTACCCGGAATCCTCTAAGCCACAGCCAAGCAGCACAGTGGGGAGGGGGGATGGGCGCTGACAGAGCCCCATGTGGAACCTCACATCTGCCCAGGATGGGCCGTCTGAGCCTCCCTCCACTGCCCTCCCCCAGGCCCACTTTGGACTCTAGGACTATTCTGAAGGGCCTTTGCAGCTCCCAGACCACGCTAGGATGCTCTGGGCCTCCGTTTCCTTATTTCGTAGCATGAGGGCAGTTGGTCTCGATGAATTCCTTCCACAACACATACAACCTTTGGTTCTACAAACAAAGATAGTAAATAAATCAGAGACCATCAACTCTTTCTAATTTGTCCTCAGGAAGGGGAGCATTGGCCAGAAAACTGCAAAAGGAGGAGAACTGGTTCTAGGCTTTCCTCCCTGTCCGAGCAGCGAAGGTTCAGAAACCTAGAGAGCCAATAAATACCAAGGGATAGGAGCCAGAAGGCAGCCAAGGGAGTCCAAAAAGGGGTAGGAATTCGGTCATTCTTGACAAATCTGTTCTTAAAACGATTCCTTTTCCATTCCTTTGGCATTCACCAGCCAGGAATAATAAGACAAGGCAAAGAGAAACAGAACCTGCTTGATTGAGAAGCATTTTTTTTTTTAGGCCTTCCCCAAGGCTGTGTCCTGGGGCCTCTTCTCCCCACTTTCTTTCTCTTGGTGATTCATCAGCTCCCATGGGTCTGATTAGAATCTCTATGCTGATGATTCCCAGGTCTACAAATCCAACCTCAGTCTCTCCCCTGAGTTTCAATAGCACAGAATCAACTGTCCCTTGGACTTCTCGAACCAGATGTACCAGCGGCGTCCAAAACAAAGTTGGCCTTGATCTCTCTCTCCCAGACTTCCTCACTACTGTCAAGGGCACGGCTAGCCTCCCAGTCACCCAGGCTCATCCCCTTGTCCTCACTCTCCCTTATTCCACATGTGTAATCACTTCCTAAATCCTACTGTCTCTGCCTCCACAGTATCTCTCATGCCTGCCCCTTCTCTTCACTCACATAGCCACCATCAAAATCCAAGCCATCTGCCACTTTTTTGTCTCCTGCCCTGCCAGGCCTTTGGGCCCACAGTTGCCTGACCAGCCATCCTATCTGACTGAGACAATGAAGGAAAGAGAAACACATCCCTGAGGTGCTATGAGAGAGGCCAGGCCATTCATCGGCAGTTCAGAGACCACCTTGCTACAAAGCTCTGGAAAGGAGCCAGGAAGAAACGGGGGAAATGCAAGGGCAGAGGGCGATCAGTGGCTGTTTGTGTCAAGCGAGGTGGTGGCCTACCCCAGGAGAAGCCAAGCCATGGCAACCGGGGGATAAGACAGAGCCCCACTCTCTAGAAGCTCGTATAGGCCAGTGGAGACAGCACTTGCTGAGAAGTTGGAGGACCTAGGTTCAAACCCTGCCTTGTTCAGTTGTAAGCAAGTCACTGACCATCCCTAGGGAGGCATCAATATCCTAGGCTGCAAAAGGAGGGGACTGGAGGCCCCTGAAGTCCCTCCCAGTTCTGGGTCTAGGCTTTCATGTGGACAGAGAACTATAAAGGCTAGAATCACTCCACTGTACTTCTCTCATCAGAATCTTCTCACAATCCTGGGAAGGGAGATAACAAAGTAGGAGTGATTTCCCCCATTTTATTGGAGAGGAAACCGAGGCTCTGGGAAGCAACTTGGCCAGAATGACAGGACCAAAATAGCAGAGCTGAGATGAGAAGTCCAGTATTGTGAATGCCTATAGCCCTTCCACAGCACTGTGGGCAGACTGAGAGGGAAGATTCCCAGCCAAGTCCCCCAACATCCAACATTCATCCTACTCTATACCCCATGTGGCTTCCCAATCCTGGCAGGTCAGGACACTGACAGTGAGCCGGAAGAGCAAGGCCCAGGACTGGGCCACCACCACCACTGCCACCAATAATAGTAAGCACTGACATTTCTATGGCACTCCAAGGTTGCAAAGGCTTTAACATACGTTGGCTCAACACTGGGAAGGAGGTGTCATTATGAAACCCAGGTACAATAGAAAGATTAGCTCTTACTGTTTAGTGGTGGTGGTGGCAGTGGCCTTGGCTCGGTTCTGGGCCCTGCTCTTCTGACTCACTGTCCGTCTCCTGACATGCCAGGACGGCACCTCCCGTGTGCCTCATACCACCAGTGCATTGTGGGCCTCAGTTTTCTTATCTGAAAAAGGCAATAATACTTAAGTACCTCATAGGGTTGTTGTGAGGCTCAAATAAGATGATCTGTATAAAGGATTTTGTTGCGGGTGGGGGAAGAGAACAAGCATTTTTATAGCACCTACTATATGCTAAACACTTTATAAATATGATCTCATCAGATCCTCACAACAACTCTGTGATGATGTTATTATTATCCCCATTTTACAAATGAGGAAACTGAAGCAGGGGAAAGTGACTTGCCCAGGGTCACACAGTTAGCTATTATCTGAGGCCACATTTGAACTCGGGTCTTCCTGACTCCAGAACTGGAATTCTGTGCATTGTGGTGCCCCTTAGCTGGCCTAAGATGGCCCTAAACAAGGCTGAACATCCCAACCCAAAGCACAAGAGGTAGAGTCAGGTACAAGCACAAAGCCTCAGTTCAGGAAATAAGGCAGCAGAAATGAGTAAACAGAAAAAGATGTCACCCACTAAAAAGAATTAAAATAAATCCAGAGATACTAAAAATCAACCTTTGAACAGAGACTCAAAGGAAAATATGGATTTTCTTCAAGGGCTACATGACTACCTAGAAGAAATGAAGCAAGAGATAAAAAAGAAAGAAAGAAAATCTCTGTAGGAAAGAATTGGAAGGAGAATAAATAGCTTAGAATAGAAAGTAGAAAACCTACCCAAGTAATGGACTCTCTGAAAATAAAATAAACTAAAGAGAAACTAATGACTCCATGAGACAAGAAATATTAGAACAAAATTAAAAGATTGAAAAATGGGAAAAAATGTAAGGTATCTGAGATAAAAAAAAAAAAACTAACCAGAAAAACAGGTCAAAGAGATGTCACTCAAGAAGCATCAGACTCCCTACAAATCATGATTTTAAAAAACAAAAGCACAAACATCAGTCTATTAGAACCAGAAGGCAAAGCAAAAATAAAAAGAATCAATTGCTCACTTCTTAAAAGAAATCCTAAAAGGAAAAGTCCTAGGAGTTCCATAGCCAAAATTCAGAATTTCTAGGTCAAAGAACAAACACAACAAGTATCCAGAAAGAAAGAGTACAAGAAGCAAGGAACCACAGTCCTGATCACACAAGACATCTTGGAATACAATAGTCCAAAAGGCAAAAGACAGAACTTACCCTGCAAAGCTAAGTATAATCTTACTGGGGAAAGGGGGTAGGGGAAAGGGCAGTGAATAGATCTTTAATGAAAGAGAGAACTTCCAAGCATTCCTGATGAAAAGACCAAAGACTCTAAGAAACTCTGAAATACATTTGAAATACACAAGATTCAAGAGAACTGATCCAACCATTTTGGAGACCAATCTGGAATTATACCCAAAGAGTTAGTAAATTACCTATACCCTTGGACCCAGCAATACCACTACAAGGTCTATTTCCAAAGATGATTAGGGGGAAAGGAAAAAAACCTATGTGTTCTAAAATGTTTATAGCAGCTCTCTTTGTGGTGGCAAAGAACTGGAAAGTGAGGGGATGCCCATCAATTGGAGAATGGCTGAACAAGTTGTGGTATATGATGGTGACGGAACACTACTGGGCTCTAAGAAATGATGAGCTCAATGATTTTAGAAGAACATGCAAAGACCTGCACAAAAGAGTGAAATGAGGGGCAGCTAGATGGCGCAGTGGATAGAGCACTGGCCCTGGAGTCAGGAGGACCTGAATTTAAAGCTGGTCTCAGACCAGACACTTGACACTTACTAGCTGTGTGACCCTGGGCAAGTCACTTAACCCCAATTGCCTCGCAGAAAAAAAAAAAAAGTGAAATGAGCAGAACCCAGAGAACACTGTATACAGTAACAGCAATATCGTTTTAAGAATGACTTTGCAAATACGTTATTTTGTCTATTATAAATACCCAAATTAACTATAAAAGAAATATGAAGAAAAACATTATCCGCATCCAGAGAAAGATCTGATAAATAGAAGCATGTATAG
>NW_020954597.1:16622-35678 GCF_900497805.2 Vombatus ursinus | reverse complement strand
CATATATATATATTTGTGTCTAATGGTAGCCATCTCTAGGGTGGGAGTGGGGGAAGAGAAGAAAAAAAGGGAAAAAAAGAAATTTACATGATAATTTTGTTGTACATTTGGAAGGAATAGCAAGTTGTGCATAGTTGATTTGCAGTTTCATGTGCAATCATCTTCTTTAATGTACTATGTTATGGAAATGCTTGTTTTATTTCATAAATTAAAAATAAAATAAATTTTTAAAAAGATTCAAGAGAAACCTAGAAAGGTCCATTTGAGCAATTGGAAGAGGCCGCATAATGATTTAGGGCTTACGTTGTAATAGGGGGAGAAGAAACAAGTGCCCCTTCAGAACCTTCATATCTTCAAAGGCATCAAAGGAATTAAAGAAGAAAATCAGAGGCACCATGAGGGTAGTGGACTGGATCTGTGCTGAGGATGTGAGGAGGGTAAGAGAAGGGAGGGTGCAAAGAATACACTATTGTAGAAACAAAGGAGAAAGAAATGGAATCTGCTGTTCCTCATAATTCTGGTGGGTGAGAAGACACACAAATGTGGAGGTGAGAGTAGTGAGCAGCATCAGATAAACTTCACTCTTATCTGCAGCAAAGGAATATTAAATGTGTGTGTGCTCGCGAGCGCACTCTCGCACACAGTTTGTTGCAGAAATACAGCAATGAGGAAACAGGCAAAAGTTGAGTGGGGAGAAGAGGTAGGATAATAGAGGGAGGGGAACTGTCTTATACAAAACAAATTTTCTGATCCTGAAAGAGGGTGGAGGGGTGAAAAAGGAAGCAAAAAAAAACTTAAAGAACTGGAAACTAAGAGAGTGTCTATCCAAAGGAGAATGACTAAACCAATTGTCATGTATGAATGTAATGGAATATTCTGGCACTGTAAAAAAAAAAATGATGAAATCGGTGATTTCAGAGAATTCTGGTAAATATGAACTTATAGAAAATGAAGTGAAAAGTCAGTCAACAACTATTTATTAAGCACCTACTGTGTGCCCGCCACTGAAATACAAAGAAGGACAAAAGCCAGTCCCTGCTCTCAAGGAACTCAGTCTAATGGGGGAGATGACATCAAACAATTCTGTGCAATCCGTAATAAATTGGATAAATTGGAGGCGATCAGCAGAGGGAAGGCATTAAGATGAAGGAAGGGAGTAGGGGCTTTAGCTGGGACTTGAAGGAAGCCAGGGAAGCCAGTGGGGTAGATTGGGAGGGAGAGCATTCCTGGCCTGGCCCCAGACGGGGAAAACGTCTGGAGTAAGGAGATGTCTAGTGGGAGAAACAGCAAGGACATCCATGTCCCTGGAATAATGTTGGAGAAGATTGGAAAGGTGGGGGGAGAGGCGCATGTTACAAAGGGCTTTAAAGCCAAATGGGATTTTGGATTCAATCCTAGAGGTGATAGAGTCATTGGAGTTTACTGAATGGGGAGGCAGGTGCCACAGAGAATCAGATCACTTTCAAAGCCAAGGGAAGGATGGAGCAGAACCAGGAGAGTAATTTATACGGTGGCGACAACATTGTAAAGGAAAACAACTTTGAAAGAATTAAGAACTCAGATCAAAGCAATGACCAGCTCAGTCTCCGGAGGACCTGTGATGAAGCATGTTACCCACCCACTAACACAGAGGTTTGCGTCAAGGGGATGGGCTGGAGGTGGAGAAGGAGATGCATGTTTTTGGACGTGGCCACTCTATGGAATTGATTTGCCTGACCATGCTTACTCATCATATCATATGTGGGTTCTGGTAGCTGTCTAATCATTCTAAGACTGACCCACATATGACATCGATAAATATCTGATCTCTCCCGACTTGTCCCCAAGAGAGACTGAAATGTCTACCTCTGTAGAAAGTGGGAGGGTCCAGGAGGCTCAGATGGCTTAGCAGGATCAGGATTGTCACGGCTGGGTGAACTGGCCTTCACTCAACAGTCTCCAAGAGGGGTAGCAGGCTAGAATGAGATCTACCTACTACAAATGCAATGTCTGCACTTTTGAGGTCCAAGAGACGTTTGCAAAGGCCATTCTCCCTGTGCCCTTTCAGGGCCAGGAAATAAGAGCTTGGGTCCCTCCAGGCCGTTTAGTACACAGTTCTCCTTTACATTCTACTTTGCATTGGAAACGCTCACATTTGGGGGAAATGCTCATGTTTGTTAAGTTCAGAGTTCAAAGATTAAAGTTTGAAAAAACAATTCTAACCTGAAAACAAAGGTTAATGTGAGGTATGTGTGTGTGTGTGGGGGGGGGGGGTTTATCTGGGAGATCAGGGAAGGCTTCCAGGGGAGGCAGCCACTAAGCTGGGCCTTCCAAGAAGAAGGAGATGAGCAGGTAGGACATTCCAAGCCAGAGGGACGAGGTGGAACTGAGCTGCATGAGCAGGGAGCCCAGTCTGGCTTCCACGGTAGATGTGGGGAGGGGAGGGGAGGGGAGGGGAGGAGTCCCCAAGGTGGTGCTCCGAGGCTACGTGTCGGACCCATGACTGGGGCTCATACTCTTCCTTTGTCACTTCTTACTTATAGGACCTTAAACAAGTCACTTCCACCCAAGTCAGCTTCTTTCCTCCTCTGGTCTGTGACTGGACACTGGTTACACACATGGAGGCAGAGAGGAATCCCTCTTCTCAAGGATAGGGAAAAAAATCCCCATGTCTCTTTTCCTGCTTTGGCCCCCTTCTTTCCCTCAGCATTTGACCTGTGAAGGCTCTGGAAGGTGGGGGGGACTAGAGGTGGGACCCACTGACCCCACGACAACTTCCTCCTTCCTGTGCCCCTGCCCACTGACTCAGACAGGAAGCACATAAGGCCTGGGATGGAATATGCACTAACAGGCACTTGATAAAGGCCTGTAAGATTGGGCTGGGGCACCCCTGACTTCCTAGGCCCTGAAGCCAGCTAGACAAAGTGGCAAAAGATAGAGGGGTTGGGCAGGAGTGTCTGGTGCACTCCCAGAAGCCACTGGGAGAAGGCCAAACACTAGAGGATCCAAATTCACCATTGTTTCCCTTGCCATGCCTACCCTGTGTGGTTCCTGTCTCCCCCTTCCCCTTCCCAGCTCCAAGCCCTGACCAGCCCAAAGCATAGAGAAGCCAAGCCCGGAGAGCCCTTAGCCTAACAGGGCAGTCTGGGGGAGAAGCCTGAGCCTCCAGGGACACCCGAGTAGTGCTATCCCGCCCCACCCCGCCCCTCAGGGTGTGTGGCTTGGGGGAAATGAGTTGCAGATGGGCCTGAGCTCTCAATTTAAGAGAGATCCTTTCCTTCCCACCCACCGAGCTCTGCCTCCTGCTTTGTAGAGGGGCTGAGGCAGCATGGGGGAGGGGGTCAAACGCCAAGACTGCCTCTGATCAAGCTCAGTGCTTACCCAGAGCCAGCTGAAATCTAAGTTCAAGGTCCTGAGCAGTCATTGACATGGTTCTAGAAAAGGCAGATTCAGTGGCCTCCATCAATTTCCTCCTGTCCTCCTGCTGCACCTAACTGTCTGACTGAGTCACTCCTTTGCTCAAGAGGATTTAGTGGTTCCCTATAGTCTCTAGAAGGGGCAGCTAGGTGGCGCTGCAGTGGATAGAGTGCTGGGCCTGGAGTCAGGAAGAGGAGTTCAAACCCAGCCTCAGACACTAACTAGCTGTGTGACCCTGGTCAAATCACTTCACCCTGTTTGCCTCAGTTTCCTCGACTGTCAAATGAGCTGGAGAAGGAAATGGCAAATCACTCCAGTATCTCCGCCAAGAAAACACCAAATGGGGTCACGAAGAGTCTGCCGTGACTAAAAGTATTGACCAGGAACAACAAATGGTCTCTGGGATTACTATCCACTCCTGTGTTTTGCATCCAAAGCCCTTCTCCACCTAGTTCCCACCTTCCCTTTCCAGAGCAACCAATTGCACACACTCTGCTTTGTGGCCTGGAATGCTCCCCCTCCCACCCTCAGCAGCTCCTGGAATTCACTTTGTATACATCTGCTGCTAGCCTGTGTGTTTGGTATCCTCCCGGTAGAAAACCCTGCTTCCTCTCTGTCTTTGCATCCTCAGCCGCTGGCCAGCTTTCCTGGAGCTTCTGAGGGTCCATTCCTGCAGAAACTCAAGACAAGAAATGGGAAGGGGCTTCTAAGTGTCCCCTAGCTCCAGGCTGAACGAAAGGTGGAGCAAAGCAAGTTTGGGAGCCATCTTCCCTCTCCAAGCCTCAATCTCCTCAGCTGTAAAGTGGGAATAATAATAATAATAATAATAATACCCGTGGTCCTGACTGCCAGGGTTACTTTTAGGTCCTAAATGGGCTCATGTATGCCAAGGGCTCTGCAAACCTTACAGAAATGGTAGCTGTTGTGGCCCAGAGGGCAAGGAAAAGGAAAAAAAATGAGTGAGCTCCTGAGGCTCCCCTGACTTGCAGCCTTCTGACACAATGCAGCCCACAGCAGAGAAAGGAGCCTGAGGAGAAGACCCCCAGGATCGAGCAAGCACTTCCCACTCAGCCCAGCTGCCAGCCGCCCAGTGCCCGAGGCCTGGCTTTTCTGTTCTCCCCATACAGATATTTGCAGTGTAAACTTCAGTGGAGAGGAGAAGCCAGAGAGGGGCTGGGAGAGGAGGGAGCGGGAAGCCTGTGGCCTTTGCCAAGAAACCTTGGGTAGGAACTCCCTCAGAGTCTCTTCACAGTCAGAGACACTGTTCCAGAATTTGTGGTTACGGGCCTGGCCCAATGACTCACAGAGTGAGTGGGAGAAGAGAAAAGCAGGGACCCGGCCTCAAGGAGTTGACGGGGACCCTGGCCACAAGCAGACAAGGTGCTCAACTCCAGTTATAAGTGATCAGGTCCCCAGGCCTTGGCATTAGTGCCCAAAGAAGCCAAGCCTTTGGCAAAGTCCAAAACTTCTGACTTTCTTTGCTTCCATTTTACCCATTTCCAAAACACCCGTGTCTCTCCAATCTATCCCCCCCTCCCCATGCCTACTGCCACCAAGCCCCCTAACAACTGATGTTTCTACCTTCATTCTCACTTGTGTCCAATCAGCCCCTCACACTACCACTAGAGGAATCATGGCCGCATGTAGATGTGGTCACGCCATTCCCCTGCTCAAAGCTCTTCAGTGGCTCCCTACTGTCCACCAACTAAAAATCCTGCTCCTTTGCCTGGTATTCGAGGCTCTCCGAAATCTGGTGGCCACTGTCCTTTTCCTTCCTTATCTCTGTGCAAGCTACACTTCAGCCAAGGTGGACAAAGAAGTGTCTGGGCCGTGAATGTTATCATGTATATCCTGTCACAGAACTCGTTCATTTGACAAGCATTTATTAAACACCTGCTATGTGTTTGCTTGGTCAAGTCACTTCACCCTGTTTGCCTCAGTTTTCTCATCTGTCAAATGAGTTAGCACTGGGGGTACAAAGACAAAAACCAAACCATTCCTTTCTTCCAAAAACTCCTATTGCACTGGAAGAATGCCAGGCACACACAGGGAAGCAAATAGAGAAAGCGCATTCAAAGGAAATCGGAAGTAATGTGAGGGGGAATGTGCTGACACCTGGGGGAGGGGACACCAGCAAGCTGGCAATTGAGCTGGGCCCGGATGGGATGAAGAGGCTTCAAGAGGCAAAGGTCAGGAGGGAGAGCGGAGCAAGCTTTCAAATGAAATAATATTTATGGAAGCCAAATTCCAAAGAGCTTTCGTAAGGGATTCTCTCCTTATTGGCACAGATCAATGTTGGGTTACATTTATAATAGCTCAAGTGAGATATTACACTATATCGATACAGCTGGTGGCACAGCAGATAGAGTGCTGGGCCTGTGTTCAAATCTGGCTTCAGACACTCACTAGCTGTGTGACCTTGAACAAGTCACTTACCTCTGCTTGCCTCAGTTTCCTCAGTGGTAAAATGGGGAATTATGATAGCACCTATAGTTCTGAGCATCAAATGAGGTAGTATTTGAAAAAGTACTTCGCATAGTGCCTGGCACATAGTAGGCATTATAGAAATGCTCATTAGTAGTAGCAATTATTATTGCATTTGTAAAGCACTTAGCACACTACTAGCACATAGTAGGCTCTATATAACTACTCCCCACCACCACCACCTTTCCCTACCAAGCATCAGTGACAGATTGGGCAAAAGCATGGAGGCAGGAAACGACTATCACCAACAGGGAATAGCAAGGACAACAGTTAGACTGGAAGGTGGAATGCATGTGAAATCAGTCTAGAAAGGTAGCTAGGTGGAGATCAGACTGTAAAGGGCTTTTCAAGCCCAAAACAGGAGTCTGAATTCAATCCTGTATAGAGTGGGGAACCACCAAGTCTTCTAAAGCACAAGACTGACTTGCACAGATCTGAAGGACAGATGAGAAAAAGCCTTAGAGAAGGCAGGGAGACAGATCTGAAAGTCATTTCAAGAACCCCGGGGGGTTAGAGCCCAGGAAACCCTCCAGCTGCTCTTCTTGGCCCGCCCCCAATCCCCCACCCCAATGGGTCCCAGGAACAAAGACCTTCTGCCTCCCTCTGCCATCCCCCCCCCACGAGAACTAGTCCAACTGCCCTTGAGGATCATGGGAAAAAGCCCCACCTCCCCCCCAAGAAGGGGCTTATCCTTTAATGTTGTGGATTGGCACTATCTGGAGCCGCATCAATAAACGATTCTTAACTATTGTCTGTATCCCATCCCTCTAAACCCCTGGAGGTCAGGTAGTGTCCCACCTGAGCTCTGTTTCTTCCCCAGGGGAATAACACTTTGATATGCTTTAGACAGGGTTTAGAGAACAGTTTGTCCAAAACAAGATCACGAGGACCCAATGGACTGCAAGCGTGATGTGAGTTAACTGAGTGGCTTGGTCACCCCAAAAGCAAACACCATCCTGGCTGCATTAAGAGAGCCCAGGAGCAGGGAAGCAAGAGGCCTGGCATCCTCTGCCTGGCGGGGCTGGGCATCACAAGTCAGGAAGGGCATTGAGCAGCTGGCGAGAAAACTGGGCTAGGGAAGGGCCTGCAGTTGGTGCCATTCGGGGGTCAGCGGAGGGAACTGGAGATGTCTGGCCTGGAGACAGGAAATGCACGCTGTCATGGCAAAGCTGGGTAGGCAGGCTCAGGAGCAGCTCTGGGGGGTCATAGAAGTCACTCTGGGCTCCTCATCAGGAGAAAGACATTTCCTGCAATTGAGAGCTGCCTGCCCCAGGAGAGAGCGGGTTCCCCTCCCTGGAGGTCTTCAACGGGAATTCCTTACATGTGTATGGGGGGACCTAGAGGTCCCTTGCAACTCTCACATTCTGGGTTTCTGTGAACAATTAAGTAAAAGACTTGCTGGGCGCCAAGGTACCCGATTCAGGCGTGAGGCCTGAGCTTTCTACCTCGCTTACGATTCCCACCACTGAATGACTTGAGTGCCCCTGGCCAGCCAAGTGGGAGCCTGAAGACTGCCTGGCCTGGAGCCTCGCTTCCTCTGGCCTCAGCGCAGGCAACAGGCCTAGCAGATACTACGGCAGGGAGTCAGAGGACCTGAGTTCAAATTTCAGCTCTGCCAGTCACAAGCGGTATGACAAATTGCTTCCTCTCTGTGAGTCTCATCTTACTCATCCATCTGTAGCAGGGACTGTAAAATGGCCCCAAACTGGGCGGTTTCCTCAGCCCATCCCCGGGCATCTCCCGATGTGCAACCGCTCAGGAAGGTGCCCCAGATGGCCTGGCTTCTCCCACCAGTTCATGGATCCAGGAATGTGAGAATCTCGAGGGAAATGAAAGCCCCATTGCTCTGGGAGGGTGGTCCCTGACCCAGCCAAGGAGCTCTGGGGAATGGTATTTTAGGGACATTCTTCGGCTGGGTGGGGTGTACAGACAGAGGCGGCCACAAGACAGTGCTTCCATGAAAAGAGTGAGGGCTCCAATGCTGCTGGGCTGGGCAGTGGCCAAGACCAGCACTCTCGCTGGGCAGCAGATGTAGGCAAGCATCGGCAGCGTGGAAGCTCCCTGAGGCCAGGGACTAGGCTTCAGTTTTCTCTTTGTCTTCCAAGTACCTAGCTCTGTGCCTTGCCTATAGCCAATGCTTCATAAACACTTGCTGAATTCAAGGGTTCTTCTGACTTCTGGGTTTGAGATTCTGCTGCTGCCAAACGAGGGGTGTAGACTAAGTCGTCTCTAAGTTCCCTTTGGATGGACAGGGGGGACTCCGGACAAGAGCCCCGAAAGGCAACTGCCGTGGTTCTCTGTGTGTGAGCAGATGAGGGGCCTTAATCCCAGCCAACAGTAAAATGTCAGCTCCTTGAAGACATCGCCCAGTTTGGGTCCGGATTTGGTTTGGGTCTATGGATGCCCACAGTGCCTAGCATGTAGGTCGTAAATGCTTGTTGGATTGTGCTGGGCCAAGGCTTTTCACCTCTGTGAACCTCTGCTGGCCTCTGCAGAGCAGCAAGACTGGAAGACATTCCCACTCATGGCCTGTTTGCACGAGAGTGCAAGATTTGCACCATAGGACCAGAGAAACATAGATTTAGTGGCAAGGGGCCTGGAAACCGGAAATCAAGGCCAAAGTCCTCACTTACAGAGGAGGAAAATGAAGCCCAGAGAGGCCGAGCAACTTGAACAAGATCACAGGCCTGAAGTCGCAAAACTCCGATTCAAACTCAGGTCATCCAACTCCAAATCCAGCCCTCTTCCTCCTGCGCCACACTGTCTCTTCCTGTCTTCTGGGGGAAAACAACCTGGCCCAGTTTGGAAGGGAGAGGATACAAGCTAACAATTCCCCCCTCAAGTCCCCAAGCTGAAGTCATTTCCATACGGCCTGCTTAGTCAAAGGTGCTAATGAAGAGTATCCTGGGTGCCTGTGGGCGCCTCCTGCCCTATTCTTGCTAAGCCCTATCACAAGGCAACAGAGACAATCCTCCCTTCAGGTGCTCAGGAACACTGAGGGACCTCCAAACAAGAGGTTCTGTTTCACTGCCCTTGCTAAATTCAATGACCCCTGTGGCTTCCGTGGGCTGCTGATCACGGGGCTGCTCAGAGCACCGGCCTGCGGCATCAGGCCCCTCACTCCTCAGTCTCTTTAGTAAAGCTCATGCATGCCCAGGCTCTCCTTCAGTCCCGTTCAAGCTGGCATGCCTGCTTCCTTCCCCTTCTGGGGTTCTCTTCTAGCCTCTTGCTCTTCCAAATTCTCCCCTGTGCTCCTGGTCTAGTTTGTCAAGCTGAATGGCAGCAGCCTGAGGACAAGATGGGGGAGGGAGGGAGGGAGGGAGGGAGAGGCCATCTGCTCCTTGTGTGAGCACAGAACTGGCCACATGTCAACAGGACACGTAACTGGAGCTATGCCTCAGAGGATGATAATACCAACTGAAGATGAGGTCAGCCAAAAAGTCTAACTCATCCAAGCCTCCCAGAAGCCCTGGAAGGGAGAGGCCATTATTCTCCCCATTTCAGGGATGAGAAAACTGAGGCTGAGAAAAGTGGTCACACAGCTAGACAGAACAGATAGGATTTGAACCCAGTGCTTCCTGACTCAATAAGTCCAGTATTCTGTCCACTATCCCATGCCACTTCCATGACAATCACAGACCCTTGGATCTGGCAGGGACTTTCCAGGTCCATCTGGTCCAATCTCCTCATTTTACAGAGAAGGAAACTGAGGCCCAGGAAGGGGAAAGGATTTGCCCAAGTTTGCATAGACAGTAAGGGACAGAAGAATTGGGTTGCTCAGAGCCTAGAATACTCCATGCCTATAGTCCCAGATACCCCATGGCACCCATTTCTGAGATGCCAGGTCAAGGTGAGGTACAGTGCAATCTACATGAAGGCTCATTCAACCCCAAACTCTTGATCTCCTTAGGACTGGGTCCTCATTAACTGGGCTTATTCCAAGAACTCCCAACTATCCACACCTCCTCAATTAATAAATGGTCAAAGGATATGAACAGGCAGTTTCCAGAAGAAGAAATCGGAGCTATCTGTAGTCATATGAAAAAATGCCCTAAATCATTATTTATTAGAGAAATGCATATGAAAACAACTCCAAGGCACCACCTCACACCTATCAGAAATGAGAAATGCTGGAGGTTGTGTGGGAGAATAGGTACACTAAAGCATTGTTGGTGGAGTTGTGAACTGCTCCCACCATTCTGGAGGACAATTTAGAACTACACTCAAAGGGCTAGAAAATTGTGCATACCCTTTGACCCAGCAATACCACTACTAAATCTGTATCCTAAAGGGATCAATGAAAAGGGAAAAGAACCTACATTACAAAATATACACAGTATAGCAGCTCTTTTTGTGGTTGCAAAGAATTGGACATTGAGGGGAGCATAATTTTCTCACTTTCTTTTTCTTGCTTTTTTGGTGATATGGCTAATATGGAAATATGTTTTGCATGATTTCACATGTATAATTGATATCATATTGCTTGCCTTTTCAATGGGTGGGGGGGTGGGAGGGAGGGAGAGAATTTGGAACTCAAAAAATTTTTTTAAAGAATGTTGAAAATAAATAAACAATATATTATTTTAAAACTATATCCATGCTTTCATTGGCATGACAGTTCCTTTCACCGATGCAGATCACAGACCCCCCCCCAAACCTTCAGAGGGGATTTCGTGAGCTGCTGTGACCCCAAAACACTTATCACGAGTCTGCCAACCCCTCTGGTGATAACCTTCTCACTTTAGACCTAGATAGGAGTCCCAGCGACTTCCTAGCTATGTAACCTTGGGCAGCTGGCTCCACTAATGCTGAGCCTCACTTTCTTTCTCTGTAAAAATGGGGATAGGCTCATTATGAGGAAATAGCTTTGTCAGCTGAGAAGTGCTTATAGGAATTGATCTGGTTGGGTTCCATCAATTCTTTCTTCCAACAAACATTTCTCAAATACCAGCCACGCACAAGGCACAAGAGATAAAAAGGGACCCAACACAAGACCTGTTCTTGAGGAGCTCACGATCAGGGGAGGCAGGGGGGCTGCAAGGGGTCTTGTCTTACTGTAAAGCAAACAGAGCACGGATTGGCAGAGCCACACAGCTGCTCATTGACATCTGACCTGATAATTCCCCTTGGGAGAATAGATGCCAAGGAAATAATTCAAAAGGGAAAACCTGTCATAGCAGCACTTTCTAATGGGGAAAACTGGAATCAACCTATGTTAGGAGATAGAACCCTAGAGAAAAGGCTCTACGCCTACAGAAAACACCGTGTGTTGACCAAGATGGAAGTGATAAGCCGGCCTAAAAACTGAATATATTTTGTACAAGTTCATAGACTCTCCCAGTTGGAAGGGGCCTCCACAGTATCTAGTACAAGTTTCATCCAATTAAGGATCCCCTCTACAGCACCCCCCAACAACTGACCAGCCAGCCAGAGACAGAAGGAACATGTTTGGTGCTTGGACATGGCACCCCTGAAGGAGGAAGTGTACTCCAGGATACCAGGAAGGGAGAGGAAGGCCACCCTGGCATATCCTGCTGCTACCAGCAAGGCCAAAGTTAGGCAGGAGAAGAAGTAAGCTCTGGGGTTGAGGTCTCTAAATTTCCTGGCTTGGGGATAAATCCCCCATGGCCCCACCCTAGTTATACCTCTGCATCCAGCCTTCAAGTGAAGACCTCCAGTGATAGGGAGCTCATTCCCTGCCAAGGTCACCTACTCTGCTTTCTCAAGGCCCTGTGCTCAGCCCTGAGAATACAAAGATATACCAGAGACCTTGCTATCACCAGCTGATGCTCACTGTTCTTCATTGTTTAATTCTACATAATTTTAAAATCTGGCCCTCAAACCCTATCAGCTTTTGCCTCAGGGACTTGAGGAATGCTGAAAAGAGATTCGGACTGACTCACCAGTGAATCTGTGGAATGTTTGACCTGAAATAGGGCTTTGAGACAGGAAACAAAGGGTGGGGATAAGCCGCCGTTCTTCAGATGAAAAAGTACAGACAGCAGCATCCTCCAAGGGATTAGTGCTCAGGCTGCTTTTACTGAAAATTCAATTTAATTCAACAAAGTTTTCTTTTTTTATAATTCGATTTTGTTCTAGTTTAGTTTCTAATTCTTTCCCTCCCACCCACGGAGAAGGCAAGAAAAACAACCGGTTACAACCACGCATCGTCAAGCAAAACAATTTCCCCCGTTAGCCATGTCCAACACACGCCTAGCTGTGTTTCCATGGATCTATACGCTTCAATCTGTCAATCAGCTCTCTGTCCCTCTTGTTCTGGAGGTGGGAAGCAGGAAGCAAGATGACTCACGAGGCCTCAGCAACTGTGGTTGATCTCAGTTTCCAAGTCTTTCAAAGTTGTTTGTCTTTACAATATTATTGTTGATTGCATAAATTGTTCTCCTGGTTCTGCTGACTTCACTCTGCCTCAGTTTCATACATAGTTTATTACCATTATAACAATTTAAAATTTTAGCTTTTAATTACAGTGAACTTTTGTTTCTGTCCCAGTAAAGGAAAAGTATTGGCAAAAATTAGAACCCAAATCGCACTGGATCTTGGCCCATAGTTGCTCTTTGTTGTGGGAGGCCCTGAGCCAGGTTTCTCCTCCCTCATTTCTTACAGATCACATTCACTGACCATGACTTGTTCAGCCATTCCCCAATTGACAGGCACCCCCTTAGGTGACTAACTGTTCTTAAGAATCTGAAGCGTGAAGAGTACTGAGCCAGAGACAAAGTTCAGATGAGAAAGGATCCCTGCCCTCAGGAGGCCTCACAGACACAGAGCACTAGAATAGACATCTGATGGGGACTAGTGTACAGGTGGGTGCCTGGTAGTGACAAACAGGCAAGAGAGTCTGAACTTGACTGTCTACGCAATAGGGAACCCCTGAAATATGTGAGTAGAGGCATGCCAGTCCCAGATTAGGCACAGGGTGGATTGGTGAGGGGGAGAAAGGAGGTGAGAAGAGCTGGTAGGAGGCAATAGGTCACGTGGGCAGAAAAAGAAAATGAAGGGTAGATGGGAGAGAGGCTGGAGAGGCAGACTCAATAGAATGCAGTAATTAGCTGGGTGTCAGAGGCAAAGGAGAAGACATGGGCAAATTTGCCACCATGGTTGTGAACACGGGAGGCCAGGGAAACTGTGGTGTCACGGACATATGGCCAAGTCAGAGACACAGGCTTAGGATGGAAGACTGGCTCTATTTTGGACATGGAGAGTTTGGGACTCAACGTGTCCTGTGAAACACCCATGTAGAGATGTCCCCCTGACATTACAGAGCCAGAACTAGAAAAGACCATCGAGTCCAACCTCTTCCTCTTGCAGATTGGGGGTAGTGACTTGCGAGCTCACAGGAGACAGCAGGACCAGAGAGGGATATCCGGAAGGTGGCGGCCGAAGGCCTAGAAGTGAATGAGACTGCCAAGCAAGATGGAGAAGACACGGGAAGAGCAAGCAGAGAAGAAAGAACGGGAGAGGGGAAGCCCTCTAAGTCTAGGGGAGAGGGTGGGCAACCGTGTCTGATTCCTCAGAAAAGTCACTGGTGGCCTTGGAGAAAACAGTTTGAGTCGAGTGATGGGGTAGGGCTTGGGGAGAGCCAGATTGGAAAGGGGTTGAAGGGAGACTGGGTGGCAAGGAAGTGGAGATGCCAAAGGAAGGAAACGTTTTCAACATATACATACAGTAATATATTTCAAGGAAAACGAACTCTACTTCTAAAATGATGGGGTCCATTCTCTGTCGTGACATAAGTAAGGGACCTAAGAGTCACCGAAGTGTTCTCAGAAGACATGGACCCAATATGCTTTTGTGGCCAGAGAGGTCACCCCAATGCTGCAATTTTAGATCATCCTATGAAGAAGAAAACGGGGAGACAACAAAAGAAATCAATAGGGCTGCACAGGGAGCTCTTGAACGAGCTGAAGTCTTAGAAGAACATCTATGAGGGGTGGACAAAGCACATCACTAAGGCCAAAGTGATCTTCTGAAAGTTCAGGTCTGACCATATCACTCCCCTACTTGATAAACTTCAGTGGCTCCCTATTACCCCCAGGATCAAATATGAAGTCCTCTGTTTGAGCATTAAAGCCCTTTACAACCAGGCCACTTCTTATCTTTCAAGTCTTCTTACACTTTAGTCCCCTCCACACACTCTATGGCACACACAACACTACCTCTCCCAACTCAAAGCCTTTCCACTAGCTGTCCCCCACGCCTGGAATTCTCCACGTTCTCAGCTCTGTCTTCCGGCTTCCCCCAGAGCCCTTTGCCAATTCCCTCAGATATTATCTTTCATTTATACTCCATAGATCTTGTATGTTGCATCGCCCATTAGAATGGGAGCACATCAAGGGCTGAGGCCATATTTGTGCCTTCTGTGTATCCCCAGGGCCTGGTGCCTAGTAAGCGCTTAATAGATACTTTTTGACTGACTAACTGAATGAGTAAATGAATGCTCCCAAACGTGAGCAACACTAACTACAACGTCTTACTTTCCCAGTCAGGAACAAGCGGAGAAAGGGGAAAGAAGCCTCCTGTCTTCACTGCCAACTTCTACCGTGTCCTCCACCCTAACCCTGCTGCTGCCCCACAACCAGCAACAAGCTCTTGACCCCCACGAACAGTTTCTGCTGACGTGATATAGAAAATGGAACTGGCATATAAAGTAAAAAAGTGAAAAACTGATATAGACACATAGATGGATGGATGGATGGATGGGTGGATGGATGGGTGGATGGATGGATGGATGGGTGGGTGGATGGATGGGTGGGTGGGTGGATGGGTGGATGGGTGGGTGGATGGATGGATGGATGGATGGGTGGATGGGTGGGTGGATGAATGGATGGATGGATGGGTGGATGGATGGGTGGATGGATGGATGGATGGGTGGATGGATGGATGGGTGGATGGGTGGATGGATGGATGGGTGGGTGGATGGGTGGATGGATGGATGGATGGGTGGGTGGGTGGATGGATGGATGGGTGGATGGATGGATGGGTGGGTGGATGGGTGGATGGATGGATGGATGGGTGGGTGGGTGGATGGGTGGATGGGTGGGTGGATGGGTGGATGGGTGGATGAGTGGATGGATGGATGGATGGATAGTATGTCCACGCTGCACCAAATTCAATCACTTTGATGATTCCATTAATTTAGTAGCAAAAACACAATTCATTAATTTGCTGACTTGGTACCAATGTGGCCACGGTCTTTAATGAGTCTTCCCAGGTCTGGGGGCAACAGTACAGAGAATGCTGATCTAACCCTAACCCTAACCCAACAGTTGAATGGACAGGAAAGCAAGCAGTCCCACCTTGCATTTGCTTCTGTCCTTCCTATTTAGACGCCCTGACTATTCACGTGTCTGAAGACAGTGAGATTAAGTTTCTTGTTTCCCAAGTAGTCACTTTCCAGCAGACCTTTTGGGACCCAAATTTCCAGGGAAGCTGTTTTCAACACATCAAAATGCACCATGGAGATGATCAGACAGTTGATGGTTAAAAAAAAAGTTCCAGGTCCTTCTTCCTACTCCAGCAGCCCAGGGACCCTGAGGAAAAGCCGAAATCCAGTGCTTGCCTCTCCTAGACCCACAAAGCCTCTTCTTTTTCCCCAGGCTCACTTGAGCAGGCCAAGAGTCCTCCTCCCTTCCTCCCCGAGGAAGGATTCTCCAGCTTCACTGGGTCAGGTTCAGACCCTGGGAAGCTGCGACCAATGGAAGCACATGGACTCATGGCAGGCTGCCTGCCGCCGCCCGTTCTGTGATTGAAACATAAATAAACCAGCTGTCCTTCCTGGTTTGCAGCCAGAGGTGCCACAAAGCCAGAAAATAGAGAAAGAAACAGGGCCTGAAGACAAGGAGAGGGTTTTTCCAGGCAGCGTTCATTGCCCGTACCCTCCTCAAGAAAGAATGCAGCATCCTTCCCTACCCAGCAAGGTCACGGGGTAGGGTAACTTGCTCCTTCCGGTTTTATTATACAAAACAAGTCATCTATCCAGCAAACTCCTTGCTGGCAAAAGATCTCAGACATTGAGCCAAAAGGACTCCGACCCCCTTGTTTTACAGAGGAGGAAACTGAGGCCCACTCAGAGGCAAAGTTACACAGGTATTAAGCAACAGACCTGAGTTTCAATGTCAGGACCCTGAATCTCAGAGTCACAACAGCCCTCAGAAACTTTTTGATGTCTATACCACACCCAGACACTCTGAAGATCTTTAGAACCCTCCCTACTAGGGTAACTCACTCCACTGTCGCCAGGCACTGTGCTCAGCACTGGGAAAATCGAGGGAGAGTTGACAAAGACCTTCCTCTTACTTTCCACTTTATATACGTTGACACGGGATGTCCCAAAAGTCTTAGGTCAGTTTTACACTTTAATAACCTCATAAGCATAAGTGTTATGTACTTACAAAACAATATTTGAAAGGTGAATTATTTAAAATTTTAAAATATTGATATTTCTTATTAAAATTCAACATTACCACCATCCTGTGCTACATGTAATACTCTCCTCAATTTGTGAGCTTTGTAAAAAACTTTTATAATTGCTGCTCAATTACAGAAAGGATACCAGCCCCAAGATCAGCCAAAGAGGGAGGTTTTGATGCACACACAGTAGTTTTGATGTGATCCCCTAGAAAAAGTCTAATGGAGATAAATTAGGTGACCGAGGTAGCCAATCGAAGTGGCCCCCTCCACCACCAATCCACTGGCCTGAGAAAGCGTCATCTAGAAAATGAAATTTAAAATGTATGATTCAAAATTCACACAGCTAACGGAATGTAAAAGAAATGTAAATAACTTTTAAATTAAGTTTCTGTAAGCTAGATGATGCAGTGGATAGAGTGCTGGGGCCTGGAGTCAGGAAGACTCTTCTTCCTGAGTTCAAATCCAGCCTCAGCAGACATTTCCCAGCTGTGTGACCCTGGGCAAGTCACTTTGTCCTGTTTGCCTCAGTTTCCTCATCTGTAAAATGAGCTGGAAAAGCAAATGGCAAACCACTCCAGTATCTTTGCCAAGAAAACCCCGAAAGGGGTCACAGAGAGTCAGACACGACTGAAAAATGACTAAATAGCCACGAGCATGTAGCACTCATACTTCTGAAGTTATTAAAAAAATTTTTTTAAACTGCACTGCGACTTTTGGGACAACCTGTGTATGTATATGTTGTGTCCTCTGATAGAATGTAAGCTCCTTGAGGGCAAGAACTGTTTCACTTTTAACTTTGTACTCCCAGCCCCTAGCAGGCACTTCATAAATGCTTGTTAGTGAATAGGTGAGTCTAGCAGATTGTTGGGTTTTGTATTTTTGTCCAACCTAGAACTAAGCCAACTCTTGCCTCCAGGGCAGAGTCACACTATGAGTCCCACGTGGGAGTGAGCTTCACTACATAATCAGCACAGGATTGGTGGGATGTTCCGTCAGGGAGCAAGCTTTGAGATAGGTGGTGAAGGATGAGGCTAAATGGATGACAAAGTGAGGCAGCAGCACTCCCCAAGGGGTCAGTGTCCTTCCTCCCGAACTGCCTAGGGCTTAACTCCTTTGTAGTTCTTTACCTTCCATTCCTGTGATACTTCTTCCTGGATGGACTTGTTCTCTTTCCCCCATTAGAAGGGAAGTGCACTATGGGTGGGGACTGTTTCATTCTCTGTCCCTGGTACCCAACACAGTGCCTGGCACACAAAAGGCATTTAATGAATGCTTGTTGATTGATTTATCCTGAATCTAAGTTAGACAGTCTTTCAACTAGGTCAGGTCACCTCTCCAAAACAAGTCATGATCTGCAACAGGCCTTGAATATGAAGAATCACACAAGAACAGCAACCAGCACAAAAATGGGATGTGGCCCAGATCAGGCGGCTACCATAACTAGGGCTGAGAGAGACTCTGTAACCAAAGGACAGCAGAGGTCCTAAAAGAGAAAAGACGCCATTTCTGCTACAAAGAAAATCAGTGAAGACTCAACTGGCTGAGAAATAGCACACTCAGAGAGTATATCTGCATGAAATGGCGCTGCTCAGAGTCTGTTGTCCAAAGTACACCAAACAGACAGCCACCTACACTCTCAAGAAACTGAGGAAACAACACAAACATTCCATATCTGTGAATACAAAATATATGCCAGGAGAAAATCAAGTCATTGGGGGAGGCCTTGGAGCAGCTGGGGAGGATCAGAGTGGGCTTCCTGGAGGAGGGGTACTTGAGCTGAGCTTTGAAGAAAGGTAAGGATGCTAAGAGCCTGAGGTGAGGAGAGAGAGCTCTCCAGCCATGGGGCACAGCTCATGCAAAGGCAAAGGGGTGGGAAATGGAGTGCTGTATACAAGGAACAGCAAGTGGGCTGGTATGGCTAGAACAGAGTGAGTAAAGAAGATTAAGATATAACAACTCTGGCAAGGAAGGCTCTGTGATATCACCAGGCATATACCCCAAAGATGTCAAAAACTGACAGCACTTGGATTTTCAAAGATATTTACGTCAATACTTTTTTGTTGCTGCAAACAAGGAGAAACAAAACGGACACCTAGCGATTGGGGGGGGGGTGGCTAAACAAATTCTGTTCAACAGAATATCATTGTGTTGTAAGAAGCGGCAATTACAGGGGCAGCTAGGTGGCGCTGCAGTGGATAGAGCACCGGCCCTGGAGTCAGGAGGACCTGAGGTCAAATTCGGCCTCAGACACATAACACTCACCTAGCTGTGTGACTCCGGACAAGTCACTTAACCCCAACTGCCTCACAATTAAAAAAAAAAAAAAGTGGCAACTATGAAGACTTCAGAGAAACTGTATGGAAGGACCGTATGAACTGACGCAGAGTGAAGTGAACAGAACCAGGACAATTTCCATGATAGCCACAATGAAAGAAAGGAAAACAGCTGTAAGAAACCTCAAAGCTCAGATCAACACAGAGACTAATGAGGACTTTGTAAGATTGACGAAGACGCATGCCATACTTCTCTGGAAGAGACCAAATGGACTGGACGTGCAGAGAGAGAGATGCCACATTCTCAAGTGTGTGGTCAATGTGTTGTTTGTCTTGACTCTACTTTCTTACCAGGGAGGCCTTGTATTCTGTGAGGGGTCTGCCAGAGGTAGGTAGTGGGAGGTGATAGAGGAAGGGAAAGGAGGGGAAAGGGAGGGGAAAAGGAGGGGAAAAGGAGAGGAAAGGGAGGGGA
>NW_020954597.1:0-16222 GCF_900497805.2 Vombatus ursinus | reverse complement strand
GGGGGAAGGGGGGGGAAAGGGAGGGGAAAGGGAGGGGAAAGGGAGGGAAAGGGGGGAAGGACATCAATAAAACATTTAAAAAGACACAGAAGAAAACCCAGAGATGTCAGAATGGGCCCCAAATAGGGTACTTTTGTTGCTTCCTTGATGAATTTAATGCACATTTTAAAAAACAATCTAAATATAACAGGAATTCAGCAGTTTCATATACAATCTTCTTTGCATAATGGAATGTTTGTATGTATTGATGATTATTAAGTTCATAAGAAAATGGAATTTTAAAAAAGCTAAGCTAGAACCAAAATGGGAAGGCCTTTACATAGCAAACAGAGGAGTTTGTAGCTCATTCTGGAGGCAAGAGGGAGCCACTGGAGTTTCATGAGCAGGACAGTATCATGGTCAGACCTGGTTTTAGGAAGATTACTGTGTGAAGAATGCATTGAAGAGATTGGAGGCAGGAAAAACCAATTAGGAGACCATTGCAATAATGGAGAAGAAACACCACGCACGGCTAAACCACAATGGTGGCCATGTGAATGGAGAGAAGGGGTGGAGGGCAAGATATTGTGGGCATGGAATCCGTAACATTCGGCAACTGATGAAATGTGAGGAGTGCGGCAGAGTGAGGAATTGAGGATATAAACATGGGTGACTGACTGGTGCCCTTGCCAGAGCATGGAAGTTAGGAAGAGGGATGGGCGTGGAAAAAAGATCATGAGTTCTGTTTTGGAGACATTGATGCCTACAGAAAATGGGACCCACCCAGCAGTGATGTGGGACAGAGACCAGGGCTGGAGCCATCCATCTGGGAGGCAGAAACCCTAGGGGCTCATGAGATCACAAAGAAAAGGTAAAGAGACATTGAAAAAGAGATGACAAGGCCTTAGGCTACAGTCAGAGGAGCAGGGGGACATGGGGAATGACCTAGTAAGAGACAAAGGAGCAGTCGGAAGGAGATAAGGGAGAGGATGGGCATGAAAACCCAGGCAGTAAGTAGCCAGCAGCAGGAAGTATCAAGGCTATGGGAAGGCCAAAAAGAAGGGGCAACCAAGAGGCCCTTGGTCAGTTGCTGTTGAGTGAGGAGGCCAGGAGCCAGACGACAAGGGATTGAGAAGTGAGGGAGAGGAGATGAGGCAGAGGTAACTCGCAAATATAGACTGCTTTTTCAAGGTCAAGGGGGGACCCTCAGCCTCCTCCTCTGCTGAATGAGGCCATTGGCCTATGTGCCCTCTCAGGGGTCCCTTCTCTCTTCAAAGGTCTCTGGTCCTCTGATGCTAGAAAAGGAATCTGTGCCACAAAGTCTCAGTTCCTGCAGACCTCCACGGGAGCGGGCTTCCATGTAAGCCTGGAAACGCTACTAGTTTTAAAGGTGCCCCCCCCCCCCCCCCCCCCCAAGAATCCAAAAGGTTCACCTCAGGAATTCTTCCTCCCAAAAAGCTCTGCTGCAAAGAGTCAGAGAGGCAGTTTGGAATCATGGAGTGAGCTGGCCTCCAGGCCAGAACACCTGAGTTCAAATCCGAACCTCTGCTGTGCCCACGAGCTGGCTAGCTGGCTACGTGAGCCTCTCGAGTGCCCTAGGTGGCCCCCTAAGACCAGCAATGACAGAGAAAACCAAGAGGGGCACTGGGAGCCAACGTCTCCTCACCCGGGAGATCAGAGGGCCACTTCTAATCCTACCATTGCCAGAGACCTGCCCTACTCCCTGGACAAGTCTGGAGGTTGCTGGGGGAGGGGAGGACCAAAATCCTCAGGGGAAATGCTATGAAAAGGTCCATTTCCCGTTGGAAAACCTCCTTTCTCCCCAAAGGAGTGGTAAAAATCAAAGCCCCCCCCCCTTGCCCCAGCCTCATCTCAGCCTGCCGAGGGTCGATGCTCTGGGAGACCACTGCCAAATTTCTCTGAACCCAGCCCTGTCGGGCTTTGCCCCAGTCCCAGCCCCCAAGTGGAACGTCTGAGGTCCCTGCAGGATGCCCCAGATCCAAGGCCAAGAAGAGTGAGAGCCAACCCACAGCAGTGTGCTAGCAACTAGCCTGAAGCTGGGAAGTGCCCGAGGCCACCCCTCTACTGCCCATCACCTCCTCCAGGGGCCCCCATCAGTGAGGAAATTGAGGGGAAGAGTGGGAGAAGGGGATAGTGCTGAGCGTTGAGAACAAATCCTGATTCAGTCACCAAGACCTTCCAAGCTGCAGTGATGTGGACAAAGGGCAGCAGAGGTGGAGGCCCTCCGACCTCCCTCCTTGCACTGCTTCTCCCTGGACCCCAAACCTGCCCGGGGGAGCCTCATCCCTGGCCCCCATTTCTGGTCTGCATCGATCATTCGGGCTCTGGCTTTGTCTCTGGCGGGGGGGGGGAGCGGGAATGAGAATTGACCTTCTACCGGTAAAGTGGGCTGCCCCCAGCGTCTCTTCCACGCGGTGAAAGCGCTGCTGGCCCGAAATGCCCTATTCAAGTCAACCCACAACAGATACTGGCTGCCCAGGGAGGGAGAAAATGAGGGGATCTCGCGGCCCACCCTTCCCGGAGGTTTTCAGAGGAGAGGCTGGCTGTCCTCTTGGCCAGGATGCTGCTGCAGGGGTGACTGCACAGGTACCAGATACGACCAGAGGGGCTGGGGAACCTGGCATTCCGGGCAAAGCTGCCCCTCGCTGGAGTGGCTGCAGATGGGGCTGCCCTTCCTTGGAGCGCTCGGATTCAGGTACCAGAGAGCGCTGGCCCACCGGCTCCTGCAGCTTCAGGTTTGTTTCAAAGGACTTTGGGCAGAGAGATGAAGGGAAGGGAACCAGCCCACCTGAATCTTGTCCTGGCCCCCGGCATCTTCTCCCCAGAGCGCTGGGAAAGGATGTTCGGGAAGAGAAAGTGGTGTCACTGGGGAAGGCAAGCCTCCGGGCACAGCCAGCCCCTTCCCTAACTCTCTCACCGTGACTCAGAATCGGGAATCGGGGAATGGGAAACGGGGAACCCAGCTGCCGTGTGTTGATCCAGAGCGCGAAGGGGCAGGGGCAGGGGCAGGGGCAGGGGAGAACTGGAAACAGAGTCCCCGGCGGGCACACAGCCTCAGCGTCGACATCTAAACGCAAAGCGTCCCGCCCGGTCTGACAACCGCAGGTGGGACCGAGAACCAGAATCCAAAACAGCGATGGGGGGTGGGGGGGCGGGGGGGTGTCAGCACCCCTGCCCACCTCAACCCAGCGTGCGCCCTCCTGCTCCAGCGGGCGCCCCTTCCCCTCCCTGCGTCCGGTCGTGCGCTCGGCCCCGGGCCGGGGGCTGCAGGCGGGCTTCCCGGCGGAGGGGGCCGCGGCCCTGCCGGGGGGCTGGGTCGTCGGAGGCCGCTTACCTGGCTCGGGGCTCGCGCGGGGGGCCGCGGCGGGGGAGCGCAGCAGACGCCGCTGCAGGTGGCCAGTGCGCTCTTGCAGGCGGGCCGTCCGGCGGCCCAGCGCCAGCAGGTGGCCCTCGAGCTCCTCCAGCAGGGCCAGGGAATGGCCGCAAAGGTCGGCGAGCTGCCGGAGCAAGCTGAGGGCCGCCACGCCGCTCACGTCGCGCAGCTCGGCCAGCGGCAGGGGCAGGGCGGCACGGGCTGGCCACAGGCGCGTTGGCGCCACGCGGCGCTTGTAGAAGGGCATGGCGCCGCCGGGGTAGCTGGGCTAACGCAGTGGGACGTGAGGACGGGGCGCCGGGCGCCGGGACCGGCGGGCAGCGCCGACGGGCGGTCGGACCGACGGGCGCCGGCCTCCGCCCCCTAGCGGCCCGCGGCGCAGCTCTCGGCTCGCTGCGGGGCCAGTGACAGCCACAGCATCCCGCGCGGCCCGCCAGCTGCACTGGACGGCAGCGCGGGTCCCGAAGCTGCAGCCCCTGCTGCCTGGACTAGCTCAGCAGCTATTGCTGCCGCTGCCCTGCGAGCCGCAGCAGCTATTACTGCTGCTCCTCCCCCTTCACCCCCGCCCCCCCCCCCCGCTGGGCCCCCTCGGGGCCCCCCCCCCCCCCCCCCCCCCGGCCCGCCTTCTTTTCCCAGGCGCTAGAGCTAGGACAGGAGGGGAGGGCAGGACAGGGCAGGAAGGGGAGGGTGAGACGGAGAGGGGGAGAGGGGGAGGGAGGGAGGGAGGGAGGGGGAGAGAGAGTGAAAGAGAGAGACAGACAGTGAGAGAGGAGAGAGACAGAGAGAGTCCGATGGAGCTGCGGCTCCGGACGGACGGCGGAATTCCCGTCACTCACTAGACAAAAGTCTGTCCTCCTCTGGGGGTGGGAGAGGAGGCAGGAGCCGGGGTTCTGGGCTGGCTGCCCGCCCGCCTTAAAGGTTCCATTTGCACTTCCTCCCCCCCCCCCCCCCCCCATAATCGGGGTCAAACCAAACAACCAACCTGGCATGATCACCCACCTGGCAGAGGCCACTTAAGCTCCGTGGGGCGGCTGTCCCCGGGCCGTGTCGAAGGCACAGACTGAAAATCCTCACTGGGGTCTGGCCTTAGCCCTGAAAGGGACCCGAAGAGGCATCTGGGCCCTTGGCCTCCACGTACTTATTAGGAAGGGGCCACCGGGCTGGGCGCTGGAAAAACGGGACAAAGTCCGGCCCCCTCCCGGTACCCCAAAGTGCCAGAGATCATATAGAGCAGATGGAAGTGGGTCCGCTGCACCAGGCCACCAGCTCTACCAGCATCAGGACCTCCGTTTGATAGAGGCAGACAGCTCCGGAGTCTCGCTCACAGTCCCACAGCTACCACGTGCAAAGAAAGGGCAGATTTTGAACTCGGGGCTGGCTGAAAACACATCCAGTCCTCTGTTCTTGAAAAAGCGGTCCTTTTCTCTAAGACTTCACGATCCTCTTACTTGCATCGTCCAGTGCTCGATGATTTCAGAGAATGGATCCCCAAATGTTTCTTTCTCACTTGTAGCCTATGACAGAAAGTTGCTTAAGTGCAACCAGAGGGCTGCTGAGGCCAACTCGTACTAACTTGGGAGAGCCTGTAGTTATATTTTCATGGGGTGAGCATTTACACCTCGGAAATCGACAAGCACCGCAAACCAGCCTTTGAATTAGTGTGTCATTAGTTTCTAGACTTAAGAAAGTGATGGAGAAAATGTTAATAATGCTGATTTCAACTTAAAAGTATATAACAGGTACATTTTTTCCCCCCAGAAAACCAGTTGTTAAACATGTATGAGCACACCTTTGAGTGCAACTTCAAAAACACACGTTTTTTTGGTGGGAGAGGGAGCAAAGAGACCTGTGATTTCGTGAGTGTAAGAACTGGACCCACCAAAGGCAATGGGCACCCCTGGTGCCATGGGGACTCCAAGCTTAAATGACTTGCCCCAGGTAACAAGGCCAGTCTAGGTGCCTCTGTAAATATACTTTTAAATACAGGTCATTATTCTCCTAAAGTCAACTTTCCCATAAGACAGACATGCAACTTTCAGGGACAATAGGAAGAAGAAAGCATCATGAACCACATGAACCACATGAGATGGGTGCTCCAGCCCAACACATGACACATACCCTTCACTCCAAACCATGGGGTTCTCACCAATATCTAACACCCTCAGCTGGGCTGGGCCTGGGATTGTATTCATTGGAAGCCCCCTTTCCCAAGGAAAAGACTCCTGAGTGTTAGCTCTTCTCCAACATCTTTCTGCTTATCTCTTCGAATTGTATTCACTGGACCAGCCACTTCCTCCCTTTGGACAAAAAAAAAGGGGGGTCAAATTTTTTTGTTTGTCCTTCAGTCATGGCTGACTCTTGGTGACCCCATGGACCCCAGCACGCCAGGCCCTTCTGTCTTCCACTGGCTCCCAAAGTCTGTCCAAGCTCATGCTCATTGCTTCCATGACACTCTCTATCCATCTCTGCCGTCCTCTTCTCCTTTTGCCTTCAGTCTTGCCCGCCATCGGGTCTTTCCCAATGAGTCCCACCTTCTCGTTATGTGGCCAAAGGAGTTAACCTTCAGCTTCAGTATTTGCCCTTAGCCTGAATTGATTTCTTGAAACATTGACTGATTTGACCTCCTTGCTGTCCCAGGGACTCTCAGAAGTCTTCTCCAGCAGCACGATTCCACAATTCGAAAGCGTCGATTCTGTGGCGCTCGGCTTTCCTCAGAGTCCAGCTCTCCCAGCCTACATTGCTATTGGGAAGGCCATAGCTTTGACTCTACAGACCTTTGTCAGCAAGGTGACGTCTCTGCTTTGTAGTCTGCTGTCCAGATTCATCACAGGGAATGAGGAGTGTCTTTTAATTAATGGCTGCAGTTGCCATCTGCCATGATCTTTGAGCCCAAGAATATAGAATCTGATACTGCTTCCATTTCTTCCCCCTCTATTTGCCAGGAAGTGATGGGACCAGTTGCCAGTTCACTTCAAACCAGAGAGATGCTTGGGAAAAAGCAATTCCGATAAATTGAGATCAAGAGTGATTAAGTGAGGGCAACTAGGTAGCACAGTGAATAGAGCACTGGCCCTGGAGTCAGGAGGACCTGAGTTCAAATCTGGCCTCAGACACATAACAATCAGTAGCTGTGTGACTCTGGGCAAGTCACTTAACCCCAAGTACCTCACCAAAAAACAAAAAAAAAACAAAAACAAAAACAACCACCAAAACAAGAAAAAAAAAGAGTAATTAAGTGAGCAAAAGAAGAGGCACACCCTCTCGCTATCTTCTTTGAATAAAAGGGATTCCCATGAATTCACTTTAACAAGACAGAGACAGACAAGGATGAGATTCACCAACCCAGTCCTTCCCTTGGGAAATGAGGACATCCATTTTTGGACATGGCCAACGGGGGACATTGTTTAGCTTGATTTTACACATTTGTTACAAGGGTTTTGTTTTTCTTTCCCAATTGATGAGTGTGTGGAAGAGGGGGGAGGGGGTCTAGCCCCTCTCCCCCCAAAAGGAAAAGAGAAGAGAAGGCAAGCCAGAAGGAATCACAGACAAGCAGAACAGCTGTGAAAGTTACATGCTGAATTTTTAATACAGGGTGTCCCATAAGTCTTAGTGCAGTTTTTTCAAAGTTTGTATCACCGTCTTTTGTTTTTTTAAATAGCACTACACTTTCCCCAGTAGTCTTCCTCTTTCCCTCCCAGAGTGCCACGCCATATGACAAATGGGATTTTTAAGAAAAAGAAAAAAAATCAACATAACTGATCAATACATGAAAAAAGGTCTGAAAACCAACATGTTTAAAGTAGAATATTTCGTGTAGACATCTTAACTCAACATGTCTAAGACTGAGCTCATGAACTTTCCTCCCTACCTCTCCCCTCTTCCTAACTTCCCCATTACTGCCAAGGACCCGACCATCCCCCCAGTCACTGAGGCTCCCAACCCTGGTGGCATCCTTGATTCCTCGTTTTTGCATTCCCCCCCCCCCAGCCCCACATCCATGCCCCCTTCTCTCCTCTGACACTGCCCCCACCCTGGTGCAGGTGCTCAGCACCTCAGGCCTGGTCTATTTCAGTAACTGCTGTGGATTGGGGAGGTGGGAGGGTCTGCCCACCCCCAGGCTCTCCCCACTCCAGTCCATCCTCCATCCAGTCACCAAAGTGATCTTCCTAAAGTGCAGGTCTGACCATGTCATGCCCTACTCCCCTCACTCTATAAACTCCAGTAGCTCCCTATCACTTCCAGAAGCAAATACAAAACACTCTGGCATTTAAAGCACTTCATAACCTGCCCCCTCCTGCCTTTCCAGTCTCCTTGCACCTCACTTCCTGACACATCTTCTTCCATCCAGTGGCACTGGCCTCCTGGCTGTTCCATGTACATGATCCTCCATCTCTCAGTTCTGGGCATTTTTACTATCTGTGCCCATGCCTGGAATGTTCTCCCTCCTCACCTCTACCTCCTGCCTCCACTGGCCTCCTTGCAATCTCAGCTAAAATCCCATCTTCTTACACCCTACACCAAGATAAAGTCAAATTGAGTACATGATTTAGATATAAAGGCTGATACTATAAGCAAACTAGGAGAGCAAGGAATAGTTTACCTATCAGATCTATGGAGAAGAGAAGAATTGATGGCCAAATGAGAGATAGAGTACATTATGAAATGCAAAATGGATGATTTTGATCATATTAAATTGAAAAGGTTTTGCACAAAGCCAATGCAACCAAGACTAGAAGGGAAGCAGAAAGCTGGGAAACAGTTTTTACAGCCAGTATCTCTGATAAAGGCCTCATTTCTAAAATATGTAGAGAACTGAGTCAAATTTATAAGAATGCAAGTCATTCTCCAGCTGATAAATGGTCAAAGGATATGAACAGGCAGTTTTCGGAAGAAGAAATTAAAGCCATCTACAGTTATATGAAAAAATGCTCTAAATCACTATTGATTAGAGAAATGCAAATCAAAACAATTCTGAGGTACCACATCACAACTATCAGATTGGCTAACATGACAAAACAGAAAAATCATAAATGTTGGAGAAGATGTGGAAAAATTGGAATACTAGTGCATTGTTGGTAGAATTGTGAACCAATCCAACCACTCTGGAGAGCAATTTGGAACTATGCCCAAAGGGCTATAAAACTGATCCAGCAATATACCACTTCTAGGTCTGTATCCTTAAGAGATCAAAATAATGGGAAAAGGACCCGCATGTACAACAATATTTAAAACAGCTCTTTTTGTGGTGGCCAAGAATTGGAAATGGAGGGGATGCCCATCTACTGGGGAATGGCTGAACAAGTTGTGGTATATGAATGTAATGGAATACTATTGTTCCATAAGAAATGATGAGCAGGAGGACTTCAGAAAAACCTGGAAAGACCTGTATGGACTGATGCTGAGGGAAGTGAGCAGAACCAGGAGAACGTTGTACACAGTAAGAGCCACATTGTGCAAGGACTGACTTTGATAGACTTGGCCCTTCTCAGCAATGCAAGGATCTAAGACATCTCCAGAGATCTCATGTTGGAAAATGCCATCCACATCCAGAGAACTGATGGAGTCTGAATGCAGATCGAAGCAGACTATTTGCTCTATTTTTTCTCTTCTGTTGTGTTCTGTTTCCTCTTTCTGGTGGTTCGTCCTATTGGTCCTCATTCTTCCTTACAACACGACTAATGTGACAATAGGTCTAATATGGATGTATGTGTAGAGCCTAGATCAGATTGCATGCTGTCTTGGGGAGGGGAGAGGGGAAGGAGGGAGGGGGAGAAAATTTGAAACCCAAAAGTTTATGGAAGTGAATGTTGAAAACTAAAAATAAAATAAAATCCCACCTTCTACATGATCCCCCTTAACTCTAGTGCCTTCCTTCTGGGGATTATTTCCAATTTATCCTGTCAATAGGTTGTTTCTACCTAGTTGTTTGTGTGCTGTCTCCCCCTTTAGATCATGAGCTCAATGAGGCAGGGACTGTCTTTGGCCTCTTTGTGTATCCCCACTGCTTAGCACGGTGACTGGCACATAGTAGGGGCTTAATAATGTTTACCCGTTGACTGATTTCTGCAAAGGGGTGGGTTGAGCTGGGTGGGGGGAGTGCCTTCTCATATTTCTTCTTTTTTTTCTTTTTGGTGAGGCAATTGGGGTTAAGTGACTTGCCCAGGGTCACACAGCTAGCTAGTAAGTGTCAAGGGTCTGAGGCTACATTTGAACTCAGGTCCTCCTGACTCCAAGGCCAGAGTTCTATCTACTGCGCCACCGAGCTGCCCCTAGATTTCTTCTTTCAAGTCATGTTTGTCCTTCATAATTTTGTTTTGTTTCAATTAAAACTGTTTTAATCAGCCAAGTTCCTCCTTCTCACCCAATTGAGAACGAAAAATAACCAAAACCCTTGTTACTAACATGGATAGTTAATCAAAACCAATTGTCATACCGGGCCCGTCCAGAAGAAATCTTCTCATTCTGCAGCCTGAGTCTTTCACTTCTCGGGTGCGGGGGTGGCTAGTCCTTTAAAATCCTGCTTGGTCATGAGGCTGATAAGATTTCAGCATAATCATATTCCATCACATTTATATGCCTTAACCTTCTCAGCCATTCCGCAATGATGGGCACTCTCCCACAGTTCCATTGCTGGCCACCTCAAAAAGTTAGCAATGTGTTTGTAAATCCTTAGAATTTGTTTTTCTCAAGACTAATCCCTCCCTTAACCTCCTCATCTTCTAATTCCCCCCTCTCCCTTTCCCCTGCTATTTTCCTAATGTGTAAAATGGATCTTTGTACTCAGCTCTGTGGTTGTATGTGTACGTATTTATGTGTGTGTGCATATGTGTGTACATGTCGATTTATGTGTATCTATATGGATGTGTATATGTATATATACGTGTGTTTATGTGTGTATATATGTACACATGTGTGTATATGTATATACATGTGTTTATGTATGTGTGGTGATTAGGTGTATATATGTGCATGTGTGCATATGTGTGTGTGCATATGTGTATGTGTGCGTGCATGTCTGTGTATCTGGGTGTGTTGTGTTTGTGTGTCTGTAAATGCATGTGTATGTATGCATGCGTATAGATGTATGTCTATATCTGCGTACATGTGTGTATGTGTATATATGTGTATTTTATGTGTATGTATCTTCTTCTTTTGACCCGTTCAGATGAAAGTAAGGTTCCAGGGCTAGCCTCACCCCCACTGCCTGCTGCTCCATGTATGGGTGTCCACGTGAGCAGGATAATTAGGTGAGATAATTCTCCCTAACCTTCCTTTCCCTTTCCCTTCTTTTTCCCCCATGTCCCAGTATATTCCTCTTGGCCTTTCTGTTCTTCTCTTAAGATCATCCTGACAGAACAGAGCCACTCCCAGGCCTTGGCTAACTGGACTCCCTCTATGCCTTAGAGCTGGTTTGAAGAGCAAGCTGGAGATGACAGATTGGCCATTTTATGTGCACTCCTCCACTCCTTGGCTACAATGTCTAAGGAAATGTCCATTTTGTCCGAATGTCTGTTAAGTTCAAAATTTTTAAAAAAATTACAAAGTCAAACAAATAAGAAAAATGAAATTCCAATGAATACAATTCAAAGGATTATGCAGACACAGTAAAAGAGTTGCCCTGCTGGAGGAAAGGGCCATTCTGCAGAAGTTGGGAAGGACATGGAAAAGGTGAGTTTGATGCTCAGACCGTTCAACCCAGCAGCCCCCAGGGTCAAAGGAAGGTCAGTCAGCCACCAAACTGCTGCTGCTGAGGAAGCATAGAGCTTTTGGGCCTCAGATGTGACACAAAACATAGCAAAGTCGATTACAGCAATGTCCTTGGTCTCATTTAAATCAAAACCAGAAGCAGTCGCCCTTGAACATCAGATAATTTCTGGGAGGAGCCTTGATTCCCTGAAACTAGGCTTGTAAAGGTTTGCCCTGTGGTTAAACCAAGGGTGAGAATGTCTTCTTGTTTAACCCAACTGAGAGAGGAATCTCTTTGTTCATCTTGGACTACATGGAAAGGGGAATCCTTACAAGGAATGGCCACAGGGAGTAACTGGTTTCTGGAAAATATTTCCAACAACTGGCCATAACTAGCAGCAGGGTATCTCTGACCACACTCAGCAAGTAAAGCAAGGGATCGCTGAGGGAAGCTGAAACTGGGCCTTGGACCCCCTGGCTGTTCTTTGATTTTTGCGTGTCCTGAACATAGACATCTTTACATGGACAAATCCCACCTTAGTCCTATAAATTAAAGGGGTCAAGATATCATAGGTCTCTCAATTGGAGGCAAGAAAGAGCAGGAGCATCAGAGAGGATGGCTACTGACAGGAAGAGGGTTGTCTTACCCTGGCCTGGTATGACAGAAGACATGGACCTGCAGGAAATTGTTTGGACAGCAGAGACAGAGGTGAAATGTAAAATGCCCGCACACTTCATCATACCGTGATATTTCAAGCACCAATCTCCCAGGACAATGTAACACTAGTAATACTGCTATATATACTGCTGCTTCTCCAAGGTTTTTGTTTTCTGTCAGTATAAACCTTTATGCCCTACTTTGTGTTTGGCATTTCTTTTATGAAGAGGAAATAAACATATTTCCTATGCTATACTATCCACTGAATACCTTTCTCCTCCCTACCTTTGGGAGACTAGATGTGAGTCAAGACCTAAGGAAGGAAACAAGCATTTATTAAGCACCTACTATGTGCCAGGCATTCTTGATGTACACTATCCATTGAGTGCTTTTCTCCTCCCCTCTTTAGGAGACTCCAGATCTGAGTCAAGACCTAAGGAAGAAAACAAGCGTTTATGAAGCACCTACTATGTGCCAGGCACTGTGTTAAGCACTTTACAAATGTCTCAGTTGACTCTCACAACAACTCTGAGAGCTAAGTGCTATTATTACCCCCATTTTACAACTGAAGAACCTGAGGTTATAAGTGACTTGCCTAGTGTCACACAGCTAGTAAGTGGCTGAGGTTGAATTTGAACTCAGGTCTTCCTGATTCCGGGCCCGGGCTCTGTCCACTTCATCACCTCGCTGCTGCACACCTCTCAGCAGACATTTCAGGAGTTATGGAATGGAGCTGTGAAGGGCCCAAAAGGGTCCCTTAGTAGGGAGGAAAAGGACTCAGTAACCAGGTATGACGCCCTGCCCTCCAGCACCAGCGCCTGCTATTTCTGTCAGGACCCTAAAATGGAAGCTGCAAACTGAACCTCAGTGTTCTGGTAACCAGTCAGTGTTCGGGTTGCTCTGAAGGTCTCGTCCAGCAGACAAGCTTGTATGTTAACAAATAACAACTCATTTCTGATAGACTCCGGCTAATGCCCCAAGTAGTCTTCTCCAGTGGAAAAGGTCACTTTAAAAGAACAGAGCGACAGAGCGACAGAGCGACAGAGGGAGAGAGGCATGCTCCCAATCTTTGGGGAAAGGGGATTCTCAGGAATTCACTCCAGAAGGACAGAGACAGTCCCCAAGCAAAGGGCTTCCAGGGAATTCAAGTCCAAAGGCTGACAGAGAGGGAGCGATGTGCACTTCCTGTCTTTCCCTTGGAAGAGGGGTTCAATTCAAAGGGAGAGACAGGAGGAAAGGAGAAAGAAGTGGTCAGGGAGTCTCTAGGTTGCAGAGTGGAAAGACTATGGGAGGGGGTGGTTTTCCAGGACTCGAGTTCAAATCCTGCTCCAGACACTTTCTTAGTTGTGTGATCTTGATCAAGTCACTTAATCTTTCTCGGCTTCAGCTTTCCCATCAGTAAAATGGAGATAACAATAGCACCTTCTCCATAGAATTATTTTAAGGATCAAATGAGATGATATTTGTAAATCCTTAGATGAATGCCAGCTAAGATGGTGCTAGGCTGCCCTACGTGGGGAGGCACAGGTGCCTTTCTCTCTCTCTCTCTCTGTGTCTCTCTGGGAGTCTCTCTTCCCCATGGGTCTCTGGGTCTCGGTCTCCCCTCCCCCCTTCCTCCCTCCCCCCTCCCCTCCCCAGCTGATGGGTCTCCGTCTCTGTATGTCTCACCCCCCCCCCCCCCCGCTTCTCGGGCTCCCCCGCCGGCGCACCACCGCCTTGCTCGTACGCCCCCCAGTCCAACCCCGCGCCTCTGCCCCTACCCCCAAGAGAAGGAGGGGGCGAGCCTTCGATCGACCTCCCAGCCCCCACCCGGAGCAGGCCCCGCAGGCCCCGCAAGCCACGCCCCTCGGGGCGGCTCCCACAGCGACCCGGGCGCTCCATTGGCCGCCGCCTGCGTCGCTCCGCTGCGCTCTCCGGATTGGCCGAGCCCTCGAGGGGCGGGCCTACGAGCAAGGCGGTGGTTGGCCGGCAGGGAAGCCCTATAGGGGCGCGGCACCGGTTTTGAAAGCGAGGCTGCTGGGACGACGACGACTCGTGCAGCAAAGGTGCTCCCGACCACGAGTTCTTCGAGTTCTTCGAGTTCTTCTGCTTCCCGGACGGACGCAGCGAGAGACCGGCGAGTTGCCATGGTAACCTCTCTCCCGGGGCCCAGTCCTTGGAGCCTTCCCTGGGCCCGGAGGAAAAGCCCCGCCCTGCTCAGGCGCCGGGAGCCTGGGTTCAAATGTTGCCTGCGGCCCTCGGATCCTTTCCCTCCCGGGGCCTCGAGCCCCCTCCCCCCACCCCACCCCCTGAAAGAGAACGCGGGGCTGGCTCAGCGATGTCTCCAGGGCCTCCTGAGGACACCGGGGCCGAGAGCAGTTCCGGGGTGGGTGAGGGGCGGAGCAGTGCCGGGAGTGCCTGGCCGGATCTCGTGTTCCCGATCCCGATCCCGGGCAGGGCGGGGCGGGGTTGGTGGGCGAGGGCTTTGGGTCCCTGCAGGTGGAGAGCTGTGGCAGCCTCGGTACTTTGCGGAGAAGGGAGGGGCCCGAGGGCGGGCGGACCCCAGATGATCAAACAGTCAGTCCACAAGCATTTACTAATTGATGTATGGAATTGTGTCCTTTCCCCTTTCAGCAGTCTCCCAGCAACACCCTTGGGTACAGAGCTAGCTTTGCCGAAGAGGCAAAGGTCATTTCGGAGCAGCTGCAAGGTCAGGGGGGAGCAGATATATCTACCATAGAAGCCGAGCTCCCACCTCCCGACTTGAGTTCCTCCGCCTCTTTTCTGGACCTACCAAGCAGTGACGAGGCCCAGGTGCAGCCCAGTGACCGCTCACTTCCCCCCGCTATTCTCGACCCTGTGCAGGAGCCTTCCCCGGCCACCCCCAGTGACCAGGGCCTTCTGTTTCTCAAAAGGCTGCTAGCTTTGGAGGAGGCTGCCAGCCCTGGCAGTCTGGTCAGATGGGAGCTCTGTAGCCTGTCGCCTGATGCTGTGCAGGCTGCTGATCCCTGCTCCTTGGCCCCCCAGCCAAGCACTGAGCTCAATAAGACCTGTCTGCTTAGCTCAGGCACTCCCCTGCCTCAAGCAGCCCAGCCAGAAGGCAGCCAGGCTCCAGATGACCAGGCCAGTGAGGAAGGGGCTCTCCTCCAAGTGCAGGACCTCTCAGACATCCTCATCAATAAGACTTTCTTCTTTAGCAGGGCTCCCATTGGGACCTCCACCCCATATGGAGCTCCAGAAGGGCTGAGGCTGCTTGAAGGGGCATCTTTTTTCTCCTTCCCAGAGATCCCCCAAGCTCAGGAAGCACCCGGTGTGGCTGAGGCGGCCCAGCCCAGTGCCAGACGCCCCCAGAGGCCTCGAGTAGCCACAGGCAGCCCGCCTAAGGCCACCCCAAAAAGTGGCCCTCTGGGGAAGCTGGGCCAGGAGAACCGATCCCTGGCTGGGGCCTCTTTAGCTGTTTCCAGGAGGGGGCATCAGGCCCTTCCTCTGCCTGGGCAGAAAAGATGGTCACCTGTCCCCTTCAAAACTTCCCACTTGCCTGTCCTGTGCAAGTCCAGAAGGGAACCCTTGGCATCTCCAGGAGCTAGGCAGCAGAAAGGCAGGATCTGTGAGGCGGGCAGGATGAAGGAAGCAGAACCACCTGCCAAGGCAGGGAATAATCCACCCTCGGCAGTCAAGGTGTCTCAAGTGAGTAGCTGCCCTCTCCTGTGTCTGGCACTGCCGTGATGCACTTACTTCCTAGGCATTTGTGTCCTTGAGGGGGAAGGTCAGCCTGTTACACTGGGAGAGGAGATGCTTGTCAATTGACTGACAAGGTAGAAGCTGAAGAAGGAAGGGAGGCTGGCCACTGAGAGGTGCCCATGCACCACATGCACAGTGCCTGGTTTGTGTCAGTGCTTATTCCCCAAGCCAGGAACTCCAGGTTCATCGGGAAGGCCTAGGCCTTTGGGCTGAGCTCTGCTCTGCTACGTCAGGCCATGGCATTTGCCCTCCACTTTCTGTCTGGCTCAGTTCTCCCTCGTGGGTTAGGGGTATGTCAGGTGACTGAGGCAAGAGCAGTGGGTAAGGGACTGGGGCCTCACTGCCCTCTGCCCTTCCCCCGTCAACTGCTAACAATCCAACTAAGAGCAAAATCAGTTAAACAATAGCACTGAGTGTGTGTGTGTGTGTGTGTGTGTGTGTGTGTGTGTGTGTACGTACGTACGTACACGTGTGTACTTCAGTTCCTCCACAGCAAATCGACGCCACCTCGAATCTTGCATCAGAGGGGTCCCAGTGCTTGGGACTCTAAATCCAGGGACCCTCAGGCAGCTCGAATTTTGAAGCCCTTGCCTTGTAACCAGGGCACCCGATCCAGAGTCCCGTCCAGGACAGGTAAGTCCTCTGAGCTTGGGAGTTTGGGAAAAGAGGGAGAACTTGGGCACACATTCACTCCCCAGGCTCTAGTCTCCCTTCCCAGCCGAGCATCCTTTAGGAACTAGGGCTATGAGCCGAACAAGCTGGGGGCCAGATCGTGAAGCTGCCTT
>NW_020954596.1:74393059-74408483 GCF_900497805.2 Vombatus ursinus | reverse complement strand
GTTGACCTTTAACTACTTAGGGTTTCTTCAGAACATATTAAGGAACATGCCTGTACACGTGTTGTACTAGAGTGGGTAGGGAGGGAAAAGGGGTACTACCAGAGAAGAGCTGAAAATTGGGAAAAGTCTGAACCCAAAGGGGAATTCTGTGATAGAAACATCTTTCTCCTTCTGAGCCTTTGGTAAGTAGAAGGAAAATGAGTATGGCAGATCTTTTGAAGACAAGACATGAAATTGGGGTATTGCTGTGTTTGATGATTGTCTTTGTTCCTTGCTCCCCTGCTTTTGGAAAACCATGGTAGGATGCTGTTCAAAAACTATTCTATCATTTTAGAAATGTATTTTTTTTTTGTTTTTTTCGGTGAGGCAATTGGGGTTAAGTGTCTTTCCCAGGGTCACACAGCTAGTAAGTATGTGTCTGAGGTCGGATTTGAACTCAGGTCCTCCTGACTCCAGGGCCAGTGCTATATCCACTGTGCCATCTAGCTGCTCCTCTTAAAAATGAATTTCAATAAAGCAAAGAATCTCTCATCAGGGACCAGTCACTTATCTAAAGGTGAGGAAGAACAGTGAGGTTCCAAATAATTCTTATCAGTTCATACAAGGGATCAAAGAAGTCTAAAACATGTAGTCCAAACCACAACTGGCCTCTAGGAGGCTAAAGGCATAGGTAGGATTTTTTAATCCTTGAAGTTCAGAGAAAGGAGAGGAGAAATAAAGTCAAGCAGTAATAGATCACAGCCAATTTTAATAATAGGAAGTATTTAACTTTTGCCCCTGAGCCAAGTGTGTGTGGTATACAGTAGAAAGTTGGGGGAAGGTACCAATGGAGAAGTCTCACCTCCAAGAATCCTTCCTAGATTAATTCAGGCTACAGGGATCTCACTTCTCTATGAGGTAGAGGATTTGTTTGTCTTGATCTTTCATTTGAAGTTATTATTTAGTTAGTTAGTTGGTTATTTAGTTTATTTCATGTGTCTCTTCTGTAGCCACTACAGCCCTTGAAGGCAGAAGTAATATGTGATACCTAGAATTTCAAGCAGCTAGGTGGCAGAACGGATGAGAGTGCTTGGTCTAGCGTCAGGAAGACCTGAGTTCAAATTCATCCTCAGACCCTTAGTAGCTCTGTGACCCTGGACAACTCACTTAACCTCTGTCTTCCTAAGTTTCCTCATCTTCAGATAGTAAGAGTACCTACCTCGTATTATTATTGCTGATCAAATGAGATAATAATTATAAAACACTTAGCCAGCTCCTGGCACAGAATGGGGTTTTAAAAGTTGTTAGTTCTCTTTCCTAAGTATATAGTATCATGCTAAAAGGAGTTATTCTTCTAAATTAAATACTTCTGAATTTAATTGATTTGGCTAAGTGATCTTGCTAAAAGAACACAAAAGCAATATAGAAGATTTGGCAAACTAATAGCTAAGTTTCAACTGAACATAAAGGTACTTTTTCTACTTTGTGGTATTGGAAAAGTTATGTCCTACAGAAAGTCTTTTCTCACACTCCCAGTTATTAGTCATGTCCCCACTCCTTCCCTTAAACTACTTTGCATTATATAATGTGTGTGTGTAAATGTACATATAGAGTACAAATATGTGTGTATGTGTACATATACATACTTACATGTAAAATCTATATTATTGTCAATTAGTCACATCCAACTCTTTGTGACCTCGTAGACTATAGCACACCAATGTTGCTCATGGGCTTTTCTTGGCAAAGATACTGGAATGGTTTGCCATTTACTTCTCCAGTGGATTCAGGTAAACAGGTTAAGTGACCTGCCCAGCGTCATTCAGCTAGCAAGTGTCTGAGGCCAAATTTGAACTCAGGTCCTCCTGATTCCAGGCCCAGGACTCTCTATCCACTGAGCCATCTAACTGCCTCCGTAATATATATTACATGCACACATATTTATGTATACATGCATATATAATATAGATTACACACATGCATATATATACCTATATGTATTACTTACAAGCACATGTATGCCACAGTAGAATGTAATGTACTTAACTTTGCTTTAAAATGCAATTGTTATGCAGATTATCATTGCCCCTACCACCTGATGGCCAGGTGTATTAGATTTCACTTCTTCCCCTGGGTTCTTCAGTATTCTTAAGGGGATGGAAGAGGTATCTATGCCCTTGGCAAATGACTCACTGATGTTGTTTCCTCAATTTTAAGGGGTGTGCCTTGCACTACAGTCTCACTGGCTACGGATTAGTTTTTACACAGAAATATTTACTTTGGAAAGTATAATCAGAAATATACAAACTTACACTCCCAACCCATAGAAAGCATAATCCTCCTCTACCTGCATTGCCTCAGTCTCCTGGAAGGGCAAGGGGATTAGGTTCATAGCTTAGCTCAGTTTCTATAGAGCATGATTCCAGTTCCAAGTCCAAAATCTCCCGAGGACTCGAACCCCAAGCACCCTGGCTTCTCAGGGTTTCCATGTTGGCCTGACTGGCTGCACTGCACCACCCTGTCTGCAATGCTGGTACCAAGGTCACCATGGCTTAAACTCCTGGTCCCATGGGGATCACCTCCAACACCAGAAAACAAATAACAGAGCAGAAAACTTAGCCAGGCCCATTTCTGGAGCAGAGGTAAAAGAGTAGGAACAAGGGAAGGATTTTCCTACCCTTCTCACTGGTTCAGTTCACGGGTTGAGATCATGGTGTCCATGCTGGATACAACAGAGAGGAGTCACCAAAAAGGGCAAAGTTGAATAATGGTGGAAAAGAGCAGCTGAAAAGGGCAAATGGCTCAGTCTTGCCAGTTTTAAAGACATAGGCAGCCACTCAAAGGAAGCTATCCCTCCCCTGTGGTAGGGGATACACCAGGCTTAGATCATGTTAGATGAACTGGACATACTCAAAAGGACTCTCTTAAGGAAATTTCACCTCCATATTAGAACGAGGCATTCCCAGAGAAGTCCAAGTTACATAGTATTATTTAGGTTTTATTGTATTTTTATTTATTTTGTTAAATATTTTCTAAATACATTTTAATCTGGTTCAGACGGCACTTGGTAGGATTGTGAGCTTCATGTGGCCCATCATGTTTGACACCTCTGGTCTACATCATTGAGTGTGGAAAGGACAATAACATGTAACAAGTCTTAAAAGATAGAATAGAGCCAATTTGTGAGGGCTTTAAAGGCCCAACAGAGGAGTATATATATTTTATTTTCAAAGCAAGAAAGAGCCACTGGTATTAATTGAGTAGGGGAGTAATATGATCAGGTCTTTGCTTAAGGAAATCAATTTTGGCAGCCATGTGGGGATGAATTGGAATGGGAAGAGATTTGGACAGGGAGATCAATTAGGGTCATTGCAATACCTGAGATGAGAGCTGATGAGGGCCTGAGCTGAAATAGTGACTGAATGAAAAGAGAGAATTGGTGTAAGAGGATTTGTGAGAAGAGAGAATGAGGGAGATTCAAGAGATGCTGTGTAGATAGAAAAAGCAAGATTTGGCAACTGACTGGACATGTGAGGGTGACTTCTTGTTATTTTGTAGTACCTAGAAACACCACTTCAACATTTTAGGCTTGCAATCCAAAAGGGAGTCTGAATGAATTGGTTTCAGGGTACTTATAAACCAAACGGAACTAGAAATTTGAGCTGGTATGAATATTTCCAACATCGTGAGTGACAAGCTATAAACACCACCTCATGACTAAGTGAGGCCAGATGCCTTCTGAGATCTTTGAAAAGTGTCTGAAAGCTCAGTGACATTAAGCCAAATGACAGGAATCTCTGCCAGATTATCAAGTAGTGCTAGAACAGGAGACAATTATTAATGAGATAATTTGGGATATTTAGTAGAAGCTGTTCACATTTCTTTAAATCGTTGACTCGATTATGTGGCAGGTCACAATCGGTTGTCCATGAATACAAGACTGTGTGTATCATGATACACACTGGGAAGAACATCAGACCTTGGTCTGAAAAGTCACAAGGATTGGAGAGTAAGAACTGGTGTCAAAATATTAGGAGACACCCTGTTTTCCAGAGCTAAGGCCCAGCAAGCAAGCTGTGCCCTGAGCTTGGCATAGCAACAATCCTTTGCACCCATCCACTGGATGACCTCACCCTCTGGCAAAATCATATCATACAATTATTGTGCTGCTTTGACCAGCTCAGGTGTTCTCTGATCTCAGACTAGTTCTGGTCATAAAGTCCTGCTAGGAATCAAACTTGTCACATTGTTGCTGTTACCTCTCATTCTCAGGACTAAAATTCGCTGTGCGATCATTGGTGTAACTATTGAGATCTCCTCACACTGCCTCAGGCGCCCCTACCAGGGCCCCAGGACATGTGTCTAATCTCCCTCCTTGCTTGCAAACAGTTTCCCTCAATCTGAAATGACACAAATTATTAGATTTCTGACTCTTCTGTCTCTAACCTGCTCCAGCCATCCGTAGTTTGGTGAAGGGTCTGGTCTTGTTTATGCAAGCAATTATTGACTCAGTTTTCTCAGCTACTTCTGGGAGGACAATGCTGATAAGATAGCTCATCCTGAAATTCAATAGCACTGAGGTTTAGGATACATTTCAGAATAAAGTATACTTTTAAAGAAGGAAACAGTGTTATTATTTAAATAGTGTTAATACTTAAACCCAAAACAAATTGAACTCTTCTGTTATGAAGTACCAATAAATAATAGGAACATTGGACTGTACAAACTGGGAACTTTTTTAATAAAAAAAAATCATTAATAAATTTATTTATTTATTTATTGTTAGTTTTCAACATTCACTTCCATAAGATTTTGAGTTCCAAGTTTTCTCCCCTCACTCGCCTCCCCCCACCCCAAGATGGCATATAAATTGATATAGATTCAACATATATATTCATATTAAACCTATTTTCACATTAGTCATGTTGTAAAGAAGAATTAGAACCAATAGGAGAAACCATAATAAAGAAAAAACAAAAGGGGGGGCAGCTAGGTGGTGCAGTGGATAGAGCTCCGGTCCTGGAGTCAGGAGGACCTGAGTTCAAATCTGACCTCAGATGCTTGACGCTTACTAGCTGTGTGACCCTGGGCAAGTCACTTAACCCTGATTGCCTAAGCCAAAAAGAGAGAGAGAGAGAGAGAGAGCAAATAATATGCTTTGATCTGCCTTCAGACTCCATAGTTCTTTTCTGAATGTGGACCACATTTTCCGTCTCCTGAGTTGTCTTAGATACACATTGCTAAGACGAGATAAGTCTATCAAAGTTAGTCATTACACAATCTGGCTGTTAACATGTACATTGTTCTCCTGGTTCTGTTGACTTCACTCAGCATCATTTCATATAAGTCTTTCTACATTTTTCTGAAGTCTGCTTGCTCATCATTTCTTATAGCACAATAGTATTTCATTACTATATACCACATATATACCACAACTTGTTCAACCATTCCCCAATTGATTGGCATCCCCTCAATTTCCAATTCTTTGCCACTGCAAAAAGAGCTGCTATAAGTATTTTTGTACATGTGAGTCCTTTTCCCATTTGTATGATTTCTTTGGGATACAGCCCTAGAAGTGGTATTTCTGGGTCAAAGGGTATGCACAGTTTTATAGCCCTTTGGGCATAGTTCCAAATTGCTCTCCAGAATAGTTGGATCAGTTCACCACTCCACCAACAATGCATTAGGGTTTCAATTTTCCCACATCTTCTCCAGCATTTTTCATTTTTCTGTTTAGTCATGTTAGCCAATCTGATAGGTGGGATGTGGTACCTCAGAGTTGTTTTGATTTGCATTTTTCTAAGCAATAGTGATTTAGAACATTTTTTTCATATTACTATAGATAGGTTTAATTTCTTCATCTGAAAACTGCCTGTTCATATCCTTTGACCATTTATCAATTGGGGAATGACTTGTATTCTTGTAAATTTGACTCAGTTCTCTATATATCTTAGAAATGAGGCCTTTATCAGAGACACTGGTTGTAAAAATTTTTTCCCAGTTTTCTGCTTCCCTCCTAATCTTGGTTGCATTGGCTTTATTTGTGCAAAAACTTTTCAATTTCATGTAATCAAAATTATCCGTTTTGCATTTCATAATGTTCTCTGTCTCTTGTTTGGTCATAAATTCTTCCATTCTCCATAAATCTGACAAGTAAAATATTCCTTGCTCTCCCATTTTCACATAGTGTCAGGCTTTATATCTAAGTCATGTACCCATTTTGACTTTATTTTGGTATACTATGTAAGATGTTGTTGTATGCCTACTTTCTGCCATACTATTTTCCAGTTTTCCCAGCAGTTTTTGTTAAATAGTGAGTTCTTACCCCAGTACCCTAGAAGCTGGAATCTTTGGGTTTATCAAACAATAGATTACTATAGTCATTGACTACTGTGTCTTGTGTACCTAATCTATTCCACTGATCCATCACTTTATTTCTTAGCCAGTACCAAGTAGTTTTGATGATTGCTGCTTTATAATACAATTTAAGATCTGGTATGGCTAGGCTACCTTCCCTTGCTTTTCTTTTCATTAATTCACTTGATATTCTGGACCTTTTGTTCTTTCAGATGAATTTTGTTATTATTTTTTCTAGCTCTATCAAATAATTTTTGGTAGTTTGATTGATATGGCACTGAATAAGTAAATTAATTTAGGTAGAATTGTCATTTTTATTATATTATATTATATTAGGTAGAATTGTCATTTTATTATATTTCATTATATTTATTATATTTTATTATATTATTATATTATATCATATTATATTTTATTACATGAGCTCGGCCTACCCATGAGCAACTGATGTTTTTTCAGTTATTTAGATCTGACTTTATTTGTGTGAAAAGCGTTTTGTAATTGTTTTCATATAGTTCCTGGGGTTGTTTTGGAAGGTAGAATCTCAAATATTTTATAATGTCTACAAACTGGGAACTTTCATACAGCCTCCATTGACACTAATGCTATGCTATCTATTGATTCCTTGCCTAGTCAAGGCCTCCTTATACCCTATTATAAAACTAAAGGTTCCCTTTTGGGGTAAGAAATTTAGAGATATCAGTTAAATTTTAACCTTTTTATTGGTTCCTTTGTTGATATAACTGGGAACATATGATGGAAAAACCTAGTAGTTGGTAAAGCAGAAATAACTATGAGATCTGAGAAATGGGTTTTAGCTGTTTTGCTCCTATAGCTCTGTTACTTTAGCTGTGGATCCTGTCGTAAGATCCTGGTATGGCCCATGGAGTATAGTCACTGGATCAATTTAAAGAACCTGCTGGATGCACTCATTCAGAGGGGCCATGAGGTGACTGTGCTGACACCCTCTGCTACTGTTTTTGTTGACTCTGGTAATAAATCAGCTTTCCATACTGAGGTTTTTCCTGCAGTGAAAAATCAAGAGGATTTGGCTTCATTTTTTGAAAACTGGATCACACTTTGGAGTTATAAGTGGAGAAAACTTTCAGCATTAGAGTATGGTGCAGCCATGCAAGAAATGTTTTTGGAGGGTTCAAGGCTTATAAAACAGCATTGTGAAAATGTTGTTTTGAACAAAGACCTTATGAAGACATTGAAGAAAGCCAAATATGAAGTTGTTATTTCAGATGCTGTATGTCCTTGTGCTGAGCTTATAGCAGAGATACTTGGAATACCCTTTGTCTATAGCCTAAGCTTCAGCATGGGCAATATGTATGAAAAATACTGCAGAGGACTCCCATTCCCTCCTTCCTGTGTGCCTGTACCCTTGACAGTATTGACTGACAAGATGACATTTATGGAGTGGGTAAAAAATATGCTTTTCTTCCTTTATTTTGACTTTTGGTTCCAGAATATTAATGTGAAGGATTGGGATCAGTTTTACAGTGATGTGTTAGGTAAGCCTGTGGTCCCTTTATGGTTTACATGTCAAACCTGTTCAGTGATTCCCTGACAACCTTATTCATCTCAGTGTAAATGGGCAGAAGTTTAATGTCATATAAAAATCAGGTTTTTTTTTATTGTAATCAGATATTGAACGTTTTGTGACAAAATGATTCATTTATCCATCAAACATGAAAACTGCCATGTAATGGCTGCTAAATAGGCTTAAGTTTGAATCTTTAGTCAAAACAGAAAAGCAGGGTAATAAGCATAATGAATCAATGAATGAGTATAAAAGCATTTATTAAGCAAAACACTGTGCTATGTTCTGGGATATAAATAGAAAAGCAAGACAGCTCCTTGCTCTCCAGGAGCATTTTAGTGGGGGAGACAGTGCACATGGGGAGTTTCAGTTGTAAGTCCAACAGAGAGACCTCATGGTCTTAATGAGATGGAGGAGTGGGGAGTATAGAGCAAAGCGGATGATAATGCATCCTCTTTAGTGTTATTGCTACTGATAGAAAACAAATCCAAATCTGATTCTGAACAATCTGACAGGACTATGGTGGTAACAACTTACTTTTTGAGGTCCTTAGTAGCTGTGGCCATTGAGGAGGCAGGGATAAGAGTTTCTGCAGAAGCAGTCACAGGTTTATTGTTGTTGTTGTCGAGTCATTTCAGTCTTGACCAGCTCTTGGTGACCTTGTTTGGGATTTTCTTGGCAAAGATGGTTTGCCATTTCCTTCTTCAGCTCATTTTACAGATGAGGAAACTGAGGTAAATAGGGTTAATGACTTGCCCAGAGTCACACAGATAGTAAGTGTCTGAAACCAGATTTGAACTCAGTAGAATGAGTCTTTCTGATTTCAGGCTGGCACTCTATTCACTGTGCCATCTACCTGCCCCTTATTGCCAAGTTGCATCTCCACAAAGAATGGTTTCCTAAACAATGGCTGTGGGAGCTGGGCTAGAAGCAGGGCCAGTGGTGTGAAATGCATTGTTCCTTTATGAGTTCTTGGGCATATCTGTCTGGTGATGGCAATTAAGCTTCTGTTAATATTAATGTTGGCAAGGATGGTGGGTCTCTTCTTCACAAGGGTTGTTACCCTCAATGAAGGTTGGGAGAGTGGGGGGGAGGGAGCAGAATGGAAGCAGTACCAGTGCTGTCAGAAGAAGGAGATGGTGCTAAGCCTGGGTCTCTTGGTCTAAGAGTCCTAGGCTGTCTCCATCATGGGCTAAGGGGAGGTAATGGTCAAGATGGGGGCAGTAGGTTTACTTACCTGCCACTCCCTGTCCCTCAAGGTGCCTTGCTGCAGCAACTAAGCTGGCTTGCCTGCCCTGTCAATGGCACTTGTTTTTTCCAAAGTAAAATTCTCTTTATCCTAGATACTGTTCCCAGAAACTGTTTAATCTAGTTAAAGTTGGTTTGTTTTTTGAATTTCTTAATAGATTTTGAAATAAACATGTTGAGTCTTATTTGTACATCTGGGGCAGTACATTTAATCAATATGATTACAAACCCTTGTATTTGTCAATCTCCCTGTTGTGGACAACCCCCCTTGCCTTGACCTGAGCATGTTCACTGCATGGTTATTTGTAGTAGTTAAAGGGCAATGCCTAATAGTAGTTGGATCTTGGCATCCAGCAGTTCCAGACCTTAACTGCTAAGGTCAAGGGTGATTGGAGGCAAATTAATTAACTTTTGTTCTAGAAGCTACCTTACAGGTTTTTTTTAGCACCCTACTCCTTTAAAAAATGAATTAGGGATACTCTGAGAATCTACAAGAAGTAAAAGAAAAGAAGTATTAATCATATTCCCCTGTCCGTATTACTTCTACATTTAGCAGTAGTAACCTTCTAAATGAACAACTATGTGATAAACCTACCACCTTGCTAAGGGATGAAATAAATAGGCCACAGGCAAAGAACTGAACACATCCTATTGCAGTTTAATAAAGAATATTCTTCACAGCTAAAAGATAGCTTAAAGAATAAGAAATAAGAGGACATCTACTCAGACCTTTCTCGTATTGGCCCTCCATCAGATGTCTGGGTATAGCAGAAATTTGTTATCTACGGCATGTTATTGGAGAGAAGGAAAAGTCAAAGATGGATAATGAGGATGAAACTTTTGGGCAAATTATTTAACCTATCTGGGCCTCAGTTTCTTTCTCTGTAAAATGAGGGCCTGGACTAGATGATCTTTAACATTCCTTTGGGCTCCCGTAATTTGATGATAAGACATAGATAGAAATAGGAAGATGCCAGCATGAGCTGATCCCAAGAAGAACTGAAGATCCTAGAAGAACTTCCAGAAGGAAATGCAGAGGAAGTTACACAGAGAAGACATTATTTCTAGGGACAGAACCCAGAGGGAGAGTGGTTAAGATTTCAGGGAAGGTGGCAGCAAAGATTACATCATAATGCAAAGTGAATGGACCTAGACCCAAAATAAGAAAAATGTGGTCTCTCTAATCTCATAGTTTCTGTGATTAAAATCTAAAAGATGGACTTTCAGATTAACCTTGGCATAGCAGGAGAAATCACCTCCCCCCAAGTGCCAAACTCATTAATAAGAGGCTATGTTTGAGTTCACCTTCAACTACTTAAAGTTTCTTCAGAATATGTTAAGAAACACTCCTGTATATGTGTCGGACTAGAGTGGGTAGGGAGGGAAAAGGAATACTACCAGAGAAGAACTGAAAGTTGGGAAAAGTCTGAATCCAAAGGGGAGTTCTTTGATAGAACATCTTTCTCCTTCTGAGCCTTTGGTGATTGAAGGAAAATAAATAGGGTAGATCTTTTGAGGACAAGACATGAAATTGGGCTGCTACTTATTTGATGATTGTCTTTGTTCTTTGCTCCCCTGCTCTTGGAAAACCATGGTAGGATGCTGTTCAAAAACTATTCCATCACTTAAAAAATGTATTTTAATAAGGCAAAGATTCACTCATCAGGGACCAGTCATTGATCAAAAGATGAGGAAAGGCAGCAAGATTCCAAATAATTCTGGGAATTAAAGAATTCTGAAACATATGATCACCATGGCTTAAACTCCTGATCCCATAGAGATCACTTCCAGCATCTGAAGCTGAAGACAAACAACAGAGAGGGGCAACTAAGTGACGCAATGGATAGAGTACCGGCTCTGAAGTCAGGAGGACCCGAGTTCAAATCTGGACTCAGATACTTAACACTTCCCAACTCTGCGACCCCGATTGCTTCGCCAAGAAAAAAAAAAGAAAAGAAAAGAAGCAACAGAGAGTAGAAACAAACATAGCCAGGCCCATTTTTGGAGCAGAGGTAAAAGAGTAGGAACAAGGGAAGGATTTTCCTACCCTTCTCACTGGTTCAGTTCACTGGTTCAGTTCTTGATGTCCATGGGGGTTACAGCAGAGAGGAGTCACCAAAAAGGGCTAAGCTGAACAATGGTGGAAAAGAGCAGCTGAAAAGGGCAAGTGGCTCAGTCTTGCCAGTTTTAAAGACATAGGCAGCCACTCAAAGGAAACTATCCCTCCCCTGTGGTAGGGGATACACCAGGCTTAGATCATGTTAGATGAACTGGACATGCTCAAAAGGCCTCTCTTAAGGGAGTTTCTACCTCCATAGTAGAACGAGGCATTCCCAGAGAAGTCCAAGTTACATAGTATTATCTAGGTTTTATTGTATTTTTATTTATTTTGTTAAATATTTTCTAAATACACTTTAATCTGGTTCAGATGGCACTTGGTAAGATTGTGAGCCTCATGTGGCCCGTCATGTTTGACACCTCTGGTCTGCATTATTGAGTGTGAAAGGACTATAACATATACAAGTCTTGAAAGATAGAATAGAGCCAAGTTGTGAGGGCTTTAAAGGCCTACAGAGGAGTATATATATTTTATTTTCAAAGCAAGAAAGAGCCGCTGGCATTTATTGAGTAGGGGAGTAATATGATCAAGTCTTTGCTTAATGAAATCAACTTTGGCAGCCATGTGGGGAAGAATTGGAATGGGAAGAGATTTGGAAAGGGAGATCAATTAGGGTCATAGCTGCCCCTAAGAAAATAAACAGGTCATAGGCACAGAACTTAACATTACCTAATAAGGATTTCTAAAGGATATTCTTTGCAATGAGGAGAATTCTTAGAGAAGAGGAGATAATGCGAGTTGTTCTTCAGGCCAATTTCAATTTGGCTCTCTACAACAACTATCTGGACACAGCAAAGGCTTGTGGTCTCACTCAGCTAATGAGTGATGACAAATCCATGATGGCCAATGGGTTTGAAATCTTAGAGATGGCTCCTCAAACTTCTCATTTTAGACAGAGAAGGTTCCATCTCTGACAAGTATCAGGAATATTTAAGGTATTCAGGTTTAGTGACTGGGATGGTACAGCCACTATAGAATCCTATACCTGATCGTCCTCTCTCTGCTTAGGATGTATAAAATTTATTATCTGCAGGAATTAGAGTCATCAAAAACACAACAAAAATTTTCGCTTAGTCTGAGATGATTATCATCATCATTTTGGAAGAAAGACCTTTCCAGCAGTTTATGGGCATAAGGCAAAATAATACTGAAATTGCAAATAAATAAATAAATGAATGAATGAATGAATTGCATAGATAATGGGGGAGGGGGAGGAAAAAGATAAATTATCCTAGGATTACCTTGGGAAATGGCATTCACTTTGGAATACAATAGAACCTCTTTTCTTGAATGTTTCCATATTAATCTTACCCAAGTTGAAGGGGAAGCCAAGAAATTCAGGATATAAAAATCAAAGAAAACAATATAGCTATGAATGGATGTACATGAGCATTCTCTTACAGCAAGAAGTATCAATTCATTTAGATTGGCAGTGGAAGGACCCAAGTTACAACTGAAAAAAAAAATTTAAATAGCAAATATATCCATATATTGATATATGGACATACATATATATATATATATATATACACACATATATCCTGATGTGGATATGTTTGTTATTTAGCAAATATATGTACATATTTATATACAGGTTTTTCTGAAAATTGTAGTGAAGTTTGAAGATATTAAAATTTATAACTTGAGTTTTAAATTATCAAAGCTTAAACCCACACTAAGACTTTTGAAACACTCTGTACATGTGGACGTATTTGTTATTTAGGAAACCTATGTTTATGCATGAATGTATACATATAAGTATTTTTGTTTGCTATTTAGAATTTTAGGAGATATCTATATATACATTCATATATGTAAAGGATATGAGTATATAATATGTATGCATATGTGAATATACATAAGATATGGTTTTTGTGTGTTTAAGTATGTGTTTGTATGTGTGTATGGAGTATATAGAACTATACATCAGATGTGAAAATCTAACTGTGGAAGTTTATATCAATGATGTTGTCAAAATACTCATTTTTCAGAAAATGTAATCCTTAGAAATATTTCCTTGCTTAAGGTAATATTTTTAATTGTTAATATGTCCTTAGGATCTCCATCCAATATTCCTTCTACTACTTTCACAGGAGTAGTTAGTCCATGCTTTACAGTATATCTATTGAGGTATAGCATGTTCATGGAGTCTAATATATGTACTGGGGAAAAGGAAATAGGCCAGGCTAGAGAGTATTTCCATTTAAAGGATGTCCTTGAGGATGTATGACAGATTTTTACACGCTTGAGCAGTACCTGCAGAATGCATGGGGATAGTGACAGGACCTGTGACTTCACTAACATAGGAAACTCCAGAAAACCCCCTCTAGCAATGCCCCTTCTCTGGAACTTAAAGAGTTAGAGTCACCTAGAACACAGTGACTGCTAGGTTGAAGCAGCTTGGAATTTGCAGCCTGTATGTGCCAGAGGAGGGACTTGAGCACAGGGCTTCTCATCTTCAAGGATAACTGTTTCCTTATGATGTAGCACTGCCTACATAGTAGACTAGGAAAATTTGCCACTTGTCAGTCCTCAAAAACCAGGAAGAAGAATGAGAAAATGATTCTACAAGTTACAAGTTCAGGTTGTCTTGGTTATTGTTTAGAGTTCTAAGCAAAAGTACTTCCCAACCATTTGGGAAAGTATGAGGGTTGTTGACGGCCATGAAGCTAGAAGAGATTCCTTCCCTGGGAGAAGCTAGTGGCTTAGCTTTCTCACCTGAAACAATAGATCAGGATTTTGGAGCAAGAATCACCACCAAAGAGGAAAAAGGAAACTACTACTTGGTGAAAGAAGGATAGACTCAGAATTTCATAACCTTAGATGCAGGGCATATTAATTGACAACCCAGAACATTGTTCTGAAAGGCAATTTTTATTTTCATCTCACCCTTTAAGCATTTATTGCAGATCTTCAAATTCTAGTATTGCCATACTTCCATCTACAATTCACAAACAGAAAGTGTGGAATGGTTCCATTCTGTGTGTGCATGCATTAGTAGAATGTCTTTTTCAGACTCACTGTCATTTTGTAGTACCTACAAAACATGACTCCAAGTCTTTAGGGATGCAACCAAAAAGGGTGCCTAATGTATTAGTTCCAGTGAATGGGGTGGGTAAATCCAATGGAACAAGAAATGTGAGCTGGTATGAATATTTCCACCCTGTGAGGAACAACTACAGAGACCACCCTATGTGTGAGGCCAAATACCCTTTGGAATCATGGAAAATTGTCTGAAAGTTCATGAAGATAAAACCTAATTGTAAACATTTCTGGCAGAATATCAAGTATTGCTAAAACAGGAGATTATTCTTAATGAGATCACTTGGGATGTCTGGAAGAGGCTATTCCCAAATATTATATAGCAGGACACAGTCCGTGAACTTGAGTCCGTGATAATCAAGGTGACTATCAGGCCCAAGTCTTAAAAGCCACAAGGATTGAAGCAACAGAAAAAGAGTTCCCCAGTAGGATCAGAAATTTACCTTCACTGGACCCCCAACCTTCTCTAACCCAATAACAACTACTGAAGGATGTCTTCAAAATTCATCAGCAATTTTCCTCTGGCATACCAAGGAGCCAATGCTAGTCACTTACTCTATCTGAACATTCAAGGACAAAGAGAATCAAGACACCTTCACTATTCGTGCCCTTTCACTATGAAAACTGCTCCTGTTAAAAAAAAAAGGAAATGGAGATATATTTTAAAATCTGTATAAATAAAATCATTGCACAGTTCCTGAAAAAGACTCTCGATTAGATTGGCAACAAAGAAGGTGAATGTTCAACTTTGTTTGGACTGAAGTCTTTTGTGAACTTAGCTAAAATGGCCACCTTTGACACTAACATCCATGCCATGCATTAATCTCTTGCCAAATCAGCCTCTCTTTTTCCACCAATAACTATGACTAATGATTTTCTTTTGGATGAAAACTTGATGGATCTCAATTACATTTTAACTTCTTTATGACTTTCTTTCACAATATAACCCATAGCACATTATAGGAGGAAGCTAGTGCTTCTGAAAAGACATAATGATGAGATCTGAGAAGTGGGCTGCATCTCTTTTGCTGCTACAGCTGTGTTACTTTAGCTTTGGGTCCTGTGGGAAGATCCTAGTGTGGCCTATAGAATATAGTCATTGGATGAATATAAAGACCATCCTGGATGAGCTG
>NW_020954596.1:74338697-74393049 GCF_900497805.2 Vombatus ursinus | reverse complement strand
TATGGTTTTCTTCCTCTTTTTTGACTTTTGGTTTCAGAATTTTGATGAGAAGGATTGGAATCAGTTTTACAGTGATGTGTTAGGTAAGCCCTGAGTTCCTTAATAGTTTACCTGCCAGGAGTATACAGCCACTCCACAATTTTTTATATAGCTGAAAGTAAATAGGTTGGTCTTTAAAGTTATGAGGATCCTTTGTTTATTTATTGCTGATAAGAAATGGAATTTGTCTTTAACAATATGACTTAGTTAACATGAAACATAGGTAGCTCGCTATAACATACTCTGTGAGCTAAAGTTTGAATCTTTAAAGCAGAAAAATAGGTTCATAGAAATTAGACCTAAATACCATTGGGGGGGTTGTTTTTTTTTTTAAATTTGACATTGGGTCTTTTTATGTATGTAGCCTGAGCTGAAGGTACACTGGCCATGCATGAGCCAATAGCTCAGCTGAAGCCAATCATTTTGAAAAATACTGTGGAGAACTCCCTTCCTCCCCTTTCTATTATTCCTAGGTGGCAAGAATAGCATGAATGAAAATTCAAAGATTAGAACAATGAGGGGAGAGGGGAATGCATTAGAGGGACAGAACCTGCTGAAACAGAGGGTTGAAAAAGAAAGCATTTGGAGATAGAATTAGGAAAGCTAAGGCAGGGCCAATTAATTAAAAATTTTGAGAATTATCTGTGATTTGACATGACCCCAGTAGTTTAAGGTACACTTATTTCTACAGTGACTGTACATATTGTTTTGGATATTGCTCATTTTTCTTACCTTTTATGCAATATACTTGATTTCCATGATCTTAATTAGCAAAAGTGATGATGCATATCACTCCTGACAAAAATTGTTTGGATGAGTACTTTGCTTTTTTCTTTCCCCCTAAGTGAAGTCAGTAAGCATTTATTGAAGGTCTACTATATGCCAGGCACTGTGCTAAGGTCCAGGGATACAAAGAAAGACAAAAACAGTCCCAATATTCAAGGAGTTCACAGTTTAATGGTGAAGATGCAACAAGCAAACAATTGTATATATGCAGGATAGATTGGACATAATCTCAGAGGGAGATATTAGCATTAAGAAGGATGAGAGTGGCTTCTTGTGAGCACCATGAGTCCCTAGGAGCTCAGAGGCCTTCCTAGGAACTCAAGACCCTTCGTTAACCTCAGAGCAGGGATTCTTAACCCAATTTTGATAACAATTTTTTCAATGATTGGTTTCCTTTATTATCCTATGTATTTTATTTTATGCATTTAAAAACATTCTTGGGGGCAGCTAGGTGGCGCAGTGGATAGAGCACTGGCCCTGGAGTCAGGAAGACCTGAGTTCAAATCTGGACTCAGACAAATAACACTTACTAGCTGTGTGACCCTGGGCAAGTCACTTAACCCCATTGTCTAGCAAAAAACAAAACAAAACAAAAAAAAAACAAAAAAACATTCTTCTGAGAAGGGATCCATACTGTATTTCACCAGACTGCCAAAGGGGTTCATGACACATACAAGGCTAAGAATCCTTGGGCTAGAGATTTGACCTATCTATGACATAGCTAACTCCTTTTTTTTTTCTTTTTCCCTTAGGGAGACCCACTACATTATGTGAAACTATGGGAAAAGCTGAAATGTGGCTGATTCGAACATACTGGGATTTTGAATTTCCTCGTCCATACTTGCCAAATTTTGAGTTTGTTGGAGGACTACACTGTAAGCCTGCCAAGCCTCTTCCTGAGGTAAACCTATCATGTGGTTTTCCAAGTTTTAGTCTCGTACAAAGATGTCCTGTTTTCTGTGCACAAAGGCAAGGAGGAGGGAAGATAGCAATCATTTACTAAGTACCTACTTGCCTAACGAAGGGCAAATTGGTCCAGGTTAGAAACAGAGAATATCGATGCTCCCTCATCCATCAGTAGTGTGACTGGCCTATTAGCGACCATTGTACTTTTAGCCTGAGTAGGATAGGGAGAACTAGTTTGTCTCTTTCTCTGTATATATAGAGTTATCAAACTATACTTTAAAATACAAGTTCGTAGACCTTGGTTAAAACCCCTGCTCTATGGTCCCATCTTGTTTTTAATTCTATTGTGATTGTTTTTTAAAGGTCATAGTTTTAGTCATCAATCAGTCATTATGTGGCTAATGTATGTACATACATTAGTTTCAAGATCCAGTTCAAATTTTACCTCTCCATGAAGTACTTCCTATTACCTCTAACCAGAAATAATTCTCCCTTCTTAGATTTTTGATAGCTCTTTGTTTATAACTCTCCTTTGTACTTATAGACTTAATTTCGTATTTGAGTTTTGAGATCTATCTTATCCCCCCAGTGAGATTATGGGTTCCTTGAGAGCAGTGACCATTGACTTTTAATAATAATAATAGCTTGCATTTATATAGTACTTTACAAATACTATCTAATTTTATCCTCACAACAAACTGGAAAGTAGATGCTATTATTTTCCCCATTTTGCAGATTAAGAAACTGAAGCACAGCAGAAGTTAAGTGGCTTGCCCAGGGGTCACACAGCTAAGAAGTATCTGAAGCTGGATTTGAATTCAGGACTTCCTGAATCCAAGTCCACTGTGCCACCCAGCTACCATCTTAGAGAAAGGAAACTGGATAACCACTTGACTTATCTAATAGGATTCCTGTTCAGATCCATATTGAACTAGATAACCTCAAAAGTCCCTTCCAACTCTGAATTTCCATGCTTTATCTCCCTAGAACCTCACACAGTGCTTCTCATGTAGTTTGTCAATACTTCAAAAGAACTGTAGATGCTCCTTTTTGCAAACAGTTTCTTTGCACTTAAGTAGCCAGTCTTTGATTGAATTGCTGTAGTCATCAATAATCACCAATAATCAAAGGTAGCTAGCACTGATAGTGACGCTCTGCAAACACAGCTAGGCAAGTGTTTGAATGGCCTCATAAAGTCCTTATTTGAAGCCTTTGCAGCAAGATAGTGTAGTCTGAGAACCCAGAATATATCCATAAGGCATCAGAAGAGGCCTTGAGAGGTAAACATACAGAGTATGCTTAATACAGACTTGTTACTTCATAAATGTTTGTTAGCTTGATTGGGTTGAATTGATTTATTTTTTTTCATGCTGCATTCTCCATCTGATAGATGATAAATCTCTCCTTTACAGGAAATGGAAAAATTTGTCCAGAGCTCTGGGGAACATGGTATTGTGGTATTTTCTCTTGGGTCAATGGTCAAAAACCTAACTGAGGAAAAGAGTAACCTCATTGCTGCAGCTCTTGCCCAGATTCCACAGAAGGTGAGAAAAAGGAGACAAACCTCTTTTGCTGCCTTGGTCTGTTTTAAATTTACAAAGCGGGTCTACTTAGCAAGATTTTCTAAAAAATCAGGTGGAATCTTATAATAGAGCTTACTTCTAGTAGACTAAGTTCTCAAATATTTTCTTAATTATTAAACCTTAGGAAAACAGGGTGAGGCATTAGATTATTTATCAAATTTAGCTTTTGTTCTGCTGTTGCAAAGGATTATTAATGGTTTAAAAAATAGAAACTGAACCCCAATGGCTGATTTAGAGTTTTTATCACCATCATACCTGAGCTGCATTTTCTTTAAAGATCCTGGACTATTTTTAGCTCACAGAACCTGGAAACAAACTGGTGTTGACAAAGCCAAAGGTAAAAGTACGACCTGATCATGGAAAACTGGTCCAGATTCGTAGGGCCCACTTGCACCTTATCCCCACGTATCTCAGGATCAAGGTTTAAGTAGGCTCAGATTGGTATCGGGCTTTTCTAAGCAGGGGCTTCTGAGAATTTCCTCTCATTGTCGTGGTCAGGTAATTTGCATATTAGCTAATGTACTCTAATCTTGTAATGTTGTCATCCCCACAATTCAGTCTGAGAACAGTATAATATAGAATAACTTTTTGAATCATTCAAAATGTAGGTTTTAGAGTTTTCAGACTTGAAATATCTCTCCTTCCCTTAATATTCACAAAATAGTAAAGGTAAGTAAGTCTCTGAGTGTTGGGATAATTTTCTTCTCAGGATTTGTCATATAGATAATCAATTCAACATTTCATTGTCAACTACTCTTGAATACCTATCTTTTCCTTTTATCTTATCACCACTCATTTCTTGCCAAACATCAGCCCTCTATTAGTCTCATTATCTTTTTTCTCTGCTTCTACTCATGTGATGCTGAATAGCACTGGGGGAAATCACAACCATTCTGACTGGGGACATGACAAATTCATGCTGTCCTAATTCAAATGAGTTTCCACTATAGCAAGTCAACTCTCCTAATTCCTAAGTCTCATTGCCCACAAAAAGTATCACAAACCTTCTTTTCTTTCCTCAAACCCCCCATACCTCTCTAGTCATATGACCACCATCTTATTTGAGGCCCTATCACCTCTCTCTTAGAGTAGTTCTGTAGTCTCCTAATTAGTCTCCCTCCCTCACATCTCTCCTCTCTCCAGTCTTTCTTACTCATGTAAGCTGTCAAAAGTGATTTTCCAAAAAATTAAATTAAATTTTAAAAATTTTTAAAAAGTGATTTTCCTTAACCATAGATCTGACCATATAATTCCTTTTATCATTAAACTCCATTGGCTCCCTATCATCTCTAGAATGAAATATAAATTTATTTAGCTTTTAAAGACCTTCACAATCTACCTCTATCCCACACACTACAATCCAACCAAATTCGGCTTTTCTCTGGTCCTAACATATAAGACTCCATCTCTTATTTCTGTTCCTCTGCATTGGCTATCCTTCAAACCTAGAATGCTCTGCTTCCTCACTTGCTCCTCCCTGAGTCCCTTCTCTTCCTTCCAGACACAGTTCAAATACTACTTTCTGTATTATCCCCCATTGCCCTAACTACTTTTTTATTTATTTGTATATTTTTTCTTTATATCAATTCTGTACGTATTTATGATCTTGTTGTTCCCCCTACCCCAATAAAATGCAAGTTTCTTAGGCATAAGGATGGTTTCATTCTTTTTATTTGTATATGTAACACAGTATCTGTCATATAGTAGATACACTCAATTAATGCTAGTTGATTGATTGGTACTAGCACTTTAATTTGTTGATGGATTTGTGATCTCATCAGTGTGACTGCTATATCCACTGGCATAGATCATGGCCATTGCAGGATTTGTCATCTGTGGGATTCCTGTCCATCTCTTCTCATTTCCATAAATAATCTACTCCTTACATTCCAGGGGCTTTCTTCTTGTTACTTCACATTCCCTGGCATAAATCTAAGATGTTGTGATATTACCATAGATTTGTGCCAAACATTTCTTTCTAATACGGTTCTTAGAAACTGTTTCCTTTTACTAAAAACAATAATACATTTACTTAACTTTTGCATAGCTTTGTAACATTTCATGAAATTTCCAAGAACATTTCCAAGACCTCCATCACATACGGGTCCTACTGAACACATAATATAATATGCCAGAGAGGGGTTAGGAGGCTTGCCTAGGTCACAGTGAGTCAGCATTTGATGAGAACTGTGGTTTATGAGCCTCAGCCAATGTGTTCCTTTTTGCCAACTAGCCCAAGGTCATTATGGTTCAAAGTAAATAAAATGGTTAACTAGCATAGAAAGGTAAGTGAAAAGAATGTTTTCTCCTCTACAGAGAAGTATACTTTCCCACAGATTGCCATATCACTAGTGGGGAACAGGACCTGGGAAAGGAACCTAAAATGACCGGGGAAATATGTATGGCAAGGCAGACATATAGGGGGCATATGCCTAGGATATGTGTAAGGAGAATACATACATAAGGAACAAGTGAAAGGATACATAGGTTTTGAGTTAGAGGGAACCTTTGAAGTTATCTGGTTCAATATCTTTATTTTATACACATGGTAATTGAGACTTGGAGAAGTTACATGTCTTGTCCAAGATCAAACAAGTAGCAGGCTGCAGAACAGGGTTCAGAAGCCAGATTCTCTGCATCCAAAGCTAGTACTCTTTCCCTGCTGCATCTTTATCCTGCATGAAGGGTTAGAACTTGTGTATCCAGATCACATCAATAGCTGAGGCAACTCATAGCTGTAAGTCGGCAGAGCCCATGATGTCACCCGAGGATGTCACTGGATAAGTTTCTTTCTCCATTGAGTTGGGGATCTTTGCTGCCCTGGTCTCTCTATCTTACTGCTCTCTGCTAGGCATCACTTTACTGTTATCTTAAGTCTTGTCTCTATGTTGTACATCATCTGTTGCAGTGCAATCATGGTGGAAAGATCACTGAATCTTGAGTCCTCAGATGTGAGTTCAAATTCTTGCTCTGTCATTTACTAACAGCAGTCCTTAAGTGTGCCTTTTGACTTAATCCAACTTTTACAGAACAAATCCTTTAAAATTTGGATTCAGTCAAAAGGCTGCACTTAAGGATTTAGAAGGTCACATGTGGCCTTAAGGCCGCAGGTTCCTTACCCCTGGCTAACACTGTGACTTAGAAAAGTCATTTAACCACACCCTGGGCCACAGGTACCTCATCTGCAAAATGAGCTAGCCTGTTAGCTCTAGATCTACGATGCTGTGAACTAGACAGTGTCTCTGTGGCTCTCTCTTCTGACTTGCACAGAACCTCAGATACTCTTTCCTACCATCACCTGCTCTTTGTTGGCATTATGACTAGATTATAGCTGCTAGATTGTCAGCTCTGACAAACTCATAGTATTAGGTTATTATTTTTAAATTCAGAATTTAGTGAGTGACACTCAGCCAGCTAGTTTGCTAAGGAAAGTCCTAAGGGGATTTTGAATCTGTCTTTAAAACTTTCTCTTCTCTGTTCTTTCCTCCCCTCAGTCAGTCAACAGCTATTTTGTTATGATAATTTTGTTATAATAAAATAAAGTTGTCCAAGTGTCTAAATGACCAAGCACTCTACTAAGGACACAAAGAAATGCAAAAAAAAACCAAAACCAAAAACAAAAACCAACCCAGATCCTGCTTAAGGAACTCACAGTCTATTGGGAAATACAACATTCGAACAGCTATGTACAAACCAATTCATACATGCACACAAACATGATATATACATACATATACATGCATACATACACACATATATGATGTGTGTATATATTTTTTCAGTTGCATCTGACTCTTTGTGATTCTATTTTGGGGTTTTCTTGACAAAGACACTGGAGCGGTTTGCCATTTCCTTCTCCCGCTCATTTTACAGATAAGCCGCTAAGGCAAACAGGGTTAGGTGACTTGTCCAGGGTCACACAACTAGTAAGTGTATGAGGCCAAATTTGAACTCATGAAGATCAATTTTCCTGATTCCAAGTCCAGTGCTCTATCCACTGTGCCACCTAGCTGCTATGTAAATAAATAAAATAAATTGTGGATGATCTCAGAAGGAAGGCACTGAGATTAGGGAGAACTGGGAACTCAGGGTCACATAACTAGCAGATTGGTGTCCCCTGATGCCAAGGGTGAACAGAGAATCCAGAAATTGGGCATGGCCACTAGTGGGTATAATGACACAGGAAAGTTCAAGCCTATAAAGATGGAGAAGAAATCTCAAGGGTTGGTGACTAGGATCTCACTGGAAAGAGCAGTGGGGATGGCAGGGAACATAAATGGAGTGTGGAACAACAGAGCAGGCATGAGGAGCAGAGAAAGAGTAGGGTAACAAGAAGAAGAAGGAAGAACATTGAAGAGGATAAAGGAAAGAGAAGCAGATCAGAGAGTCCTGGAGGAGAACAAGAAAGTACTGAGGAAGCCAGATGAACAAAGAAAGATTGGAGGAGGCCAAAAGATAAAGGAAGAGGCTGAACAGGGAAGAGAGGAAACTAGGGAAGCAAGACAGAGACTGAGGGTGCAGGGAAAACAAAGGAAAGATCATAGATCATAGACAGAGCTGGAAGAGACCTTAGAAAGAGGCCTTATTTAGTCCAACCCCCTCATTTTACCTATGAAGAAACAAAAAAATGAGAGAGAGGACATGACTAGCCCAGCGTTACATAGGATACAAGTAACTGAATCAGAATTTGAACCCAAGTCCTTTGATTCTAATCCCAATACTCTAGGATGGGGCAACAGGGAAGAGGAAATTAAGATTATGGATGAGGAGTATGAAGAAGTACAGGTGAATGGGGAGAAGGTTTGAGTGGCAGGAAAGAAGATAAAGGGAGATGGCAGGTAGAGTAGGAAGGGGGCTGGGACAGTAAGAAGGTTGATGAGGTACTTCCTCAGTTTAAGTGTCATTAAAGTTATGGTCAGAAAATCCCTTCAAATTCCTGTCATATCCCTAATCAATCATTTAAAATCATTCTGGGGACTCTACTTAGCAGAACTGCAAAGAAACTATGAAGCTATAAAACTTCCTCTTAGCACTCATAATGACCCTAGTTTGCATGCAAATCAACTTAGGGAAAGACTTGAAGGCCTGAATGATGCTGATGAGCATTTTTCTACTTTCCTGCCTTCTCCTTACCTTCCAGCAAGCAAGAAAATACTTAGCTTCATTACACCAATGACTTTGTTTCACTGGAAAAAGTGCCTATTACACTATTTTCCTTTGACATTATTGTAATGGCTTAAGTGGATTTGGGGTTGTTGTTGTTTTGGAGTTTGTTTGTTTGTTTTCCTCAGTGAGTAGTGGTTATCTCTCCTTCACTAGCAATAAGCATTTAGCTTGTTAGAAATGAGTGAGTTTTACAATTAAAGGACTATATGGAATGAAACTGAAATGTAAAGGTTTAGTTATCTTTATTTTTAAGAATCATTTCTACTAGATTTTGTGCTCTAACATATTAAAATTCATTATACATAATTACAGATCCTAGTATATGTGAAAGCATTCTGTAAAGCTTTATAAACAGAGGCAGGGTAACTAGAGAGCCACTTGGAATGGCTCCAAAGATTTGGACTCAGTATAACTTGGGTTCAAGGCTTTATTCTGATGCATGCTGTTTGACCCTAGGCAACTGGGAAGCACAGTGGCTAGAGCACTGGGCCTGGAGTCAGAACCTCAGGCACTTATGAGCTATGTGACCCCGGGTAAGTCACTTAGCCCAGGAAGCATTGCATATAACATCAGATTTTTTTCAATGTGTTAATTGGTTGTGTTTATTTTTCCCCCTCTTCTTTCCTCTTAAAAAAATTATTTGTTATAAGAAATGACTTTGTGGGAGGCAGAGGAAAAGATTATGGGGGAAATGTAGGCAATGTAAAAAAAATCTCTACAAATGCAAGGTGCAGAGAATCAATCATCATCACATCTATTAGTGTTTTAGCTACTGAGTCTTTCTAAGACAACAATGGAATAGAAAATCATTTGGTGCTGAATGTTATCCCACCCTAATCAATATTGCCCATGTGTTCTTTTCATAAATGTTACTTTTGTTGATGTGCTTTGATTTTATATCTTTTTATTCCCAAATATGTCCCTTCTCCTCCCCTCCTCAGTGATCTGTCCCTTGCAACAATGATTAAAAAAGAAAAAGCAGCTCAGCAAAACCAATTAATACATCAACTCACATTATATATCTATCTCTATCTCCATTTCTATCTATCTATTTATTTATTCAAGCTTCATAGACTTTCAAATAGAAACATGAATTTGAGAAAGTAAACTGGACACAGTCTTAAAAGAAAACCTTATCGACAGAATGAATCTGTTGACTCAGTATCCTCATTTGTAAAGTGAGGTCCCCTCCAGTTCTAACATTCCAGGGATCTATGACTATTTGGCGTAATGAAAAAGGCAGGTGAGCATAAATTTTGTGATAAAAGGAGCTATCCCAGTATTTTTGTTGTCATAAAATTTCCCCTGCTCAAAATACTTCACTAGCTCACTATTGCCTCTGAGTTAAAATACAGCCTCTTCAGACTCAGGCTCAGCATTTAAAGTTGTCCACAATTTGGGTCCAGCTTACTTTTCTAGTATTACTTTATATTGACCATTGGGAATTTTTGACCTTTTAGATTTCCATTGTAATAGAATTCAACTCACTGGGGAATTGCTGAATAGACTACTTTCTCCAACGTCAACTACCTTCTACCTGGCTTTTCTTTCTCAATTCCCTCTTTTCAAACTCAATCCCTGAAGGCAATAGAATAGACAGAAATAGTAGGAAGGAGGCAGTATGGTAGGAAAGAGCTCTGAATTCTGACTCAAATTACCTAGGTTTGAATCGAGGCTCTGCCGCTTAATACATGAGTGATCTTAAGAATTCGGGCACCATTTTCTTCCTCTGTAAAATGAGAGGATTAGACGAGATGATCACTGAGATTCTTTCCAGATCTAAAATTCTACAATCTTATGACATAGCTATACTTTGTTGTAGTTTCATGATGTGTTGTGGTGGAACTGTCTCAAAGAATTCAAAGTCAGACCACCTCTAATCCAAGTATAGGCATTTATTGAGATTGACACAAGCTGAGTTCCAAGAGGAACCAGCAACTTTAGTGAAATCAAGATGGATTTTTGTAGGGAAAGATACAATTACATAACAGAAATTATGACTATTAAAAAGGCAGGAGGGGTTTGTTAATTAGGTAATAGGGGTCCCAGCCTCAGTGCAACTGTGCATGTGATTACTCACAATACATACAGAAAAAACCCCTGGGAGGGCATGTATGTATGATAATGATATTATAATAAGCCTCTCTCCATCATAAATTCACCTGAGGGACAGCTTTTGCTATCATTGTGCAGTTGCCTACTTAGGGAAAGTCCCTTCTATTATTTTGGCGTCCACATCCTGCTTGGGCATCCTGGTAGTGCTGCTTTCTGATTGGCTGAGTATTGTGGGGGCTGAGACTAGACGGATGTGGTTGTGGACACGTGGACACACCTGCTGTTTCTGTGGGAGATATGAGGAATGGATCTAAGGGCAGTGGCTAGCTAGAGGCAGTGGCTGGGATGCCATCACATGGCCATGCCTGCTGTTTCTGTGAGAAATCCAAGTTCATGGACACATTTGTTGTTCTAGTGAGCAGCGAGGCAGATATGAAGAAGTTAGGATATTGAGTTGGGGCAGGGGGAGGGGCAGTGGGCCTACTGTTCAGTGGGGCTTCTATGGAAGTTAGAATGTTGGGGCTGGGGCAGCTTTATTAGGATTCCATCACCTTCATTCTGTCTGATCCCAGAGGATAGGACTAAGATACAAAAAGGCAAATGGATGCTTAAAATAAGAAAAACATTTTTTTACTAGCAATTAGAACAATCCGAAATTGGAATGGTGGGTGACGGGTTGAAGAACTCGAGTTCTTCAAGCAAAGTTAGGCTGACCATCGTCAGGTGCATCGGAGAGAAGACAGACTTAGGTGAGCGTTGGACTAGATGGCCACTGAGGCCCCTTCTAAATCTGAGATTCTAGAACTTCGCGATTTCTTCTGACATTGTGAAAAGAATCCTGAAACTGGCTGTCAGATAGAATGTGATTTTGAACAGAATTGTCTTAATGTTCTACAAAGAATGAATTTCATTCCAGCGTTTCCCACTGCAGTAGATAATGCAAGTATCACCACCGTTTCATAGAAGAATAAAATGACTTAGACTTGCCCACAGTTGCATAACTAGTGTCAGAGCTAGGATTCGATTAGCTCGAGTTCATCTTTCTTTCCATTGTACTGCATTCTATCTCTACATTTTTCTTGTTTTCACTTTACTGTCTTCAATTCAACACCCGTGTAGCTACCAAACGTCTATACCAATCATATAGCTACTAATCTTCGTAAAGCACATTTCTGATCATGTTACTTTGCTGCTCAGAATTCTTCACTGGCTCCCAGTTATCTCTAAGATAAAATACCAACTCCTCAGCCTGGCATTTAAAGCCATCCATGATTTAGCTCCAACCTACTTTTCCACCTTCCTACAGGCTAAATTTCAGCCAACTAAATTTCTAGCTTTTCCCTGAACTTGGAATTCTGTCTTGCCACTTCACAGCTTCAGACAAGTCATCTCCTGTGCCTTTCCATCATCTCCTTTTTGAATCCTTATCTTCTTCCAAGGTTCAGTTGAGGGACTAACTTCTCCATGAAGCCTTCCCTGATCTCCCCTAGTAATGTTCTTCTCTCTCTAATTCCTTGGTTTTTCTTATTTGGATATGTATTGCATCCACCAGTAATTTCTGTAGCCTCCTTGGGGCCAGAGACTGTTTTTTTCTTTACATTCAACAGCACCTAAACAGCGTTTTGCAAATATATAACATGCTTGCTAAATTGGATATGGTTAACAAACCATTTCCTGAAGAAAGTGAATATAAGCAAGCTTTCCTCAACAAACATTAAAGCAAATCCATTTCCTAGCCAATGCTGAATTTTAAAGTTGAGAGCTAGGATGGCCCACAGAATACATTTCTATAAATTTAATATTTGTACGATATATTCTAATACAGTTGTGTCAATTGACTCTAGGAAAATGCCTTAAATTCTGTGTTGGTTCCCCACCCCATCCGTTATTACAGTTTTCTCATCTATTAAATGAGAATGGGAATGACAACAATAACCTTCTTAACAGGATGTCTATGAAAGTTCTTTAAAAGGATAGATAACAAGTAGCATTGTACTCATCACCTACTTTCTCTAGGCCTCATTTTCTTCAATTACAAAATGAGAGGGTTGGACTAGATTCTCATTAAAGGTCCTTCTTATTTTAGAGCTTTATGATTCTACTCACATTACAATTTTTTCTCCTTTATTTTGAAAGGTTGTATGGCGATACAAAGGAAAGAAGCCGGCCACATTAGGTGCAAATACCAGAACCTATGACTGGATTCCCCAGAATGATCTTCTTGGTGAGACTGTGGATTAGAAATATCGAAATTTTTGAAAATTTACATACAAAATTAAATCTTATCTTCTTGGTTTTCTTACATTGGAGAGAGAGAGAGAGTTGTCCATCTGTTATACAAATCTCATTGTCAGTACTGGAACATTTTCCTAACACTAATTAAGTGGTTTATTTTATGAAATATTTCCAATTAATAAGAGACCTTGAGAGAAGAGGTAATGCATAATGGAGAGATCTGGAATCAGGGAGACCTAGATTCACATTTGGTCTCTGACACTTACTAGTTTTGTGTCTCTGGACTAGTGACTTACCACTATGGGCCTTAAGCAACTCTATAACTAAGCAATAAAAAAAAGCTTGTTACCTGCTTTGGTGGAAGAAATTCTTACACCTAAGAAATCACAGGTCTTTGATATTGTATGTAGGTTAATTCAAGGACAATACATTGACTTAAGGGATTATGAAAAAATCCTGAATGAATGAATTATATATTCATTCTTGATTAAAGTTATCAATGATACCTAAAAAGCCCAAGGCATTCTAAAAGAACTGAAATAATTCATCAGTCTAACAGAAGATTGCGAATTAAATACAAGTAGTTATGCAACTCAGCTAGCCTTTCCCAGGTGTTTCCTTCCTCCAACTATCTAAGGGGAAAAAGAGTCCCCAAAAGATTCTTTTCTGAAAGCAGATAACTTACATGATGATAATTACTGTAATTTACTGAATTACTAAACCATCAGTGGGTCTGTTGCTAGTCTCAGGCTATATTACACTAAAAGCAGCATGGTCCAGTGGAAAGCATGCTGGATTTGTGGTTAAGGAATCTGGGTTCAAATCCTGCCTTCCTATGAACCAGATTTTGACCTTAGTAAGTTATTTAAATTTTTTGGGCCTCATCTTTATGTGGTAAAATAAGAGAGAGTTGGATTGCATGAGTTCTGAGATTCCTTCCAGTTCTAGATATGTAATCCTATGGACAGTTCAAAATGGTAGGACATTTTGCTAATGAGTTAAAGGACTTTAACCTGTTTTTAATATTTGATAACTGTAATTAAATGTAACCGATTTCCTTCATAATCCTTTGTCTGATATTTTATGCTTTTAAAAACATTATTCTGATAAGGAGGCCATAGATTTAACTACATTGCCAGAGGGATCCATGACACAGAAAAGATTAAGAACTTTTCTAGAAAAATTATTATAAGGATTAAGTCTATGGATTCTTTCAACATTCTCAATCATCTCAAATTGGGGTGGAGGATAATAAATTATGAGAGGTTCACAACAAAAAGAGAGGAAACAGATCTGGTAAAATCTCAACCTGGCTACCTACTTAGGTTTCAGATGACAACTAAGAATTGAGTTGATTAAAGTGAGAGAAATTTGCTTTGGGTGTTCTTGTTGTAATCAGAAAAATAGAGGGGAGTAGATTGCTACAGAAATATTCTATCAGGTAAATCCATGAAAAGGAAGTGCAATTGTTTGGCAGCTCTCCTGAAAAAGAAGCCTCTCTTCTCTGGTTTTCTCTGTACACATTCTTCAAACGTTAATTAAATGATGCAATGTAAGATTTTTTTGTGGTCCACCTTCAATTCCTTTGCTTACTACTCATAACTATAGCCAGAGATCCACATGTAGATACTACCTCATGTTCTTTCCTAACATATTGAAAGTTCCAAGTGATCCCATTTTTATACCAATTTGTTTTATGAATATCACTGCCTTGCTCAGTGACTTATCCTGTCCATTCCTTCTTCTGTTTTTAAATCCATCATAACTGACTGATCCCTTTTCCTTACATTTCTATCCTAGGTCACCCCAAAACCAAGGCTTTTATCACTCATGGTGGAACCAATGGAATCTATGAAGCTATCTATCATGGAATTCCCATGATAGGTGTGCCCATGTTTGCTGATCAGCCTGATAACATTGCTCACCTGAAGGCTAAGGGAGCAGCTGTTGAAGTAGACTTTCATGAAATGACAACTGCAGATATGCTTAATGCTTTGAAGACAGTCATCAACAACCCCTCGTGAGTATCATAATTCAGCTTTCTTACCAACAATAATCTTACCTACCAGTACTGGGAATTGGTATAGTGAAACAAACACTAGATTTGGAGTCAAAGGACCAGTTTGAATCTTGATAGAATGTGAGGCCTGGAATCTGGAAGACTTATCTTCATGAGTTTAAATCTGGCCTCAGATATTTACTAACTGTGTGACCCTGGACAAGTAACTTCCACCCTGTTTGCCTCAGTTTCCTCATTTGTAAAATGAGCTGGAGAAGGAAATGGCAAACCACTTCAGTATCTTTGCCAAGAAATCCCCAAATGGGGTCATAAAGAGTGAGACTTGAATGAAACCATTGTACAAACTACTATAACATTGGCACCAATCATTTCAACTCTCTTAGGCAGCTGGATTAGATGGCGTCTAAGATTTGGGGTGGGGACCCTAAATCTATGATCTTAAAATCCTATTAATTAAATGATACATTTTAAAAACTTTTATTTTCTTTTTCTTTTCTTACTTTTCTTTCTCTCTCTCTCTTTTTCTTTTTCGAGACTGTCTCCCTATCTTGCTCAGGCTAGAAGTATATATAGTGACCACCCAAGGGTCAACCCCATTGCTAATTAGTATGAAACTTTGGCACAATCTATTTCCACCTTTGTCCACTTCTTTCCTTTTTAAATGGCTTGATGGCCCCCTATTCCCAAGGTCTTACCATACTGACGCTTACCAATCCTTAAAACCCCTAGCCTGAGCTGTCTTCTGCATCAAGTTTTTGATGCATTACAAAGGTGCTAAGCACCTTAGACGGGCCACCCATCATATTACTCCTTGGGCATAATTGGCTTCCTACTTGCTTATGTGGCAACTGTTATCTTCATAGTCTCTAAATGATGCCTGTTTTGCTGCCAGAAGTCAAGTAAAACTGAAAAGAAATAAAAGATGGCACAATTTCTTCTAATACTTAATGCATATACCTGATTAGCTTTAATCCTCTAGTAGTTCAAAATTCCCATACTCAAATGATTCACCAGCCTAAGTCTCTCCAGTAGCAAGGACTGCGCTGCTATGCCTGGCTTAAAAGAGCTTATTTTCAGTGAAGTAATGTGATATCTAAAAGGCAGCTATCATATTTGGGCACCTATTTCCCTCTACAACATGCTACTGAATCTCTCTATAAGATGTTAATAGAACATTACACATAATAGTCACTTAGTGTTTGGTGAATTAAATTAATGAAAACATTAGTGAGTCAGAATTTTTTTCTTTTTCTTTGCTTTTTGGTGAGGCAATCGGAGTTAAGTGACTTGCCCAGGGTCACACAGCTAGTAAGTGTCAAATGTCTGAGGCCATATTTGAATTCAGGTCCTCATGACTCCAAGGCTAGAGCTCTATCCACTGAGCCACCTAACTACCCCCAGAAATTTTTTAAAACTACCCTTTGGAAAAAAGGTTTCTAAATGCAATACCTGCTTCAGTACTTCATTGAAGCCATGACCTTATCATCCCTTCACAAGTGCAACTCACAACAACAACAACTTCTCAGCCTACTATTCATATCTTTCCATGTACATCATCCACAGAGGATCTACTCAACCCAATGGAAGAGTCCTATTGGGTCTTTTGACATTTTGTGGATACTAGTGCAGTGTTGAAGCTATTCCTCTGTTGTCTGGCCCTCTTAATCCTCATAATGGTTCCATATGAGTAGAAAAGGAGATTGGGCAGTTCTTTGCCCGTGATGATTTTTCACATGTGATTCATAAAACAGATGCTCTAGGAAAAAAAAAAACATCATCAATAAACACCAAGAATCCTATTTTATGTTTTGCAACATTTGATGAAGGAGAAGAATAAATTCTTTCTGTTTCAGACAGTAAGTCATATGGCTCACAGTTCATCTCCTTTGTTTCTTTTTAATAAAGGATAACTATGTGGCTGGAATCAGACAGATTAGAAAGATGTTCAGTTCCTTTGACCAGCTCCAAATAGGACTATCTGCTGGGTGATCCTTTTGTAGATATTCTAAGGGGAAAAAAAAAGTGACTGTCTTCTGCTTTGTGTATGTGTTTCTATTTCAGATACAAAGAGAATGCTATGAGATTATCAAGAATTCACCATGACCAACCTGTGAAACCCCTAGACCGAGCTGTCTTCTGGATAGAGTTTGTGATGCGTCACAAAGGTGCTAAGCACCTTAGACCTGCTGCCCATGACCTTACCTGGTACCAATACCATTCCTTGGATGTGATTGGCTTCCTACTTGCCTGTGTGGCAACTGTTGTCTTCATAGTCACCAAATCCTGCTTGTTTTGCTGCAGGAAGTTGGGTAAAAAAGGAAAGAAACAAAAGAGGGCATAATCTCCTCTGATACCTAAGGCTAAGGATGGGGGATTGAAGAGGTGAGGAAGGAGCCTGAAAGATCTCTACCTTAGTATCATTTAGTCTAGCTGCTATGAGATTTGAAACAAACTCCTCCTTTTCCCAATTCAACAATATTTATATAACTATTATTATGTGCAAAAATATTGTAGATAAGTGCTGAAGAAGATGAAAAGATAAATAAGATAGTCCTTGTCCTTGATGAGTTTACAACCAATTTAGAAAGGTAAGACTTGCACACAAATAATCAGAGTGGTGCTCGTAATACAATAACAGACATACCAAAAGAAGCACTTTAAGAGTTTCTTATTTTCATTCTCTAGTTTATGATATTAAAGATTTTCCCAGGTAGATTAGGAAAAAAACATTGAGGTACAGGAGAAAAAACAGTAGTACCTGTTAAAAAAAAAAGATTGCTAAAGGATTTCTCCCACATTTCATCTTGACTCGTAACACCTAAATATAGAGCAAAGTAAACTGCTTTGACTTATAAGAACGAGAATCACACAGAATGCTTTTCTTTTCTCAGGAAGAGAGATTGTCTCCACTACACTAATGGGAAAAGTGGGGATATCTTAGAGTAGAGGAAACTATAAAGGAATACAGGAGGAAAAGTTATTGTTCATTAGCAGTATAAAACAAAATAGTAACAAAATAAAAATCTTATGAGTACCATGCATTCATTTTTTAAAAAATCATTTGTATTGATCAATTCTTAGACCATAATCAAAGTAATAAACCCCCATGGGGAAGCACTATATTTAGTTCTCTAGAAATTAAGCCATTACTGTCCTATCTAAACAAGAGTATTAGGGTTTAGTGTTCTGTAAACCCTGCTTCTTAAAAATAATGAGGTTTACTAAAATTCTAACTTGATAATGTTTGTAGCTAAGTTAAATCTTTTAAATTTTCTTCTAATTTTAAAAAAGTTAAAGATGAACATGGTCCAAGGCGTTTTATCTCATTGTAGATTTCTAAACATCATTTAGATCATACCTGACCAGGACTATTTTTTTGAGTCTTAAACTTTCTACTTATGGACAGATATTTACACAATGCTCCTTAAATCGTCTATCAATGTGCTAATTATGTTAATTAATCTTTATGTGTTTCTAAGTCTTGGGACAAAAGTATATATATTGCTGCTGGAATTCTTACCATTGTAATTATCTATGTCTGCCTATTAGGAGTTTAAGATCTACACGATACATTTTCAGAGAACAAGTGCCCTCTACTGGCTTAGTTAAAAACTGTAAATTCCTACACAACTTTGAAGTTCATTTTTCAACAGCATACTTACAATTCATATGATTGTGGCACTGTTAATGTTACTTCTTGAACTTGACTGAAAATAGCAATATATGACTACAAATCCTTTGTATGCTAATTTTAGGTTAATATGCAAATAAGCACTACAAATTCCTTTCCCAAAGATTTTTAAATTAAAAAAAAAATTGCTATGGTGTGTATTTTTTAAGAGTATTTATTTTATGTTGGGGGGTGGGGAATCCTAAAATTCATGGGGACAATAATAGTCAATGGCCTAGATTTCTGCCTACTTTGCTAATGGGTTTCTACCTAAAACCAGTGGAAAATAGATTCATTCCAGAAAACATCTTGGTATTCAGAACTTCCACTATCAGAATGATTTGACATATATACGTCAGAGGTGTTTGACATAAATCAAATTTGGTCCTTCTGTGGCAAGACAATCCTTTTACACCTCCCTAATCTAGCCACTATTCCACTCACCACAGCAGATCTTCCAAATCTTTTCATCCCTTCGAAAACCTCCATATTTCCTCTCCCACAGATGAGAACCATGCCTTATATTTCACTGAAAAAAATTGAGGCTGGTAGCAGAGCTCCTTTTCTCCCCTTCTCCTCCTTTCACATCACTCAGATGCCTTCTCCCACTATCTCCTCCACCCCAGTCTCACAGGAAGAGCCCTTCTTAACAAGGCAAACCCCTCTATATACATATATACATAAGAAATCCTAATCCATCATGTCTTCTCACTTATCTTCAATCTCTCCCAGTATACTGGATACTCTCCTACTGCCTATAAACAAGACCATGTCTCCTCTACTCTCAAAAAATCCTCACTTGATCCATCTATCTCTGTTATCATCCTGATGAGGCCTAGAGGTTAGGAGTCCTGTAATCCCCAAATCATGACACGTGGGTCCTGCCCCAAGTCTTCTTTCAGCCCAAAACAAGGTTTATTGAAGATTCGCCACATTAGCTAGACTCTTAAGGAATCTGAGCATCTGTGGGCTATTGGCTAGATTGTGAAAATCTGCACATCTTAATGGAGACAAAATGGATCTTATATACAGAAAGACTGTGGGAGGGATCCAGGAGTGGTCAAAAAGTCTATGAGGTAATAGTGGCCAAGTGGTCTATGAGGTAATAGAATTCCAGAGAAATGGAGCCTAGGTGGGACCAAGGGTGGGAAGTGGCCTGGGGCCATAGGGAGGCAAGACAATGGAGGGCTAGGCTAGGTCAAGGATAACAGAATTGGGGTATTGGGTATAGCCAAAACAATGGAATCAGAGCCTCAGGGGAACTCCAAAGATCCTCTTGACCTCTGGAGAATTCAAGGACAGTCCAAAGATTTTCTAGGGCCCATAGACAAATGGAGCCCAACTTGGGACAAAGGTCTCACTTTGGGCCCATACCCCATCAATCCCATCTCTCTCCTCTTTTTTTGTGAGTACTCTTCTTGAGAAAGCAGTCAACAATCAAGACCTATACTTCCTTTTCTTTTCTAAATTCTCTGCAAGCTGCCTTCCTGTCTAATGAGTCTACTACAAATGCTCTCCAAAGTTACCAATGAATTCTTAATGGACACATCTAATGGCCTTTTTTCAATCCCCATTCTTACTGACCTTTCTGCACTATTTATTACCCACTTCTCTTTGACACTCTTTTCTCTTGTGATAATTTAAAAAGGTTGACATGGTTTCCAGGTAATTTAATCATTTTATTAATAAGGTCAGCAAGTTAATAAAAAGATAATCATTTGGCTGTCTCTTCTACCAAAGACAATCATGGTGGGGGGCTCACAGTTCATATACCCCTCAAAACAGTAGGTGGTCCACCAAACAATAATCAAATCTAATTGGTCAACATGATTGGAAGTAGGCTATATTAAAATGAAGGGCTGAGTATCTCTTGGATAGGGAAAATATTTCTATACCATACCACCCATAACTTTGGGCTGTCAATTCAAAGAATGCATACCCCACCCAAGCCTGAGCAGAACATGATAACTTCCACCAGGGTGAAGCCTCAAATGAGGAAGTGGGTCCAATCTCATCATTAATGCCCTTAAGAACTGAAAAAGTCAGGACTTTGTAAGAAGGTGGGGGGGTGTCTGAATTTCCCCAAGATATTGTTTATTAATTATCATTTCTCACATTCCCCATTTGAAATGGTTTCTAACTATGGGACTTAAGAGGAGAGACAATGAGAGGAAAAAGGGAAAGATGCCCCCATCCCATGCTTTGACAAAATTAAAGGGAGCAATCCCCTTTGATAAACAGACCTTACAGATAAAAGGCACAAAGGAAAAAAGTAAAAGCAAAATAAAATTCATAGGTGTGTTTCCTTCTGTTCCTCTGGAAATATCTGATGCAGTTCTATAGTTTGAGTGTGGTCTTAGAGCAGTTCTTCTCTGGCTCAGTTCACTTGTAGAATGTCTCTTCGCTACTAAAATTTTCCTACAAAGTTGATCTTAACACAAATTTAAATTTACTTTGCCAATTACCAGGTCAGATAATGAAAGTTAGCTCAAACTTTATGTCTGTTACTGGAAAATCAAATTTGGAAACTTCTAGACCAGGGATTTTACAATTTTAGAAATTCAGATACAAATAGAAAATTATGATGGGGTTGGAATCTGGGCGCCAGAAAGGAAAACCCTGGACTTTCCCACATGGCCAAATCTCTGGTGGTCCCCTGAGGCTATAATCCCATCAACTGGTCTTCATTGTGGCTACACCCAATCTCCCCTCCATTGTTTTGCCTCCCTGGCCCCAGACCATTTCCCACCCTTGGTTCCACCTAGGCTCCCTTTCCCACCCTTGGTAATTCTATTACCTCATGGACTACTTGGCTCCTCCTAGATCCCTCCCACAATCTTTCTGTACTTTCCCACATGGCCAAATCTCTGGTGGTCCCCTGAGGCTATAATCCCATCAACTGGTCTTTCATTGTGGCTACACCCAATCTCCCCTCCATTGTCTTGCCTCCCGGTGGCCCCAGGCCACTCCCACCCTTGGTCCATTTCCCACCCTTGGTAATTCTATTACTTCATGGACTACTTGGCCACTCCTAGATTCCTCCCACAATCTTTCTGTATATAAAGTTCATCTTGTCTCCATTAAGATGTCCAGATTTTTACAATCTAGCCAATAGCCCATAGATGCTCAGATTCTTTAAGAGTCTAGCTGATACGCCAAATCCTCAATAAACCTTGTTTTTGACTGCAACAAGGCTTGGGTCGAATTCTTTCAGGCAGGACCTGGGTGTTGTGATTTTGGGATTCCAGAACCCCTAACCTCTAGACCGCATCAATTAGAACCCAATTTTTATACTTGCCATTCTTCATTCCGCCAGTAGGAGAATGAGATTCTACTAAAGAATTAATAACAGAATACTTTTTATAATAAGATGGACTCTAATACAAAAGTAAATTCATTTAAAAGTTGCCAGAAGAACTTCAATTATTATAACAAAAGGTTCTGGGATAGGATATATAAATACACTGAATAATCAACTTCAAAACAGTACGTATCAAGTAAGTTATTATAATAAAACATTTCCAACTTCTAGCCACGTTCAAATTAATAACCCCTAACAAAAAGTGGATGTCTCTTTAAGGCATTCATAAGATAGACCACAAGCCGTTCTTTTTCTAGGATAACGAATTCTACTGATATTCCTTTCCTTAACACAGAACTGAGACAGTTATATTAACTAAATAACAGAATCATATCCTGGTTTCACAAGTCTTTGCATTATTTGCCTAATTATCCCAATACCATTGTGAGAAATTAAAGGACCCTGACTTACCCAAGAATATATAACTAGTAACATGTCTATGCTAAATAATTAAAAACTTAGTTATTTGGAACACAGAAAGAACTAAAATTTTAGGCCAAGTTAACTCAAATCTTACACCTGCATCCTATTATAGTAACTCAGATGTGCTCCAGTGTTAGCCTATAAGATAAAGATTTAATATTATGTTCATATTGATCATTTGACATTATAGAAATTTGCAAAAAAAAAAAGTGACATAAGGGAAAGTGTTCCCTTATTTTGACGTAAATTCTAGGCAAAAGTTGTGTAGATGTCTAATTGCATTGAGCCAGGCTTAAACTTAGCCTGTTAAATTCTTCCATTCAAGAAATGTTATGCTGGGGAAATTGAATTAGAAGAATTCTACTTCAGCCCATGCCAATAGTTCTCTCAGCCTCTGCCATAAGAACACCACCTGCAGTTTATGCATGTGAAACCCCATAGGGTTGTTGGCATCATGCATCATTGGATTAATACCATTCCTTGATGAACATAACTGGAGTCAAACTCAGAATAATATCAATTAACAGTCCTATAAGGTCTTAAATAGTTAGTTCTGATAATTAGAGCTTCAGGTGGATTCAGCTCTGAAGGATCAAATATTCTAGATAACAAGTATTGACCAAAACCTCACATTGGTAACCGTAACAGATCCATCATAAAAACACATTTTGATATAACTAGTACTCATGCTAAGTAGGTATTACACAAATGATTTTGCTTTAAGATGCTTAATAACAAACAACAAAAGACTTGAGATTTATAAACATAATAATCCCAAATTATATACAGAACAGTTTTTATAAAATATTGTCTATAGTAAAACAGGTTCCATTAGTAATGGTGTTCAAATGGACATAAACACCTACTACTGCTCTCAGAATCCCTTTTAAACAATGAGAACATCTTTAAAGTGTCTCTTAAGTAGTTTGCATACATTTCTACACATGTTCAAATTCCAGATTAAATAACAAACATAAGTAAAATCAGATTTCCCATTAGGGTGTCACAAGATAGCTCATAAGATACTACTCTTCACTAATATAACTGTCTGTACTGAAATCCTATTCCTTAAAACAAAAACAAAAGAGGTTCCCAACTTTAATCTCACAACTTAATAGATTTACATCTTTGTTTCACATGCTTGTTCACCTTTGTTTAATTATATTCATATCACTCTGAAAGAATGAGATACTTCAGGAATTGAATCTTATACATATGACAAGTTCAAACACTGATTTAACTCTTGCTTAGGCCATGGAATGACTACAAATTTAGATCAAAACAACAAGATCTTTCCCACTTAGACCTTATTACAGTAATTTAGATGCCTTTGTATTAATGTAATAAGCTTCAGTATTGTAATTACAAATAAAAAACTTCCACTTTGTTTACCTGAGCAACCAACCTTTCCTTCCTTCCTTCCTTCCTACCTTCCTTCTTCCCTTCCTTCCTTCTTTCCTCCCTCCCTCCCTTCATCCTTTCCTTCTTTCCTCCCTCCCTCCCTCTTTCCTTCCTTCTTTTTCTTTCCCTCTGTCCATATAGGGTATCACACCCCAAAGGAGATGTAAATTTTTAATCTCTAGAAATTTTTTTTTCCTTTTCTCTTAAAGACCAGCCTTAATCCCAAATCACTCTAGCTCTCCAAATCACTCTAGCTTTCATTGATTGGCCAATAATAGGTTCCAGGCCAAACCCTATTTGGTCATTATTTGGGCCCTGATTGGCTCAGGATGAATGTAAATAGCAATTGTTTCTGCTTTGGCCAGAAACCCTGAGGGTCTTCCCCTGCCAGATTTTTTTTTTTTAAAGAGGCCATTCTTTTCCTCGTTTCTTATGAAGCTTTAATCACTAAATAGGCATTGCCTCAGCTGAGCTGAGACCTGTTAAAGACCTTAGCTTGAAAAGGCCAAGATTCCCCACTGTATCTTGGGCCATCTCCAGTTGTCCTGATCTATATCTGGCCACTGGATCCAGGTGGCTATGGAGGGGAAAGTGAAGCTGGTGACTTTGCACAGCTCCCCCCACTTAAATCCAACTCACTTGCATGTCATGGCATCACCTCCCTGATGTCATGGTCCTCTTTGAGAACAAACAATAACAAAGGACAAATAGTAACAACAAACTTCCACTCTGTCTACCCCGATGATAGAAATTGGCTATGAGAGGTATAAGCAGGAACATGATTATAACAACATCAAAACTGATCCTAAAGGCCTACAGCACTATAAGTAGCCTAGCATGTGGAACCACATGGACAGATTTCTTGTATGGGAAAATGAAGTAAGAAGAATATGATCTTAGTTTTCTCAAGGTAACCTCCTTACCTTATTTCCAGGGACAGATATGGACAGATATTCACTAGCCTTAGATTTTAAATGTTGTTTCCACTGAGCTACTGACTCTGACTATGTTTCTCTGAAAGCACCCATGTAAGGCTGGTCCAAAGACACAACAAACCTAAGGATAAAACTCAAAAAATATTTAGGGTCCCAAAAAAGCTTTCCCCACACATAATAAAGTCTCACTAATCACAGTAGGTTTGGACACAATTTTTAGTAATATATAATTATTGCAATGAATTAGCTTACAAATAAAATTAGTAGGCCTTCTAAAAATCACACAAAAGGTTTTTTTTTTTTTACAAAATATTTTTTATTTAAACATTCCTTCCTAAAAGTATTTCCCTTTCTTAAAAACAACTTAAAATTTATCCTCATGTTAAAAAGATAATCACTAAACTTGCTTGAAGTAAGTTGGTTGGAAATCTCTAAAATGACAGCTATTTCTATCTTATTCAACCTTAAAGCAAAAATAAATCTTTAAAATTGGAATTTATCAAAACCAAGTTGGTACAAAATGTTTTTAAGTAACATAAATAAATTCCCAAAGTAGTATAACAAAATAAATTACTAATTACCACAAAATACCTATGTAAATATTTGATTAAAACAGTAACTCCAAAGAGCTGCCCAGATAAAGAACATTCAGCTCCTCATTCTCATCTTTCTGGGAATTTCAAACTGCATATACTAAGAAATACATATAAAATTTTACAAAACAGCTTGAAATAACACCTGTTATCATCAGGTTAGCTTCAAATGTGCTGGGCTAAAATATCCCAAGATTCTAAGTTGACCTGCTGCTTTTGGACCAGGCAAAGAGACCTAAGGAATTTGATTTAATGCTGGCAGGGTGTGGACAGTTTCCCCAGGCAGAAACTTTAGCTTTCAAAGAAATCATTCCTAATATCAGAGTAATCAATCAAACTAAAGACTACTTAAACAATAAATAATTGAATGGTACAAGGAAACATTTAAGATTTTATCACAAATCACAATAACCAATATCATCCGGTATTTATGTAGTGTTAGATTTAATAAGACCTTCCTATAGATTTATCCTGAAAGGTTGGTAGACATGATTAACCTGATGATTATTCTAACCTTACTTTAGGCTATAGCTGGTTACAGACTGATTTCCAAAAATCTTTTCCTTTGCAATTTCTAGTTCTTAACTGAAGTCTAATCACTACACTTTAGCCATTTAAGCTTGGGGCTAGATCCTGAAATCTGTTGACATTAATTCTTCTGGTAGTCATTTTGCCTTGGGGATGTGCTTTTGTTGAATGCAAATATTTAGCTTGGAGAAGATAAGTCTATGATCAGTCCAGCACCCTGTGCCACACATTGCCTAGCATTTGAATAATGTGGTCAGTTCATCAGAGTTGCACTCTCTAAAGCAGAGTTTGAATGCTTGGCAGTTTAGTTAAAGAAAGAACCTCAATGTCTGGTCCTTCATCCTGCCAAGTGATCTTCAGAATCTTCCTCAGACAATTCAAATGGAAGCAATTCAGTTTCCTGGCATGGTGCTGGCATACTGTCCAGGTTTCAGAGGTATACAACAATGCACAACAGCTCTGTGGACCTTCAGTTTGGTAGTCAGTCCAATACCTCTTCTCTCTCACACTTTCCTTCAGATCCTCCCAAATACTGAGCTAGCTCTGGCAAAGTATGCATCAACTTCATTATCAGTGTGTACATCCCTGGAAAGTACATTCCCATGGTAAGTGAACTTATTCATAGCATTCGAAACTTCTCCATTTGCTGTAACCAGTGGTTCCATGCATGGGTGGTGTGGTGGTGGCTGATGGAGCACCTATGTTTTCTTGGTGTTGTTAGGCCAAAATTGGCACAAGCAGCAGAGAATTGATCCATACTTTATTGCATCTCAGCTTCAGAAGCTGAACTGAGTGCACAATCATCTGCAAACATAAAATCATGCACCAACACTTCCTCCACTTTGGTCTTGGCTTGTGGCCTTTTCAAGTTGAAGAATTTACCATCAGTGTGGTTGCTGACCTTAATGCTATGCTCATCCTCATTGAAAGCATTTGACAACATGGCTGAAAACATCATGCTAAAAAGCATGGGAGCGGGCAGCTAGGTGGTGCAGTGGATAGAGCACTGGCCCTGGAGTCAGAAGGACCTGAGTTCAAATCTGGCCTCAAACACTTAACACTTACTAGCTGTGTGACCTTGGGCAAGTCACTTAACCCCATTGCCTAGCCAAAAAAAAAAAAATGCATGAGAGCAAGCACACAGCCTTGTTTTATTCACTCTGCATACAGCCTTGTTTCACTCCATTGGTGACTGAGAAAGCACATGAACAGTCAATGGCTTCAGCATTGATTGATGATGGTCTGTTGAGAACATTATTGCTCACCCCATGTCTCTAGGATCATGTCCTTATCACTAATCAATATGGCTCTAACAGCGTTGAGTAGCTGAGATGCACCATAGGTCTTTGGCCCATAAACAGCTTTCAGGGCATCATAAAAGTGCTTTGGATTGTTACTATCAGCATAAAACTGAATTTCATCTTCCTTCTCAGTATGTATGTATATATATATAGGGTGTAGTAGGGTGTGTTCAAGGCAGACTAGTACCTCTGGTGTGAAGGCTGCCAAGCCCTTTTCAGGGCTACTTTCCATCCTTGGTGTCCACCTATTCCATCTAACTCTCACCTGTGGCTCCAAGAAACTATAGCATGCATAGTGGCCACACCTCAGTAAACCATTTCAGCAGATAGGCTAAACCATGTTGAGGGTAACCAGGGGGTCTCAAACCCATAAGGGGGTGTGTATTCCACGCATGTGAAGACTTCCTCTGGTGGAATGGGCAGATGAGAACAATTTGTTCCAGTGGCCACGAAGGCAACTGAAGCAGGCCCTGTGGTGCACTTAGAGCTTGGTTAGACATTAAAGACTCTAGGGTCATCCATGGCATCTTGAACCATCACCAGTCGTCGTGATTCTGTCATGCCACTGGACTGTGATGACTCTGGAGGACAGAGTGAAGCTGACAACTTTGTGCAACTCTGCCTCACTTAAATCCAATCTACACACAAATCAAAGGACATCAGCCATACCATTTTACCTATCTCAAAGTCCTGTAGCAACAGGCAAGTGAATCAGCAGGTGCAGATACACTGGAAGCTGTAGCCACAACCCTGCACACAGGTGGCCCAGGCCATAAAGCTGTTTCTCACTGGAAACAGCAGTAGGATTTGAGAGCCCTCTGGGTGTCTGAGCAGCCTTTTAAGGACCACATTGCTTACCTCCTGATGTGAGGAAGGGGCTAGAAAAGGTGCCCTAAAAATTGTCTGCTTATCTAGCCCTGGCCTGATTACCATGGTAGGCAGTGAATCCCACTCTGTGGTTGAAACACAAAAAAATGTACAAAAACTTGTGCAAAGATGATTCCATTTACCATCAGCACATGGAATGTGCACACACTTAGAGACAACACAAAATTCTGTAGACCTAAAAAACAAACAGTTCTTGTTGCAGGAGAACTCAGCAGGTATCACCTCCAAATAGAAGCCCTGAGTGAAACAAGGCTGGCAAATGAAGGTCAGCTTACTGAAGGTGGAGCTGGATACACATTTTTCTGGAGTGGCTACAGTGAAGGAGCGCCATGAAGCTGGTATAGGTTTTGCAATCAAAACTAATCTAGTCAAGAAGCTTGTATGCCCACCAAAAGGGGTGAATGACAGGCTCATGACAATACTATTGCCACTTGCAGGAAGACATTATACTACCATCATCAGTGCCTATGCTCCCACCATGATGAACCCTGATGAGGTTAAAGAAAAATTTTGCGAAGACCTGGAGACCCTTATCATCAATGTGCCAAAAGAGGACAAGCTTATAATTCCAGGTGACTTTAACACTACAGTAGGCTCAGACCAGCAGACATGGCAGGGAGTTCTAGGAGAAATGGAACTGGAAACAGCAACAGCACTGGTCACTTACTCCTGAAGACTTGTGTATCTCATCACCAACACTGTCTTCCATTTCCTAAACACAATAAAACTTTATGGATGCACCCTCACAGCAAACATTGGCATTTAATAGATTATGTGATTGTAAGAAGAGATAGACAGGAAGTGAGAGTGATACAATAGCTTCCACCAGGGTGGGCCCTTGAAGAGAAAGTAAGTCCAATCTCATCCTAAGAGGAACATTAGACCACTTTGAGTTGAAAGTCGTAAGTTGTAAGAAGGGGGCGAGGGTGGGGTGTGGGGGTGGGCTCTGAATCTCCCTCAAGATATTGGTGATTAATAATCATTTCTCTAGATTTTTATAACAGTGCTCTTTCCTGGTTCTCCTTCTATTTCCTTCTCCATTCCCTTTGATGGATCTTCATCCAGGTCATCATGCCTGCTAAATGTGGGTGTCCTCCAAGGCTCTTTCCTGAGCCCTCTTCTCCCATTCTATTTGACTGTGGATGATCTCATCAGGTCCCATGGATTTAAATATCACCTCTAAGATAATATTTTTCAGATCTATTTATCCAGCCCTAAACTCTCTCCTGACCTCCAATCTTGCATTGCTGGCCACCATTTAGACATCTTGAACTGTCCTTTTCCCCACTGAACATCTTTTCCCCAAAACCCTTTCTTCCTTACAGGGTACCACCATCTTGCCTGTCACTCAGGCTCACAATATAGGTGCCATTCTTGATTCCTTACTCTCTCACCCCCATCCATATCCAATCTGTTGCCAAGTCCTGTGAATTCTACCTTTTTGAGACATCTCTCTTATATGCTGTTTTTTGTCCTCTGACAATTACCACTCTGGTGCAGATCCTCATCCCTCACAAGCAGACTATTGCCAACTGGTTGATCTCTGCCTCAAGTCTCTCCCTACTACAATCCATCCTTCTGTACACAGCTGTCAGATTTATCTTCTTACAAGGGAAAATCTAACCACATCACCTCCTATTCAATTAAACTCCAGGATCACATCCTGTTTAACTTTCAAAGCTCCTCATAACTCGCCCCCTCCTACCCTTCCAGTTGTCTCTACATATTCTGATATACTGGCACTGGCTTCCTTGCCGTTCTTCCCACAAAACATTCCATCTCTGGGTTCTGAGCATTTTTACTGGCTATTTCATGCCTAAATTCAAAGTTTTTTTTCTTCCGCATTTTGTTTTTTGCCTCTTTGTATCCCTAGTATTTAGCACTGTCTCAAACATAGCAGGCACTTAATGCTTGCCGACTTGACTCCAACCAGTTCCCCTCTACACTATCATCTGCTCCCTTGTCATATTACTGATCACATCTTGCCAAATCCCAACCTTAGATTAATCTCATCTGGCTCTTTCACTTACATTCATACGCTGCTAAAAATAGTTGGAGAAAATCATTAGAGGGGCAGCTAGATGGTGCAGTGGATAGAGCACTGGCCCTGAAGTCAGGAGGACCCGAGTTCAAATCCGACCTCAGACCAAATACTTGACACTTACTAGCTGTGTGACCCTGGGCAAATCACTTAACCCCAATTGCCTAAAAAATTAAAAAAAAAAAGAAAATCATTAGACCACTTTGAGTTGGTCCACTACAAATTTGTTGCAATCTCAACTGGGCCCTCACTTAAACAAGAAAATCCTCATATCTTTTTAATTGATTCACGGCCTCATTAAGCATAATGGGGATTCCATATCTTCTCTTCTATGTCTCCCAACACACTTCTTCACTCCACCCTCTCATCTGAAGACCTTGCCACATATTTGAATGCAAAAATTGAGATCTTCTCATCCTGTGCCATTCTTATATATACCTCCCCATCAATCCTCTACAGAGGAAGGAAACAGGCCATCTTTTAAAGTTCCTATTATATTCCAGGTATTGTGTTAAGATCTTTACAAATACTGTCCTCATTTGATCCTCACACAAGTGGGGGGGTGGGAGATATCATCTTCATTTTACATTTGAGGAAAGTGAATTTAAATAACTTGCCCAGGGTCACAGAGCAAGTGTCTAAAGCCAAATTTGAACTCAGGTCTTCCTTACTCCAGGTTCAGAACTCTAGCTCTCCCAGTCCACCAACCCTGAGTGCCTGAGGCAGGATTTAAACAAGTCTTTCTAACCCCAAGCCCAGCTTTTTATCTACTACACAATATTGCCAATCTAGGGGAGGAAGGCCAGCTAGGAGGCTATTAAAATATAAGAATGAAGCTGACCTGAACTATGATGACTATAAGAGATACTCAGAAAATAAAAAAGGGAAAATACTTGGAAAAAGATTGGATTTTGGAGTAAGAGAGGAGTCATGGATGAATAGGAAATGCAAAACAGTGGAAATAGTGATGGATGTGGAATTACTTTTGGACTTAGGTTGAAATTCTGCCTCCTACACTTACGGAGTTAATAGTACTTCAGTGCTGTGAGGAGGCAACAGGTTTGCAAATAAAAAGTATCAAATAAATATTAGTCATCATTATAATCCACAGAAATTAGGGCAAAGGTAGGGTTGGGGGTGGGAGGGTGAGAAGCTATTGAGTTGTTTTGGTCATAGTAAATTTGAGGGACCTCATGCCTATTAGACTGGCAAAGACAAAAGAGAGGAAAAAAAATTTTTTTAAGGGCTAACGGAAATCTGACACATTAATGAACTGCTGCTTATATAGCCATGAAATTCGTCACCACGGAAAGCAATTTGGAACCATGCCCCATTATTAAACTGCTAGGCCTACACCCCAAAATGATTAGAGAAAAAAAGAACTCATGTACAAAAATATAGGTTTTTGCAGTAGCTAAAAATTAAAAATGAAGGGGGTGCCCAGCCCATCTAATGGGTAATGCCTAATTAATGATATATGAATATAATGGAACATTATTTTGCCATTAAAAACAACTAAAAATGGAGTTTCAGGGGTAACTAGGAAGACATCTATGAACTAATGCAGAGTGAACAGAACTAAACCAAATTATATAATGACAAAAAAGAAAAAGAACTTTGGATAAACCATGAGTTGAGAACACTTAATGGAAAGGGAGTAAGCCTTTATGTAGTGTCTATGTGCCAGGCACTATTCAAAGTGCTTTTTACAAATACTGACTGGAACCCCTAGCAGTCATGGGGAGACAGGAAAGGGGGCTGGGTAAAGGTAAAGAAGTAGTCAGCCTCCCAACTTGGTAATACCAGGAAAGTGGAGCCAAAATGGTGGAGCAGAGAAGGCACTGGACTGAGCTCTCCTAAACATTCGCCTCTAAACCACCATAATTCCTCAAATGAAATTCTGGAGTTGCAGAGTCCACAAAAGATCAGAGTAAGATATTTTTCCAGCCTAAGACAACATAGAAGTTAAAAAAAAAAAAGTTATCTGTGACACAGGGGAGGAGGCTGGCCTAGAGCCCATGTGGATAAAACACATGTGATTGGACTAAATATTGGTGATAGAAGCAGCAGCAGCTTTGGGAGCTCTCAATCCAGAGACAGTAAAGGGACTAGGCAACTGGTAAGAAGGAGTTTACAGCGTACTACTGGGCTAGCACTGTTTGGCATCTCCGTTGCCTATACCCATTTCTAAATCAAGTCCAGAGAGGTGTATTTTCAGTCAAGAGGGAGTGGAAGCCCTGAGGGGGAATATCATTTTCAGCTCAAAGGAATCAGGGATCCTGAGGAACAGTACCACCTAAGGTCTCAAAGGGAAAAGGGCCCTGAAAACTAGGATTGCTTGCAATCGCAAAGCATCAGGAGCCCTTTCTGGGTAAGAAACAGAATGCAGAGAAGATCTTCCTGATCACAATGCCTTGGAAATTCAAAAAACTTCCAACCCCTCCCAGAAACAGCTCAGAAAACTATGCGGGAAAACAATGTGAAAAAGTCTGGCGCTTGAGGCAACTCCTCCCACCACCTAAGCTGGGAACAGAGCCCAACATTAACAAGAAGTTCCAAATCAAGATAGAGTGGGGAAATGAGCAAACAATAAAGAACCTGACTTTAAAATTCTACTATGTTGACAGGGAAGATTGATGCAAACTCAAAAGAAGACAGTCAAAATGTCCACAAATAAACTCTCAAAAAAGAATGTGAATTGGACACAAGCCCAACAAGAATTCCTGGAAGTGCTAAAAATGATTTTCAAAATTAAATAAAAATGGTAGAGGAAAAATCAGGAAAACAAATAAAAATAAAGGAAAAACACAAGAAAAGGCAATTAACAGTTTGGTAAAAGAGGTACAAAAATAGTTACGAAAATAAAAAAAACCACAATCGGCTAAATGGAAAAAGTGTCACAAAAATTTACTGATGAATAAAATAACTCATTGGATCATAAAACATGCACGTTTAGAGTATGCATGTCTGTTATGGTTTATTTTTATTTTTTAATTGCTAAATGGGGATAGGAGGGTGGAGTGAGAGACCAGTCAGTCCATTCAAGTGGCCATATATAGCAGTCAGAAATACTGGAGTAAAGCTGTGGGGAAGAAGCTGGGAGATATAGATTTGGTAGTTATCTGCACAGAGGTGATAATTAAACCTATGAGGGATGAAATCACCAAGGGAAAACATACAAAGGAGGCCAACAACAAAACATTAAGGAAACACTCCACAAATACTAACAGGAGGAGTCAGCAAGAACCTGAAAACATGGTCAGGGAGGTAAGAGAATGGAAGCCAGGAAAAGTGAAGCTATCTAGAAAAGTACAAGGACTATGAGGGAGGAAAATGTTATTAGACTGAGCAAAGAGGTAATTAATGACTTTGGAAAGAGCTGGTAAGGGTGGGAAAGGTCATGGTCATAAAAGATTGGAATGACTGGTGGTGAGAAAATGAGTTTGGGCCATAAGCTTAATATATTAAAAACTTGACAGTGAAGGACAGAAATAGGGGAAGTTAACTTAATAACAGGTTCAAACAAAGGTTTTTGAGCACGGGTAGAAACCCAACATGTTTAGCTTCAAAATGATTCAAGGCTCTGGAGAAGGTAAGGCTACTTGGACACCAACACAGACAATTACAAACTAACCTTTCCTTTCCTTTCCCTTCCCAACACTAATCACATACACTCACTTAACCCCCTTCTGCTTACTTACTGCTCACAACTGAATCCTTTCCACTCAGTTCCTCACATAAATGCTTTTTTCTTTCCACCTTTGCTTCTCTTCCAACTTCTGCTAAGGACAATCCATTCCATTTTTAAGCTAAAGTAACCCTGAGCATAACTAATGAATATGTAATGCCAAAGAAATGGGAAGCTTTAAGCTTGTGAAGAGACAAAAGAACCAGAGGTATGTTTATGAACCTTGAAAGCCCTCCTAAAATGTTCAAAATCCCTAAAGTGCCTCCATAACAGAGACAGTATCTCTTACCCTTTTTGTCCCCAAGAACCAGCAATTTTGATAAAAACAAAAACAAAAAAAAGTGGAATCAACATATCCCTGGCTCTCCATGTTCTAAATGTAAAAACTTTTGCATCAACCCTGCCACCCATTTACTGCCCTTTCTTCCTCTCATGCCACCAGATTTTTAAAAAGAGCTCATTGTTCCCAGAGCTTCATGGGCTTCTCATTTAACCTCATTGGCTTTTTAACCAGCTCTCCTCAAAGTAGCTCTTATCTTATTGCTAAATCCAATGACATTTTTGCTGCCCACCTATTTCTTGACAGCTTTTTAGCATTTCAACAGTACAAGAGCATTCTATTCTTCCTGACACCCTCTTTTATCTTCAGGAAATTATCTGGGAAATGAAAAGTAGAACATATCAAGTACCCAATAATCAGCCTACAACTCTCATGAGTGGAATTTGAACCAGGTTAAAATGTAATCCAGAAATATTTAACAAAATAAACACAATAAAACAAGTAATATTAAAATTTATAACTAAGTCAACATGCAGCCCACAGAGATAGTTTAGTGACCCCATTTCTGAGTTTGATACCACTGAACTAGATGACCAATAGTTATCCAAGAAAAAAAAAATTGTTCATTTGTCAATGTGACTGGAGCACTGGAAATCTGACAATTAAAAACAAAAACTATTAATACCATCAGTAGGAGTGAAAAGGCAAGAATGTTAATTTAAGTGTAAAGAACACAGGATATGGAGTCAGAAAACAAGGTTCAAGTTGAAGACTTACAGTTTATTAGCTTTGTGACCTTGGGCTAGTAATGACTAATTCTTTTGAGTGTGTTTCTACATTTTGTTAAAAGAGGGACAAGAATATTTGCACTACATTACTCAATTACGAATAAAGTGCAACATAAGTATGTATTTTTTTTTGTCAAGTCAAGAGGTTAATACAAATTCAGAATATGGAAAATGGAAAGGAATTATCTGACAAATTAGAATGGTCTGTTAGTAAACAGTTTTAAGCAATTGTACTTACAAAAGCAAGGGAGGAAAGTTACATCTATCTTGGGAACATACTGAACATTAGTCTACAATGCAGCAGTTTTCCAAAACACATCAAACTTGAAATAGAAAGTAATCCATATCTTGGCAGATAAAAGAAATAGCCTGGGTTACATTTCTAGTGTTGGAAACAGAAAAGGCAAGAAAAGGTTCCTGATACAGGAAATTAAAATAGCAAACTTAGAAAATCTAGCCTCTAAGCTATATTCTTTTAATGTTAAAAAATAACTTTCAAAAAGCTAAGAAATAAACACAACAGAAGTGTCAATCTTTACCAATTTATTTTTTTACAAAAAAAAAAAAAAAGCAAAAACAAAACAAAACAAAACAAAAAACTGGTAGCAATGTAGAATACAGGAGTTTCTTCTGTTGCCATACACGAAGGTTGTGAACATTCCAAGCCAATACATTTTGGAGAAGAAAGCTAAACAATAGCATTGACCAAAATGCTACTGAACATAGGAAGATTCTTTTTAAAAGGGTTAAAAATTAGATATCAATAATGTCTTCTTAATATTGCTTTCATCATTGAAGACTGAAAAAAAAAATAAAAATGTGACTGACTTTACAGAATTTAAAAAAAAAAAAAGGAAAATAAAAGAAAACAAGAGGCTGCTATAACACTGCCATGAAGTCAAACCATCATACTTCAATATTTGCATACTTGATAGCAGCATTATTTTCACTGAACCGTGTGCAACTACTTGTAGGAAAACATCAAAGCAAAATATCATGGCAGTTATCCATCAATATAAAAAAAACAAAAACAAAAACAAAACAAAAAACTCTAAGAGAAACACACTATATAAGCAGATGAACACTTATGGAGAATGAATCAATTATCTACATTCTTGACTTTTCCATTCTGCCCCAATAAAAGTGTCAACTCAAGCGTCAATTTTGTGCATTTTTTTGGCTGATTTGAGTTTTTCCAGTTCTTATATACTGCATGCTTGGAACAAAGAGGGTCATAATAAAACCTTTTACACAATGAACTTTAAGTAGACATCTGAAAATAAATTTACTACTTGTAAACACACAAAAAAAATACAAGAATTTTTTTGTTGTTTTTAAACAATCAGTGCTTCAAGATACATTATCTTCTGTATCGTCCTCTCTCCCCTCGGTCTCTGTCCCGATCACATAATCGCTCTCTCTCTCTCTCTCTATCTCTTCCTCGATCCCTATCTCTGTCTCTTCTGTTATCTCGAGGACGATCACGCTCTCTCTCTCGATCTCTTTCCCGGGGTCTGCTTCTTCGGCCACTGACAACAGCTTGTGTTCGACGAAGGAAGTCATCTACCCGCATATCATAATCATGCTGAAAAGAAGATGATATCTTAAACTTAGGTAAATCTGAAGACTTGGGATAGAAATAATAATGTTTTAATCTATGGAAAAGTTTTTGAGGGGAAGGGTTCTAGAAACTTTTTACTTTCTTTTAACATGGAACTTGATGTCTGACAATTTGCTAAAAATAGGATTAAAAATGTGCAAGTGATGGAGAAACCTCCTTTCTAGCACACGTTGGAGATGAATTATACAAAACCTCCACTACTAAAGCATTCATGCCATTTTCCACTCAAACTCAAGAAACATATCCAATGATATGTCTTCACAAATTTTATGGTTTAAAAAAATAACCTAGCAATCCTCTCCTACCACCACTCAAATTCCCTCACTGAATTCAAGTGAAATATTGCAGTCCGCAACACTTTGGGTTTGTTTTTTTCTCTCATCTAATTCTACCCACTATGCCACAAATTACAGTTGTGCCTTCTTCACACAAAGCTCAAGACTTTTTTATCTTTGAGATCCTCCATGAAGCTTTTCAAAGATAGCCTACTACTACTAATGGTAAGACAACAAAGAACATGAAGATTAATAACAATAACAACAACCACCAGCATTTATATAGTGCTTCAAAGTTTGCAAAGCTCTTTACATATATCATTTCATTTGAATTGTCACAAAAATCTAGGAAGTAAGAGCTATTATCCTTACTTTACAGATAAGAAGACTAAAAGTGAGAAATTATGTAATCTGACCAAGTTTACACAGCTTGGAAGGATCTGAGGCAAAATTTGAACTTGAGCCTCTATAATTTCATATCTAGCATTCTATGACTTGTACCACCTAGCTGCCTCCTAAGAACAATTTCAAATAATCCTTGAGCTTAAGGTACAGTCAAACAGGAGTTTGGAATGACCGTGGAACTACAAAGCAGAATCAAAAAGATGATCTGGAAGAAGAAAAAGTAGTTTTTTTAAAAAAGTCAAGGCCAGACAAGATTGGAGACCAGTCATGAGAAAATTAATACAAACGTTACTTAGCAAGATGTTTGTATGTCTAAGTTCAACCTTCTGCCTTTTTCTGTTCTTCTTATTCTTATCCTCCTAGCTCTCAAGTCACTTATCTAGGTTTGGTCTCCTGGTTTCCTCCCTTCACAACAAGGTCAACAAGAATATCTGGAGCAAAAGATTTGAAACAGAGTAACTTGGCTTGCCTTGTACACAATGTGCACATGAACTTTTATGCAAATACACAAGACAGGCATAAGCTGAACCAAAAACGGTACATTTATTATGATGAAATCCACTAAAAATGGGATATACAGGATTGTGAATGACTCAGCACAAATCTATAACTACTGAAAAAAACTTCATTTTCCATGTGTTACTGATGATATTCTAGGGTTGTCACCTTTGTAGAGAAAGAATGGCACAGTTATAAACATAAAAGTATTGTATATTGTCCTTGGCAGAATAAATATCAACATTTCAAAGTAAAATGCCATGGATTTTTAACAATTTTCAAATACATAATAAATACATTAAACTCAAACTGTCCTTACTGCCTGGGTTCTATCTCCTAAAAACCCAGGAATCTCATAATGGGGCTGACTTCTAACATAACACTCAACATGGGGATTCTTGTGAGGTAGTCTCAGACTTCACCAACTAACATGGAGAAGAAAGAATATTTATTATGAATAAAGTTATATCTGCTTTATTTTTTTTTGTTACCCTAATTTATGGCTATATCAACAATTTTTAGTATTTTCCCATAAAAATGATGAAACAATCTAATCAAGCTAACTAAATTTCTGTTACTTCTTGCTGAAATCAACTGCATTTCTATTAGTGCCAACCTATCTGTAAGCATAACGGCAAGCTGGTTATATTGTTGCATTAAAAAAGGCTTAGAAACAGTAACCTGAAAGAATAGAAATTAGGTGTCTTTAATGAAGGTTCCATCAAGAATAGAACAAATTCTGAACTAACCTTAGTCTAAGCAGTTAAAACACTGTCTAAAAATCACTTTGGGAAATTGAATGTCATCTATCTTACTAAAAACAAGAATTACTATGAACAGTCTACAATGGAAACATAAAACGGCTTGCTGAATATAATCTGATGTACTCAAAAGTCAAATTACCCACAACCCACAGAATTCAAAGTCATCCAACCCCTCACATGTTTGCTTTCAAGTGCACTTACTACTCGTTTATCTCTGTATCTTGCTTCATGGGGTACTGGATGATGTCCTGAGTAAGGGGGGTGGGCTTGAGGAGGTGGAGCATGGTGCTGATAGTAAGGATGATGTGGTGGTTGTTCAATTCCTGGATAAGGGGGCTAACAGAAAACACACTTTGATAAGCATCTTCTCAATAAATAATATGTTTAAGTTTTCCATCTTAGCATATACATTTCAAAGGAAAAAAAAGTAACCTAACTTGTATCCAAAAGACATGACTTATTTTCCAAAATACTAGGTTACTTCTCAAAAACTTTTTTAACCTTATTCATAAGTACTATAATTCTAACTTCATATTTTTTTTAATTTTACAAATGTACTTAGACCATTCTCCATTCATAACTAATTCAATATAATCATGACTAAAATAACTTAAAACTCACGTTGGCAGGCAATGTGCTTATAGTAAGAGCTAGCATTTATGTAAGTGCCTACTATGTTTCAGGCATTGTGCAAAAGCGGTTTACAAATATTCCCATTTGATCCTCACAACTCTGGAAAGTACAATTATTACCCCCATTTTACAAGCTGAGGAAGCTGAGACAAACAGCAGTCAAGTGACGTGGCCAACGTCACACAGCTAATTAAGTATCTGAAGCTGTATTTGAACTTTGGTCTTCTTGACTACAAAAGCCCAGCACTCTATCCACCGCACCACCAACTGCCCTCTGCCTTATAAGTGGATTTGGAGTCATGAAAATCTGGGTCCAGGTCCAGTCTGACAAATACTATGTGCCTCTGAACAAATTACCTAGCCTTGTAGCATTCCAAGCAACTCTTTAAGATTATAAATTGCAGAACTGCTCATTTGTATTTAGAGGGAGATCACACAGCTGAACCAGCATGAAAATGCCACTATCAAAAGAAAAAACAAAGCAGATGAAGCCGGTTTTATATTAGTTTCTCGAGAAAAATCAGCAAAGATCTAAAAACTGAAGTTCCATATTTTCCAAACTGTATTCAGTGTATATCTTCCAATTTTACTGGTATTTTCATAAAGCACTAGCAAGACATATCCCTGGTTGAATAAACAAGTTGTTTCAATTACTCTAAAAACAGTGTCTCAAACATCTTCTACAACTTAAACTTAAAACCATAATTAAAAACATTTTTTTTTAAATCACCAGAAGCAATGAACTTTAAATTAAAGCTGGTTCAGTGTTTAAGGTAGAGGAATATCTGATTTTGTCAAATCAAGTCACACGGAATTATTTCCCTCATCCAAAAAGAACATGTCTATTTCATTTGTACAAGACTCAATTAACTGATAAAATTCAATCTTTGCCAAAAGCGCATTAGCACTGCAATTAAAGCTAAATATTTTTTAAGAAATCAAGATGTACAGAATACAAACCATTCCCTGCCATGGTGGTGGTGGTCCCATGTTGTGAAATTCTCTCACATAATCATTGTAGGACTAAAATGAAAGACCATAAAGTTAATATTAAATAAGGTAATGTTTTAGAACTGCAAATGAACCACATTCCAAATTTTCCCATGTTTTAAATTTAAAGTATTAAAATACTTACCCCATTTAGAAAAACATCTCTGCGAACTCCTGAAAATCGTCTGTTGGGAATAAGATTTGTGAAACTAAATTCGGGTAATTCATAAACTAGTTCCCAGAATGTTGCTGAAAATTAATCAAAAGAAACCCAACTTACCTATCTACTTCTTGATACCGTGGATCCTTTAAATACCCTGTTTAAACATCAAGCATTTTAGTAAATTAAATTTATAATTTGCACATTCATCAATAAAACTGCCTTTCCACTCAACTTTAATTCTCTCTAAAATATCTGGAGGTTAAATGAAGCCATTGCAATTTCAATAGCATCTGAAACTGTCTCTTGAGTGTCTTTGGTATTATGGATAGTAAGAAAACAATTAGATATCTGGTTAAGAGAATGATAAGCTTCTGAATACATTTTCAGATTAATGTTCTGATTCATATTAAACATATGGCCAGTTCATAACAATGGTAGGTATAATATTAAGGGTTAGCATGGGAGATACCTGAATCAAACTTTAACACAAATGCTTATAATCCAAATTCAAAAGAACAGGCAGATAAAAGATATAAACCCTGCCAATTCAATAGAAGATATGCAAGGAAAAAAAAGCTGGAGGAATAAAGTGCAATGAATTGAGACACAGGAGAACTAGATTCTAATAATAGCTCTTCCACTGACAGTGGAATTCTATTCCATTAAGGGAGTCACTTAACCTTTGTGGGCCTAGGTTGACTCACCTGTAAAAATGGGGGTTGGCTACAAAATCAATAAGCCCCCTGCCCCAGCTCTTCAGAGTTTAACAAAATCTATGGCTCATAAAAGTGAGGGTTTTGACATTCTTTTCAAATTTCTTAACAGAGATACTATGGATAAATTTAAGAGAATTATCAATTAAAAAAAAGAAATCATATCTTAGAACAGAAATATTAAAAGAACTCAAAAATTTCAGGCCAAGAAAATAAGAATACATATTAAATTGTGTATTTTCCTGGTAGACTAAATTTATATTTTCTGGATTAGCTCCTCTTACAAACAAAAATAAAGCATAAGAACAAGGCACAGAGCGGACTGTGAACTAGTAAATCAAGAAGCAAGACTGAGTCAAAAAGAACTGGGTTCAAATCCAACAGTTTTTTCAGTGCCCCAGATTGTCATTTTGTGAAAAGTTTCCTCTCACCAGAAATTGCAAGATACCAATGAATGTCAAGTTAGGAACAAAATAAAACAAAACAAAACAAAACAAAAAGTGGCACTGTATACAGTGCATCCATTCTTTTTAAGAAAACAACAACACTGTAATGCGGATTTTTATAGTAAAATTTTCCCAATGACCAAGCATTTACTTTCTCTCCATTCCCTTTTACTTTGGGGGTGGGAGAGTGGAACATTTAAAAAATATGCAAACCATCTGTTCTTACTATTCCAAATGTCTAAAATATTAAGTAGTTTTTAAAGAGACAGGTCTTAGACTTCATGCTTTGAGCTCATAAAAGATTTTATAGGGTTCCTTAGTCCATCCCTCATTTATAGAGAAGCAATCTTATTCTAGTAGTTCTCACTATAAATTCCTCTGCATTGTCTCTCAAAACAGTTATCAGTTTTTAAAATGATTCTTAAATGCATTAAAATTAATACGAGCTATATAATAATGATCTGCATTGGTTCTGAATTTTGAATCCAATTACAAAGGGAGATAAGGTAGTAGGGGAAAAAATGCTAATAAGAATTTCTAAGATTTAAGTATTCAGATCTTTGTATTTTCCCAGTTTTAAATTCTTATCGTTGTAAAAGCACTGTAATTCTAAAATAATTCTAAAAAGCCAAACATATTTGCATGATTGTAAGATATTAACCTGGTCTTTGATGAAACTCAGGAGGATAGTCAATCCTTGGTTTCTTTCTGCTGTTATGAATATCATAATCTTCTGGTCGACGCCTATACAAATTAGACACATTAGACATTAAACCAAAACCTGTTTTCAAAATGGGAAAGCAGAATATTTGACAGAAATAAGCAAAAAGATCAGGCCATGGTTTCCTTTAGGGATCATTTCTCAATTTTTAGTCAGCTTTGAGTAGACCTAAAGTTTCTAAATCTTCCATTTCTTTAAGCTTTTAGTATTATCACAGACCATACCCTAAACTTTACTGCTGGAGGCAGAACTACTTGTCATTCTGATGTCTCATGCTAAGACCAGACACTTGGAAAGAGTAACCTGCTCAAAACACGTAAAGTCACATTTTAGTATTTCAGACAGAAATAACAAGTCAAATTAACTGAGCCAAAGAAAATTCAACATTAATTTTCACAACTAATCTAAATAAAATCTCAATTCAATACCCTTTGTTCCCACCACCACATACCTCAAACCACCTATTTTATTTTATTACAGATGTAATTTCAAACACCAGCTTTAAAAAATTATGTAAAGTATGTGTATAGTATGTGTGCATGTGCATGCATATTTACTTGCAGGGTTGTCTTCTTTTTAAGTGATCAAACAGAAAAACATGGGTAGGTTTAAAAGACAAAAAAAAAACAAAAAACAAAAAACAAACTACCTAAGTGAATTTGTCTTCAAAGCCTTTGGAAAGATCACTTATCTTATGGCTAGGTGTCTAGCAGTCATTAAGGCCACATTTTATTTATGTTCATTAGCCCTTTACACAAAAAGAAAACATTTTAGAGCTAATATGGGTAGTTCATTGTGTTCGATGTCCCTAGGGACAAAAATAAAAAGCATAACTCTTTCCCTTAAATCTCAATGGTATTATTATAGGGCATTACAAAACACATTGTTTTACTTCTAGGTAGTGACTCTAAAAGATACCGCAAAAAAGGAAAGAACTCTTAATATTTATCCAAATATTCAGACATCAAAATGAGATGTTGTACTCATTCATCTACATTTTTCCTTGATATTAAAAAAAAAGGCAATAAGTTAAACTCCAACCAATTAACACTTTTTTTTTCCTTCAGCAACCATCTGGAAAATGACCAACATTTGCTTCCATTTAACTGACTTTTCACCCTCATAACAATTCTCAATATTTATACAAACTGCAATAAAAAAGTGAAGAAATGTTTAAGCCTCTGACAAACCCCAAATCCTCCCCCCACCAACAGAACAAAGCAGTTGCATCTACAGTAAATATGACTAAGAAAATTAAAAGCTGGTGTAAAGAATAAACATACCGCTTTCTTGTAGTTTGGGGAGTGCATTTACGACCGGTATAAAACATGATAGTAACAGTTCATATAGTAGTCCAACTACTGACTTTAAGCTGTAAGCCACATACATAAATGGAGGCCCTGGCAGGCTCGAGAGAAGGTGTGGTGGTGTTAAATGTATAGTTTGCAGTCCATTGCAAAACTGAGGTAAAAACTTCACTTGTAAATACTTTATTGCACTGGAAACCTCTTAGTTTAAAACTTCAAAAGACATCTTGGTGCTCAGTCCTTTTAGGCCAAAAATAAGGGGGCTCTGCCAGGTTTCCTCCTACCTATTCGATAGTGTCCTTTTAAAGCTCAATGAAATAGGGGCTCTTGTTGGATATCTGTACCTACCACAGGATGTTTCCTCCAAAAGGAAACTTAACCAAAGGTTTCATCCCATCAAACCACACATCCAACAGTCTTTAGCAGAAAACTTTAGATTTATCTTTATGCAAAGTGGCTACAGGGGAAGGTGTTTGGTAGAAGGGCTTATATCAGTCCTTTGCAAAGACTTCTCCAATTCTGTAACAAGTTATACCCCCTTTTTTCCTGGAAAATGCTGTTTAGTTCATAAAGCAGTGATCAATAAACCTTGACGATCCTCTAAAAATATTAAGTCCGCGAGTACTGCCAGCATCTGGAAAGGTTGTAAACAGACACAGCAACAGCCATTCTTTTTGGGTTGTTGCCGGGTCTCCCAGGGCCACTTGATCTGATCCCCTTTGGAAAGAACCTATTGTTTTCAGAAGCTCAGCAAGATGTATGAATTCAGTGGTTACATGTTAGAGAACATTTGGCAATGGGGTTAACACATCACGGTGACACAATTTGAAACAGTCCCAATAATGCTCCTCTTGAATATCAAAATAACTTAAAACATTTATCCTCTAAATGAGGCGCCATCTTCTGAAAAATTATTAGTGATCCTTTATAAAAGTCCCATATCTGATAAGGCTTATCCAGAGACACACCTGAAAGAAAAGGCTTTTACAAAATATTAACAACTTTTTTTCATATAAATTTTTGCTTCCTCCTCCATTCTAGCCTGTTCATAGCAAATCAAAGCCCACCTCACTTCAATGTTATACATTGTATTATTTGTAAATTATCTAAACTAGGTATCACTCTTTAGCAAACATTTTTTTCTGCATAAGGAAAGATCCCCATTTTCCTCTTGAAAAATGACTGAGACCAAGGTGACAATGTGAAATCCTCAATGAAGCCACAAACTAGTCCATGCAGCTTGATTTGAGGATTTTCTCTCTTCTTTACCGCAGGGCAAACTTTTGACGAATCACATTCCTCCATCATGTTTATTCTGATACATGTGCCTATTATCAGTCCAAAGAACGTTTCTAACCTTCCCACATCCCGGACTGGTTCTCGACGGGAAGGACGTCCTCTTGAACGGGGCTGTGAATGCATTCTTCTCTTGTGACGCATTTTATGAATGACCTGATACAAGTCAATACTTTCATCGGGGGGAAATAGAAGACAAAGCTGGGTTCCACATTCAAGCTCAATTTCCTGGAATAGGAAAGTAGCGATTTACAAGCTGCAAACAGGAATAAACTTTCAAAAGACTTGTAGCATTTTCCTGAGGTTTTTATAAACAGAAACAAGTTGAGACAGAGGCTTTATTCCCATGGTTAAGGATCAAGTGTGGTTCCATTAATCTGCCAGCTCTTAAGAGTTTCTTTTCAGTTGTTATTACAGAGGGGGTGACCACTGATGGAGGGGAGATACTTGGTTGGGATCATCACATTAAAGTAGCACAGAAAGTTCTTTGTTGATAACTGATTGTTACGATCACAGTTGCAGAAAAAGGAATACTCCTTTTGTGCAAAACACAAAAATGCCAAGTCAAAGTTATCACCTACAATGGAGTCCAAACACAGAAAAAATGATAATCCCATTAACTAAAATTAATAACCTAATTTATGAGCAGCAGTCATAAATCAGAAGGTCAACTTAACTCATGTATTTATTATAATCTCTTTTCACTGAAATTTTCACATTATAAACTAGTGAAATACACTTTAAAAATGTAAATTGGTGTTCTTCAATTAACTCTTAAGATTATTCAGAGTGAATACAACATAAACTTTCACTTCTATATTATTAGTTTAAGCACTGACTGAAAATACTTATTTTATTTGTTTCTGAAATGAGGAAGATGATTAGGATATTTTTGGTTATTTAAAACCAACAGATTTCTTCAATGTCTCTTCAGAACACTTCTAAATATGACATCGTAAAAAGAACACTTCTAAATATGGCATCGTAAAAATAACCTTTTAAAGAATTTTTCCACACTTTGTATTAAAATACATTTCATAATGCTTCAATTTAGTCAGTAAACTTGAAGCTATAGAATCTATGTGTCATAGAAGTCTATAAAAAGGCAAAGCAGCTCCCAGGCTTCAAAAAGATAAAAACCTCAAATCTCAATTTCTTAAGAGTTTCTCCAGACCGTACTACCTAAAGAATCACAGTTGTTATGACGTTAAGGGGAATATATTAGCTAACATCTGTGATTCTAATGAAAACAAACATTAAGTTCTAAAAAAAGAAAACTTCTGCTTGTGTTGTTCATTCTTATTTTCCTTTGTACCATTATTTTAAAGACACTGTTTTTTGAGTCGTAAAACAGAATTAAAAAAGAATACTTTAATACTGATGAAGCAAAATGGCTTTTGATGAGGACTTATAAAATAAGAACTTAAACACTAACCATTTGTTGTTTTAACTTTATTAAAAGCTTCAATTAAACTGACAAACCTGTCCATCGCGTCCAATCTTAACTGGTTTATGTTCATTCCAAGGATTGGTAAGGTGAGCAGATTTAGTGAAGGGCAATTCACGCCTAAATATAGAAGTAGCATCAAACATATTATTTAATTGTTCTTAGTAAAGGTCCTTAAACAAAATAGTTTATTTCACTCCCATAGTAAGCTGATTTAAGCATAAAAACCCTCATTTTTACTATACAAAAATGTAGGGAGATTATTTCACAAATAATGACAATTTGTAAAAATAGATCACTCAGCTGATTGAGAACATTTGACAGAAATGCTTTCTTGTACCTAGCTTGTTTTTTTTTTTTTTTTTTAACACCATCCACAAATGGGCAGAAGTTGTGATCACAATCTCCATAGTTGGGCGGCAAGTTGTCAGGCTGGATTTCAGCAATACAGAACATAGAATGCTTTAATTATGTAAACTTAAATATAATGTTGATATGCCACATAACTTAGCAATATAAATAAATGAACTACTTTCTTATTGTGTTATATATCTGTCACTAAGCTCCTTTAGAGTTAAGAATCACAAAGTAGAAAGCAGTAGACTAGGAACTGTCAAATTTGAATTCTAATCATGCTCTGCCATCACTCTTAACTTGGGCAAGTCACTCAGCTTCTCAGCTCGAATAACTTCTGAGGCACTTTTCCCTCCAGTTCTTAAAAAATAATAACTATATGCTTCTTAAACTTCTGCAAACCCCTATGTTGACTATATAGTAAAATTAAATAACTCTTGGTTGAATGATCAATGAAAATGAAAGGAGTCAACATCCGATAAGATTTTATCTCCTTAATAACAAAATATATTAGGCAATGATTAAATGATGACAAAGCTGACATCTATTTTAATTTTACTTAAAAATATGAGTCTCTCATATCCCCAAAAAGTGAAGTATCAAGAAAGGTTCTATATATGACAAAATATTCAGAATAGCAATTTGGTAGCCAAAGGAAAAAAAAAGAAGAAAAGAAATAAAATAGAACATTCATCACTTTGGGATACCAGCTCTGAAATCAGAACAACTGGTTCAAACTCCACCTTTATTAAACTTACTACCCATATGTTATTCTTGGGCAAGTTCCTGGGCCTAACTTTTCTAATCGGTAAAAGGGGGAATACTAAACTGCCTAGAAAGCCTCTCAGGTCTATGCATAATCACAGAAGACCAATTAATTTTGAAATCACAATTCTGAAATAAATTCAAAATTCTGGTTCTCCTATGTACCCAAAAAGAAACTCTTAGCCAGTTATCATCTATAAAATGGGAGAGGAGAGAGATGTTAAACTAGGTAAGGTCTCCTCTATGTTTAATGTCTATGTCTTATAATGCCCTCCCATACTAATAAAGGAAGTCTTTGAAACATAAAAGTTCTAACTAAACCCAATACATACAAATTCTTTGAATGCCCTGTATTCCTTAAGAGCAAATTGTCCAAATCAGCCCTGAAATTTCAGGGAAGGAATAATTTGGTAATAATTTTTAAATTAACATTAAAGAATTTTGTCAGAGAGTCTGCATTGTAATCATTAAAAAGAGCTAATAAAAAATTAGAGAAACTTAATCTTTTAAATTTTAAAATGTAAGTTTGTAATTTACCTGCAAATCCAGTCAATTTTAAAGACGCCTCCAAGCATTTTAGCATTCATTCCTGCAGGCAGAACCCAATGTATAGGAGATCCTCCATGATGGGACTCTGAAGAGAGTCTTGCAAACCCTAAGTAACAGAAATAATAATATAATGGATGCTAACCCAAAAAAGCTGCTCTTATAATCAAAATTATTTTTTTTTACCTTGAAATTTTCCACTCTCTCTTACAGAAAATATCAAAATAACGCTTCTTGCAGATCTGAATGCAGCATTCAATTTCTTTTCATTTACTGGAAGTGTTGACCATACACCCTACAAAAATAACATAAAGAACATTAAATTAAAAAATTTTAAGCTAAAAGTTAAATGATGATTATGTACTTTATGGTGGATTTCCATAAAAATTCATAAAAGGATTACACAACACAAACATAGAATTCCTCTAGCCACCCTTTTTTAGAGTCAAATTTGGCAATCTGGTGAAACCTATGGATCTCTTCATAGAATAATATTTTTAAATACATGAAAGAAAATACTCAAGATTGCAAGGGAAGCCAGTTATATGAAATGTAGTTATTAAAATATTTTTTAAAAAGAAGTTAAGAGACCCAAGGTTAAAAATAGCTTTAGCCAGTATTCTAGCTTCATTTAAAAAAAAAAATTGTGTGATTTTTCGTTTTTTATTACCTTCATTTCTGAATATACCCCTACTCAGTGAACCAACTCCTGTAAGTGTCTCTCCTCCAAAAAAAATTTAAAGGAGGGAAAAGGGAAAGCAGTTGAGTATCTGGTCATGTTTTAAATGTTTAATAACAGTCAGATTATTCTAAAGTAAATGAACAATTTTCAGATGTAGCTATTTTGTAATGTGCTAGCTCAGAATTTTTTTTTACTGTGTACTTTGTGTTTTAAATACCCATTTAATTCAAATGTTCATATAACAAGTCTACTTAACAGGAGTGTGTGTGTATACATACATACAAACATGTGTACGTACACACACACACACACACACACACACACACACCTGTATTTCTCCTAAAATTATTTACACAATCATGTAAAAAGCTCATTCCTAGGGCACTACAACCAATCATTTTAATACATCATTCTAATGAAATTGTCTCTGGAGGAAAAAGTTGTAGTGAGCACCAGTTGAACCCCACACATCTTTCTTCCTTTTCACACAAAAGGCATTCTAATATTAGTGACTACCTAAGCTTAGCCCCTTAAGTCTGAGAAGGATCATTAGATATACTCAGATTGGCTTCTTGATGCAATATGCCCTTATCAATCCTTATTGGCCAGGACTAAAAATGTCAGAAACATTTAAGTAAAAGTTTAAGCTCTTAGTTTAGCTCTTGATACCTACCATATGCTTTGTAAAATTAATCCCTGGGAACCATGAATGAGATAATTTTAAGAGTCATAGATGAAACAAGTATAATATTGAACTTATTAAAATAACAAAGAAGTTTCCAGTTCCTATAACACTGTCCTTCTAAGTTCCTTTGAAAGGCATTCTCCATTTATTCAACATTTCTTGAGCATGTAATAAATTGAATGCACAAAGCCAAGCACATATAAAGGTAAAAAAGAAATAGTCCCTGTCTTTAAAAAGCTGATACTCTACCAGTAACTGAAAAATATAATTGGGGAGTGGAGGACATATCTACTGTGGGCCTTAAAGACTCATTCTATTCTTCTATTAACTTCCAAATTAGTCACTACTCTTCTAATAAGGCAATTCTTGACAAATGCTTTATTTCCCATCAATTGTTCATCTTAAATATACAAGCTTTATTTTTAAATATATCTATTAACAAATCTCATTTTCAAAATGTTTGAAATTGAATGGACCAAATACAAAATAATAATCCTAATAAAAACCAAACGGGGCAGCTAGGTGGGGCAGTGAATACAGCACCAGCTCTGGAGTCAGGGGGACCTGAGCTCAAATACAGCCTCAGACACTTGACACTTACTAGCCTGGTGACCCTGGGCAAGTCACTTAACCCCACTGCCTAGCAAAAAAACCCAAAACATAACAACAACAACAAAAGTCTCCTTTGGAATATAAAAGATGTCTTTTTAAAATAATCATAAGATTCCCACCAATTACTTTAACCTATTTCCATTAATGATGATGATGATAACAGCATATAATAAGAATAGCAGCATTTTTATAGCACCTATAATGTGCAAGGTACTATGTTAAGTGCTTTAAAAATATCTCATTTAATCCTCACAACCACCCCAGAAAGTAGGTACTATTATCATGCCCATTTTACAGCTGAGGAAACCAAGGCAAATAAAGATTAAGTTGCCTTTCAAAGGTCACACACCTAGAAGTATCTGAGGCCAAATTTGAATTCAGGTCTTCCTCACTCCAGTTCTAGCATCACCTACTAAAATTGTTCTAAGTTTTTAAAACTACAGTCTAACTGCAACGTTCTTAATATTTTACAAAAGGCAGCTGTTACAAGACCATTGTTCATCACAAGGTACAGGTGAAGAGTTACATATTTAGTAACATTTAGTAACATAGGTTCTTTAACAGCAAGCACAGTCTTTCTACTTGTAGTTTTCAACAAATGGCTACAATATAAATTACATAGAGTAGATTTTGTTACTCTTCGTAGCTCAGAATATAATCTTCAATGAAAATTGTATTTAAGTAGTTTTTATGCATATTTCACATGTTATTTTATTGCAAGAGAGAAAAGTCAAGTTCACATGCTTAGAGAGATTATAGAAAAAAATTTTTGAACTGATGCTGTACCTTGGCTTTAGCAAGAGAGACATTCTCATGGTTGTTACTCTTTATAAGGAAGAATCTTGCATCCTGAAGAACATATTTAAGTTTACTTGTTTGGTCTGAAAAATAAATTCCAAATTTATTAAGACAGAACTATTATCAAACCAGGTTTTTAATTCAATTTACTCTAGTTGACCCCCTAGACCCCAACTAAATTCTTAAAAATCATGAAAACCCCCTCAAACCTGGAGAACTATGCAACAGAAAACACAATGCAAAGCTTCAGAAATGAAAAAAACATGAAAGCCAAGGAAACTTAGTAATGTTCCGATACACTGTTATTCTGCCAAGTGCCAAAGACGACTCTTTAAAAAAGTTTTTAATTATACCACATATGGTTTGTATATTTATGAGAACAGAAATCACTCTAATGCCTATAAAAAGCATAAGATGATGGGAAAACATTTGCTGTTGTTCTAAAACACATGTAGTAACAAATCAAGATGTTTATATATAAACTTACAGTAATATCAATTTTACAAATATATCGGAACATTACTACTTTATAAATTGTTAATGAAGTACAGACAACGCAAAACAATGACTTATGATGCGGCATGCATTAAAAAAGTTGTTTGTTTGTTTTCAAATTTAAATGATACCTTTTCGGACAGCACGAACGGAAGATGATAATTTCTCATGCTTCTTTTCTGAACCTGTATTTAGCCAAAGTACATTTGTTCAGATTGAGCCTTAATAGAGATAAGACACAATTTCTACAGCCTTGTCACATATAATTCTCATTCATGACAAATTATCCTTCCTTGCACACCCACACACGCAAAAGTAATACTGTTCAATGTGCACGAGTGTTTTGTTTTTTGGAGTTCTTTTGTGGGTTTTGGTTGTTTTTTTTTTTTTATCTATGTATTTGAACAGTTGCACACTCAGAAAACTAGTCACTGAATCATCATCTTCCAAGAAAAATAAAAGTGAAAATATCACTTAAGCAGTAACAGAACAGCATTAAAATAATACAGGAAAAAGCTTAGTTTCCCTTAGAGTAATTTATTACATTGAACATGCCAAAAATCAAAACTAACTGACATTAACAACTTCACACTAAACTAATTTCCACACATTTCTATATCATTGCATTTTTAGTCCATGTATTAAAGTTACAAACGTGATAATAATCATTATCAAAAACAATCAAAAGGAAATACCTGCGTAGGATTCTGATGCAGAACTTCCACTTCTATCAAAAACGATTGGAGATATGCCTCTGGCTCTCTTCCTTTCTTTCTTTTTCTCATCTAAAAAAATCCCAAAATAATTAGAAAAAAGAGGGCAATAACTATTACGGAAAACAAAATAAAAATAGGTGCTACACAATAAGAAAGTAACTATCAGTTACACAGCAGGTCCTTAACACGGCCCAAAATAAGAAAACATTATTATTATGTGACTTCTGTCCAATCTTAAACCTTCCCAAATGTATATTATACACCAAATAACAGTTTGTAAAGAGGATGATAAGGACCATTAAAATATCAAAGAATTATTGCATTTTGAAACAGAATGAATTTTAGAGATAATCTTGTCCAACTTCCCTCATTTAACAGATAAGAAAAGAGACTTAAGAGAGTGATTTTAATCAACTGAAATCTGCCACCACAGTTCTGGAAATATCTGGTGCAAATTTTCGCTAGCAACAAATAAAATTTTAACACTTGGAAGAGTAGGGGGCAGCTAGGTGGCGCAGTGGATAGAGCACTGGCCCTGGAGTCAGGAGAACCTGAATTCAAATCTGGCCTCAGACACTTGACACTTACCAGCTGTGTGACCTTGGGCAAGTCACTTAACCCCATCGCCTAACCCCCGCCTCCAAAAAAAAAAAAAAAGAAGAAAAAAAGACTTGGAAGAGCAACATATACAAAGAAAAAAAAGTCAGAAGTCTGGTTTCAAATTGAAGTTTTGCCACTTTACTGTGTGATTTAGATGGTTTGCCCTCAGCCTCATTTTCTTCATCTATAAAATCGCTAATATTACTTGTGCCAACTATCTCATGGAATTGCTTTGAGAAACTAATAAGATAATGAATATGTAAAGCATTTTGTAAACTTTAATGTACTAAAGTAAACTGTTACTATGTATTTCAACCAAAAAATGGGAAGAAAACTATTGCTAAATCAAACAAGTGTTTCACTGGAATGTTGAGTACTAGACATCTATCCGAAGTGATATGAAAACAAGATCACCTTAAAAAGACCTGTTTTTCAGAAAACAAAAAGCCACAAATGTCATGTATATGCGTAAATACAATTTATCTCCTCAAAATTACCAGATTCCTTTTATACCCATAATTCTTCCCATCTAATTTATGGCTTCTTATTCCTTTTATTTTTATTCTTCTGTATGCTCTAAAATTTTTTATGGCATTTCTCATCAAGAGCTGTTTCTAGAAAAGAAAGATGTTCATGATTCTTTCTTTAGTACTTTCTTGTCCTTCTTGGACTTTGACCTTTCCCAGAAAAGGTAGGAGCAAAGCAGGTTCAATTAAAAATCTCTCCCTAAAATCTAGAAAACAAAATCTAGCTATTGTTAGTCCCAGATAATCAGTTAATTAAAGCTGACACCTATAAGAAGAAGTTTTGATTCTAAGTAGGGTCACTGCTTCAGATAAAACCCTGTGATAACATGGAGTTATTATTATACATTAGAATTAAATTATAGAATATTAGAGCTTAAAAGGATTGTTCAGATGATATAGTCCAAGTACACTCATTATATAGCTAAAAGAACTGAGGCCCACATTTACATAGGGAGAAGGTAGCAAAATCAGGAAAGAATCTGGGCCTGTTAATTCCTGATAAAGTACTCCTATCATGATGTTTTTCCCTCATTCTCATAACTCTGACTTCAAATAGGTAACAAGTATATGTAGCAAAAAGCATGAAGTGTGAAAAGATAGTATTAAGAGGTTTCAAAGATGAACTCTTCTATATTATAAGCTAAATCATATCAGACACCTAGTTATTCTTAGCGAACAATTGCTTTAGGAGTCATAGTTGAACCCTTATCTACAATTTGATCTCAAATTCAACCAACAATTATAAAGCGCTATGCTAAGTAGCAGGGATACAAAGGTTAAAAAATGAACAACCCTACTCCCAAAGAAGTTTACATTCTACTGGAGGAAAAAAAATGACCAACCCTACTCCAAATTAGTTTACACTGTACTGGAGGAATCAGACATAAACAAAGATATATACTAGAAATGTGTGTGTGTGATGGGGGCAAAGAAGAGATCCAAAGTGCTCTAGAAAACTGCGAGGAGACAACAGTCTTGTCAACTGACAGGATCATTGAAGTGGAGGTAGTGCTTGAGTTGAGCCTTGAAGGAATAGAACAACTGAAAGGCAGAGAAGTAGCATGGTATAGTGGAAAGAAGGGTGAATTTATCTTGCTCTATCTTTTGGGGCCATTTAAGCTCACTGGGTTTCAATTTCCTCAACTGTTAAAATGAAGAGGTTGGACTAGATGCCCTCAGAGGCCCCTTATGTCTCTAAATCTGTGATCCTATTATCATAAGGAATATATCTCAGGAATAGAGGATGCCATGTAAAAATGCAGAATGATAATCTGGGTTCCTTTCCTTTCTTATCTCTGTATTGCAGCTTTCATGTTATCAAATGGAATTTTCCAAGTCTCAACAAAGACTGTATGTATACTGGGACCCTGCATCTGACTCCTTTAAATGGCTTCAAATGATTTGTACTTTAGGCCCTCAGCATAAAATGGATGAGGACCTCTGCCCTATAGCTTAAGGGAAGGAAGTGTTTCCAAATGGTAAAAAAAAAAAATCATACATTTTGTGTATTTCAGACCAGATTTTTAAAACAGCTCAAAGAAAACACTGTCCCCTGCCAATACACACACACACACACACACACACACACACACACACACACACACACA